>NC_056518.1:22542766-22609045 GCF_014905685.2 Nematolebias whitei
TTCAAGCAGAAGACGGCTTTCTAGATATCTCTTCGTGACTGTAGTTCAGTCTTGTTCTCTTCCGCTTCCATTCCACTTTACACATTTTTTTTTCGAGATATAAATGAGTTGGATGGTCAAATCCCACTCCATAGGCATAATTTATAAATCTCTTGCGTGGGCTCTTGACCGAAATTAAGCTCATAAGCATGATTATATGTTTTTTTGTCAGATTAATAAAGAAGGAAATGTAACTTCTTCTTTTTCAAAAAATCAAAACAGACTATTGACAGCCTGGCAGGAGGTGCGTTTGAGCTTTAGAGGAGCAAAGATTCACCAAAGCACAACAAGCGGAGTGTTTTGGATATTTTAAAAAAAGCTTTTTTTATGACATTTTTTTTTTAAACTAAACTTGTTAAGTATTCTGTATGAACAGCAGAAGACAGGAGCCCAACAAAATAAGATTGCAAGGTACAATATACACTGCGTTAACATGTGACTTCACTGTGGAGATGCACAATGATCACAATCACCTCAAATACACGATGATTGACGGGTTAATAATTTCCATATACTCAAAAGTAACTGTGAAAGACTCAGAGGTCAAATTGTTACTGATAGTCTGCTCAAATGAACTGTTTATTCAGTTGTGCTAAAATGGCAGCGCTGTACAGTCAGCAGGTCTCATCAGTTTAACATGAACTTAAGCAAACACACACGTGCACAGTGAGGCAGGGACACATACAGTCTGTTGAAACTTACTGATAATAGTGAGGAAAATAGAGCAGCTTTAGTGTTTGTGCTCTGAGGAGAGGAAACATACAGGATTCAAGCATTTGTGTGTGTGTGTGTGTGTGTGTGTGTTGCTGGAACAATGTGTTAAAGATTTTAATTGCAACAGGTTTCAAGGTTTAACAGAACAGACCAACACAATGTCCCAAAGTGATTTATTGTATCAGACCAGATAAGGCTGCCTTGCTCTTTGATAACAGTGTGGTCACTGTCTTGACGCTGAAGCTGCGGAGGCTGAAAACCAAATTAAAGTCAACCTTTTGGGGCAGACATCTCCTGTAGTTTCAAAAAATATATATAAACACTTCAATGCAACCATTCACACCATTGCTAATTCAGTAGAATTCAGTAGACGGTGACTCATATTTATGACTAAGCCTACTTGGAAGTTTTAGTCTCCTTTTATACTTTGATTCCCCATTGTTGAAAGTATTTTAATGCTGCTTGTGTTTTTGTTTTTCTTACTCTGGGTCACATGATCTTGTCATGAATCCACCATAAGCTCCTTTGCGAACTCTGACCCTGTCAAGTTCGTTTCATTGGTAAAATGCTAAATAACAAATTTAAATTTTGCTTTAAGGGGAGTTTTCATCTTTTATTGGGGACATAAATCATCAAATCATCCAGAGTTGACAGGCAAGCTGCATATGATCTCAGATGGGAACATGTGTTCAGTGATGTTCCTGCAGCAAAAAGTGACTTATTTCAGTCAAAAACTGACCTTGTAAAGTGTAGATGGAGAATTTTACAATGTTACAACAAATATAATTTAATTGTTTTGATGAATCCCTAACCAGGATAATCACTGTATGAAAAAACAATAATAATCACTGTAATGTCACTTTAATTGGTGATATGTGACTTATCTGTGCTGCTGATTATCTATGCTGCTGATCATCTCATGCTGCTGTATTCATTCATATCTGTCTGCTCACCACAGACTCGTGTTCTGGCTGCTGTTGTTACGTCGTATTATTTTATATTATTAGTGTATTATTAGTGTTTAGTGTATATCTTAGATCCTTACTTACTGTTTTTTTTATACTTTATATTTTGTTATTTTGGGGTGTAACTGGGAACTGTGTAACTTGTACGCACATGTTTAGTAAGAAGAAGTATCACATGGTGCCTCACAATAAAATGCAATATAAAATACCATTATGTACCCACATGTTGCAATATTATAGTTCTGGAGCAATATATATTTTCCTAAAGAAAATTATATAAAAATATAACTTAAAAAAATACAGAACTTAAAAGTATGAAATTACAGAACATCCATTTTTACATTATTTTATATGTATCGACATGTTGAATACTTGGGCAGAAGAATATACACATTCCAAGTAATGTTTGGATTCTCCTTTGTGAGAGGGTCAAATATGACATTTGTTAACATTCCTAACAGCTGGGTTATGGAAAAACCATGAGAAGACTTTTATATAGAATGAACTTTGGCAAAATGACTAAATTTAGAATCTGTTAGAGAAATAACTAAATATGATTGTTTTGCCGAAGCCTTGAATGTTGAAACTAAACCACATGTTCTAATCCTAACTAACCCGTCTGAATAACTTAATTTGAATCTGTTATTGTTGACAAATCAACATTAATCCCATCTTAGACATGTTTCTCCTGCACGTCATATTTACCCGGATGTGCTGAATCAACAATGTTGACATTTGTGCTGGTGTTAGTCCTTTTTTAAATTAGGCATCATATAATTCATCATCACAGGCTGCACATTATGTTAATACTTTTAGTTTGTTTTAAGCATTGAGTATTTTGTCCACCCTCAAATATTTTTGTTTTCTCCTCTGATTTGCCAAAACCAATATATAAAACACTCTATTTTTGTGTGATTCAGCGTTTTTTTTTGTTTTGTTTTTTTACTCCTACATGATGATTGGAGAGCTGTAAGTGTGGAAATACCACATTTGCAAACACTGAAGCCACAAAAATACAATTTTACAAACAAGAAGGTCGGATTTAAAGGCTCAGACCATCTTTGAGTCGTTTGTGTGCATAACACAGACATGACCTGAGCTTTTGTACTGGGCTGTTCATACACACCTGTTCACACCTGATTATTCATATGCAAACAAGGATGTGATGTGTCTCCATAGAGGGGGACAATATGAGGCGACCGTTCTCACACCTAGTCATATTTCATACATCTATTTAAGGGCATATTCACCGAAACTGCACCGCTGATGTTATCTGCTCAATCCGTGTTTACTAGCTCCGCTTGTTTCATCGTAATATCATATTCACAAAGCAAATAGTGCAATTCAGCAAGTTCAGCAGCTGTGAACAAGTTGTGGTCTTTCTGCATCAGAGTACAGTAGATCACTGTTTTCCTCACCGCACAATTTAATTTAGACTGACTTCTGCAAAAAGCAATAAAAATGACGGAAAGAAAAATAAAATTGTTTGCAATAAGACACAGATTAAACAGGTGAAGAACAGAGACACTTTTAAAACTGCAAAACAAGACTGTACAAGGGGGTGTCATGTTCAAGATGGCTTAAGTGACATTTTGGGCTACATGGATCCTTATGGGGTTCAGGGACCCCTTAACAGGGTAGAAAAAGTGTCAAGGACCCCCTCATAACCCTCAGGTTTTTTAAATATTTTTTGTCAGTTTGTCTCTTTAATACAATGGAAATATTTGTGTAACATAAGCTGTTTTTTAATAGTGTTAATACAATTTTGAAACTTTTAAACATGGGGTATTTTTCATTCAGGATACACTTAATCAAATTTTCACTTTCAACTTCCAGAAATTACAGTTTCGAGAAAATTAACAGTTTCAAAAACCACTTTAAACCTTTACATATTCACATAATGAACATAATACATGTATTTCCACTTCTTCAAAATTATTACAGAAAACTCTTTACATCAAACTGAACAGAATCATAAGTAGTCATACAAAGTAACAGGGCTTAATTTGTAAACTGATTGTTGCTGGAACGCAAATAGTGGGTTGGCTGGCGGGGGGTGCGGGATCCTCCCCCAGAAAATTTTGAATAAAGTAAATGTGATTTCTCACATTTTGGTGTATTTTAACAGGTTGTTAAACATCTACTTTGTACGTGCTTGTAAAAAAAACATTACTTTTATTTATTAATTTTTTTGGTAGACCCCCAAGTACCAGCTCGCAGACCCCAGTTTGATAACCACTGCCTTACAGCATATTTAAATTATTAATAAATTTGAAGAAAAATGTTATTTTGGACTACCAGGTGGCGTGGCATGCTCGTCCACTGCAGGGAGGGTTGAACTACCTCCACCTCAGTCGATCTACAGTATCTTCTACTTGAACGACCTCCAGCTCATCCTCAGCTTGCTGCTTCCTGCTCCTTTTTTTTGGCAGGAACTCAAACAATCCAAGCAACCTTTAACTTTCAAACAGATGAGAAACTCATCTGCCTTTATGACATTATGCCTTCATGACATTATCCAGCTTTTATTTTTGGAGCTGATTCTAACTGTTTACCTTTAAGAGTGATTGCATTGAACATTTCTTTGTTGCACGCTGAGGTACACTGAGATAAGTTTGGTCACAGAAAGATACAGGGAATGTGTGTCACAAAGGTATGTGTGCGAGTAGAAAACAAATCAATCCACTAAAAGGTAAAGCTTGTCGCTTTGGGGGGCAGGTTGTGAAATATGGTTTTATATGAAACTATGAAAAAAAAAAGAGTTTGCAGTTTGAAAAGTAGTTATCAGAAATGTTTTAAGTAACCTTTATTTTGGATCAATTAACATAATTGGCGGAATATTTTTTTTGCCGTTGACTTGTTATTGATGGTTCCAGATAAATGAGATCAAGTGCTTTACATAACTGAAAAATATTGCGTCATACAAACTGCATGTAGCTGGAATAACAACATAACTAGACCTATATCGTATGATTCTTGAGGTGCTCACGTGTTTTTTTTTTTTTTTGGCTAATGTTTGATTTGTTCCACTAAAGAAGATATTGCCAGTTCAGCCCTGTAAATACGTTCACAATGAATGAATCAATCATTTATTTAGTTACAAAGGACATTATTGCCTTAAACCTTTACAGGCACAAGTTGTTTTTAAGATAGTCACAGTCTCTAAAATAATATTTTTTGAAAACATTAATGACCTGACAGAGTATTCCAATTAAAATTTAAATACAGTAAACCTTTAATTGGCTAATGGTTATATTTAACTTGAATTGAACACAGTTGCAATCTTCAGCTGTTTGCAGCAATTAAAGTGAGTCATTTCAGAAAATGAAAATAATTTTGTCATATGCTTCCTGAAAGATGTTTCTGAAGTTTATGTAAATTTTTCTTACATACTCATCTGTTTGTGTGAAACTTCTTAATGCCGAATTATATTTAAACCTTGTTCTCTGGACAACAAGATTTGAGCTGTTTAATTACCACCATTGACAGTGATGCCATTTACAAGCTTTTTGGGTTTATTTTAGGCTCTTGGAACTGGGAGTTCTGCCACTGAGGTTTAATTAAGTCGTTCTTTGTTGGTCCCGTGCAATCCAAAACAAGAGAGTTGCCCAAGTAGAGTTGAGACAGCATCAAAGCAAAGAGATTTATTTACAAGTGAATAGGTCATAGCTCTTTTCCTTGTGTGTTTGCCAGGATGATGGCTCATTGTGCACACACACTGAAATACAGACAAACTCAATAAACAAGAACACTTGTAAGGGATTTTTTTGCTAGAGAAGAATGGGCAAATCTTGGTAAATGTGTGGCTAGGCCTGTGGCAGTAAACAACAAATCAATTAATCGCATGATAAATTAAAATTATCGACCTCATTTTCATTTATCAGCTTTATTGTTTCTCTTTCTATTGAAGGCACTGGATGACAAAAAGCTCAACTCCGGTGCACTTCACTGACCCCTCCCTTTCTCTGTATCCATTTTAAATCCAAAATCCATTTTAACCGTCTGATTAATCTTCTTAAAGAGACACACTGCTTGCTCCCTCACTATCCATCCTTCAGTTTAAACATCTTAAACTGCCATCCAATGGTCGAAAAAGGTACTACACACAAAACAACCCCCCCCCCAAAAAAAAAAAAAAAAAAAAGCATTTCTTCTTAAATTTGCCAAAAATAACTAATTATTGTCAAATTTCAAACAATATTATCATTTATTGCAATAATTTCTGAGACACTTAATCGCCCAGCAAAATGTATTATCGTGACAGGCCTACGTGTGGCACCTTTAAGTACAACTTTTGAACTCTGGCTAGCATCTCTGGTGAAGTATTTTGGGAGATAGAAGAAGCAAACTTCATTTCAGAAGGTTGTCAAGTTGTTTTGTTCTCCACTCCACATGGCATAGAGTAAACCAGTTTTAGGTACAATAATTTCTGCATTGAAAGTCGTTGATGTGTTCAGTCTAATTGTTCTATTGTGTAATTAAAACAAGTTGATCCACATCACTGGTCTGTCGGCTTTTGACTCCTTCATTTTGCTGCATCAACTGGAATTACTCACTATTCAAGCATGGTGAAGTTCTGAAGAGGTGAAAAGGAAAACATTTGAGTTCATCAAGTGTGAGGATGAGAGAAGAAGGGGAATTTGTTCTGACTTTGTCCATTAAAGGGACACGTGTCACGGAGATAATTATCGTGATTGAAGTGCTAGAAAAAGAAACTGGCAGTTGCTTGTTGTGCTGCAGGTGCAGTGTCTGATCACCTGCTTTTACGTTCATCATGGAAATGGCAGCTCAGCTTGTTACTTGAAAAATATTTAAATTCTTGGAAAAGTGCAAAGCAACTTCTTTAAAATGTATTTTTGGGTCAGTGGATGCAGATGTGAGACCAGAGGTTGTGAACCACGATGTAAGTGAGAGAAGCGATTAACTATTTTTAAACATAAAAATGTCTATAAATTTGACAGTTTTATAGACATTAAGCTAAAATCTGATGTGATAATACAGTGGTCCCTCGTTTATCGCAGGGGTTAGGTCTCCCTCACCCGTGATAAGTGAAAAGCCGCAAAGTAGGAATGCTATACAATATTGCTTTTGGTATTTTTTAATTTATTTAACACAAGTTAAATTGAAAGATTTCTGAGTTGAAACAACATGCCAAATCAGTTCAGTCAACTAATAAATTTAAATCAACTAAGCTAAAGCAGAAGTTTATTGAGCAAGAGTTTATTAATCAAGATAACTTGACAATGTTTATTCACTCAACTTAAAAGTTAAAATTGACTGAGCTGCTCGGTTTCCTGTTCTGCAGACCTATCATGCAGCAACGAGGCCCACAATATTCTAAACTCTTAAACCTACGTAATTTTAACTGTACATTACTGCAAAACTTTACTCTCCAGCTCTGCAGAAACAGCGGCTCGGTTCTGGTATGATTGAGTCCAAATCTGTCTTAAGAAAAATATGGAACGCCAGACCTACGGGCAGCGCATCGCCGCTTGGGGTCCTCGTGGGCTGGCCAGCAGCTCTCTGGTTCATCAATGAGTCTGCGGGTCCGGCTCTACTCTGGTTCTGGTCTGGTTCTGTGCAGCCCTTGAGCGCCAAAACACATTATGTGGGGGGTCGGACCTTCGGGTGGCCAGCACGGCCAGGTGGTCCAATTGAGTCCAAGTCTGGATGAAAAAAGTCCTGGTGGGCTCCAGAAACAGTGCCAGACCTACGGGTGGCACGTCCCCACTTGAGGGTCCTCGTGGGCTGGCTAGCAGCTCTTGGATTCACCGATGGGCCTAGAGGTCTGGTTCTGCTCCAGTTCCCGGTGGATTCTGTGCGGCTCTCTGCATCCGCTGGGCATCGAAGTCACTATGAATAAGTCCGAACTTTTTCCGATCAGATCAAAACTTTCCCGCTAGTAATTCAGCAGAAACAGGGTTTCTGGGTGGGGGCACTGTTGGCTTCTGGGAAATGTAGTCATTATGAGCAGGGATACGGTATAGGCTTATTGAAAGAAAACTACAAAATTGTGGCTCCTGTCTGAAGTATTTTATTTTGTCGTTAACGTTTTACTGTACAGCATCTCATACTGTCCCAAGCACGTGAGTAATATTTAAGCTGACAATCATGTGTCATGTACATTTGTTTTCCTTGTGTACAATCTTACTTTGAAAACCACAAAAGAGCGAGTCTGTGAAAGACAAACCACGAAGTAGCGAGGGTCTGCTGTAGCTGAGTGATTCCCAATGCATACTAAAGCACTGCACACTGTCCAACATGTTTCTTGAAATGTTGGCATTAATTATTAAAGTTAATGAGAAAATTTATATTAGCAGAAAATTTCATGAAGCACTGGACAAGTTTAAGTGAAACTCTCAGTCAAGAAATCACTGGATGCATATTTATAACTGATTAGCATTTGGAGCCAACTCAGAAATGGCAATAACTCTGTACAATTTACAGATCTCGAGCTAAATTTAGTTTGTTAGTAGCGGAGAGTCACCCTCAACACATTCTCCGAGTGCTAACACAACTGCAAAGATTATACAATAACACATGAGGTTGTCATTTACAAGATTTGACCAAAATGGCTGTGACTCCAACCGTTTTCGTTGCAAGATGGTTTTTGTTTAAAACTCTTGCACAATGTCAGAATACTGTATGCATGCTTCAAATAATGCTAGGCCTTTATTGTACAACTGTTTCATGACAGTTACCTTTCTGGAGCCAAATTAGACAAAATGGGAGTTAACGATCAGGTTAACTCAGATAGTACGATGCAAGTGTAACTAATAGCTGAAAAATATCGCTTGTGTCTATTGTTACCACACTTGTGCATTTAGTAACCTTAAACTTTCAGCGTTTTTTTTAGACACTAATGATTGGCAGTTTCAGAAATCTGACTGGAACCTCCCTGGGGATTGTATCGTCTCGTTAACTTTATGTTGATCCAGATCCCCAAATGCTTATTTCTACCTCAGTGAAACTCAATTTTATGAGGTATCAGATATATCAGATATCAGAAAGTTTCTACTTTGAATAAAAAGTGGGCTTATTGTTGTTGTGAGTCAGGTTTAGCTCGATGAATGGCGTCTTTGTGGCTGGGTGGCTACAGCACCATGCAACATCCTTGGTCTTTTGTGTACTGATCCACTCTGCATCCATTAAATCAAGTTGAGGGAGCTGCAAACAGACAGTTTTATAGTCAGAAGTATTTCACTGATGTTGATGTTTCAAACCATTGATCAACGGAGACTCCCAATGCAGCCAGCTTGTAATTATCAAGTTGAAAGCAGGAACATTTTATCTTGCAGGAAGAAGAAGCAGGTATGAGGAAAGTATAAAAAGAGACAGAAAATGAAAGATGTTACATTTGTTGCCATTTCCCCCTGCAAGATTGGCGTGCTCTTTGTTCTTGTAGTTTTGTGAAAACCGTTCGTCTTCCAGAGGCGGTTGCAAACATGATATGCTTCATTCTTTTCATGACTTCCACTGCACTTGACTTTTTGCAGGATGCAGTCAAAGTGAGTTGTTAGTGGCTGAAACTGTAGCTGAGCAATGCTTTAAGGCTTTTGCAAACAGTTTTAGTTTAGTTTACACTGCTTGTCTTGCCTGTGGTTACTGGTCCAGATGGAAGTGTAACGGCTGCAGTCGACTGGTTGTTACCGACCCGCCCCCTATCTGGCAAACACTCTGCCCTGCAGCAGTTTTTCCAGCCGCTCCCCAATGCATCGTCAAACAGCAGCTGCTGCGGACTCACTTTACAAATGTATGTTGACGCTTTGACTTAAGCAAACTTTTTTTTTTTTTTGTGAAGATCATTGCATGAAAAAGTTGGGTTTTGTTTGAGTATAGACACCCTGTTAAAGTGTGAAACTTTGGCTTTTGCTTCACTTTCAGCTCAGAGCCAAACATTTCCTATTGAGCAACTTGACCTTGGATCGAGCCATCACATTAGGCAGAGATCCAGACTTGTTCGAAATGTGTTTTTTTTTTATATGTGTTGCATTCAGTACCCATCACCAATGGAGATTTTGTTCTTAAAGTTCCATCAACAAACCCCAGTGACTCATTAAGCCCCTCATTTACCACGCAGAGGCTGAGTCAGTTGAATCTCTTCCATCCCTTGTTTCAGTTAATTCAGTAGCTTTTGCAGGTTTATGCAGCTTGCTAACATAGTTTCTCTTATTTGTGTCTAAACAATGCTAAGACAAACTTTTTGTTTGCGTCAGCTTGTTGTGTTAATGTGGTATTAATCTTGACACTGCTTGAGAAATGCTAGCAGTTGGTGTTTAAAATTGCTTTGTGTAATGTTTGTCTGTTACTGTTTAGTCAGAAAGTTACTTTGATTAGACTTTTATCTTTTTTCAGAGACATTATACCGTCATTTGGAGGAACGGGAAAGGAAAGCTCAGACTCTAAACAAAATATTTTACTAATTTCTCTGCCATGGTTGAGTAAAAATTAAAGCAGATTTGTCTACAGTCAAACAATACGATAACGCCATGCATTTGTTCCAAAAAAGTGGAAATGGCAACACTAATCAGTCTTGCAAATGTGGGTCCTAAAAACTTTCAAATTCATCCATCCATCCATCCATTTCTTCTTCCTTTTCGGGTCATGGGGCTCACTGGTGCCCATATCCAGCTATCACTGTGTGAGAGGCAGGGACACCCTGGACAGGTCTCCAGTCCATCACAGGGACACATATAGAGACAAACAGCCATTCACTCACTCACTCACACCTAGAGACAATTTAGAGTTACCAATCAGTCTAACATACATGTTTTTGGTCTGTGGGAGGAAACTGAAGAAAACTCAAGCATGCATGGAGAGAATATGCAAATACCCCTCCCTTTTGGCCAGGATTTGATCTGGTGACCTTGCTGAAAGGCAACAGCTCTACCAACTGTGCCACTGTGCTGCCCAACCTTCAAATCACAGTCACAATTCCCATTTTCTAACATTTTCTACAAATCATCATGTTCCCCAGGGATAGATGGCTCCATCCCTGCATCGCCCACAAAACATGTAAATCAACTAAATCAACACTATGGCCATTTGTGTGCTGTTGCTGAACTTAGCAACTATTTAAAAACTTTTTGGCAAATTTACAAGAAAGTCAATGAATTTTAAAGCCTCAAAATTCCCCAGTGACTGGGTTTTATTACAAATCATCGTACAGCAAAGCAGTTAATGTCTTGCAACGTGGTGATGGATGTCCAACGCTTCACTTTGACCATCACAATGAGGACTGAAAGGTCTCCGAATGAGGTAAACTCGACAATTGATGCCATTAATTTGACCAAAACTCTAAAATGGTAAGAATGTGGCAACAGTCTGCAAACCTCCATTAAAGACATTCAAGGATTCAAGGTTCTTTGTCATTTGCATCACATGTGGTACATGTGGTGGAACGAAATTGTGTACATAGGGTCCCAGTTACATCCAACAAAAGTATAAAATGTAAAAGAAAAACATTAATAAGATCTAACATATGAACAAAGAAAAGTGTTAACTAAAAACACACTAAGCACTAATAGTATAAAAACAATACGCCGAACAGCAGCATGAACATGAGTCTGTGTGAGCAGATGAGCACGCATGTACACATCAACATGAAACAGATCAGCAGCATTATGTGATTTTTTCCCGGTGATTATTCTGGTTAGATATTCATGAGTCTAACAGCTTCAGGGTAGAAGCTGTTCCTCAGTCTAGTGGTTCTCCACTTAATGCTCCTCAACTTCCTTCCTGAGGGGAGTGGGGCAAAAAGTGTGTGTGCTGGGTGAGTGGGGTCCTTCATGATGCAGGTGGCCCTCTTCCTGCATCTGGAGGTGTAAATGTCTGTGATGGTGGGGAGGCTGACTCCAGTCTTCTGTGCAGCCTTCATCACTCTCTGCAAAGCTTTTCTTTCTGCAGCTGTGCAGCCTCCATGCCACATGTTGATGATTCCAATTTTGACTTAAATTCCACACAACTGTTTTGTTTTATTGACCTTGTTTAGTCTAATTTGCAGATGCGTAAAAGTTAAAGACATGTTTCAGGGACAATGCAGTTGTCCATCCTGCAAATGTCTTGACAGATACAGTACATACAGTATATATCAAAAGAGACAAACATGGATTTACGTGTAAAGGTTTTTAATGTATACATTTTCTTTTTTTCTTTTGTTTTTTTTTTGTCTATAGAGTTTTACTGAATTCTTATTCACTGTGAAGACAAGACTGCAGAGGAGAGAAAACCATTTACCAACTAAAGTATATCCCTCTTTGAAACAACCAGTGCATGAATTTTAGCTTTGGGACCTCTTACGTCACTCTTAGGCATTTTCTTCAACTTACTGACAGGTTTTGTTACCTCTGGATTAAAACAGTGTAAAAACTATGGATTTTGTTCAAAGTGTCTCGGTCAGTTTGGGCTTAAACTAGATCTATAGTTGCAAGAGTCCTTTGACTGAAAGCCAAATTATTTTTGTCTGCAAGTCAGATTAAAAATAGTTCAACATGAAAAACAACATTAAAGGTAAGAAAACAATAGAGATATCAAATTTGAAATATAATCAATATTACATAAAGTGTTCTGGGAGGAGTGGTGGCGCAGAGGTTAGAGAAGGTGATTAGAAGGTTGCCGGTTCAACCCCCCAGACAGACAACATCAAAATGTGGGTGGGATACGTGAAGCACCCACACCTGCCTCCACTCTCATGTTCCCCACTTCGGGCCCTTGAGCAAGGCTCTTAACCCCCACCATCTGCTCTCTCGGGCGCACTAGGTAGCAGCTCTGTGCTCCACACAGAGGGCTGTGGTAGCTCAGTGGTGTGTGGTTGTGTCAGGAAGGGCATCCGGTGTAAAAACAATTGCAAATTCTTTGTACGAGTTAGTTTGCTGTGGCGACCCCTGAGGAAGGGCGCGGTCGAAAGAAAATAAAGTGTTCCATGTGTATTATTTACTGTATTAATTCCAACAGTTGTTGATCTTTACATTTCTATAATATTTGGAAACATTTCCCCTTTTTTTCTAATTCAAATTGAGAAAACGTTCTGTTTTAACGCCTCAATACTTCTTGTTCATTTAAAAGAAATGTATGAAAGAGTGCTCAGCCTTTAGGCATTTTTTATTATTCTGGTATGTCTTGGGTTAGTGATACAATCTAAGCTGTGCGTGTTACTATGAGGTAAAAAATATCTACTGACACAACCTAAGAATGATGGCAGAAATTTAAACAGTTTGGACACATTCCAGCATCATAAATGCTGATTTTTTTGTGTGTTAATTGAAAAGTATGCAGTTCTTTTATGCTTTATTGTTGAGCATTTTATCTCGTATAACCTAACGTCTGTAAACACTTCTCATAAACATCACCTTAAAACTGTGTAAAACAGTGGAGCTTTGTCTGAAGTTTAGAAGGTTCAGGCAAGTTTGAGCTGGTTTGTGCCTGTGGACTAACAGCACAGGAGGCAGGCACATTTCAAACAAGTCACTCTTCATCTATAAAAATGCTGGAGGTCATTCTCAGCAGCTTCTGTGTTAGAGGATGAGGTCACAGTGTTTCCTCACTGCAAGGATTCTTTGTTTCGCAGCTGACATGTGGCTGTCAGCTACACATACCTGCAGACGTTTTACCTCCTGAAACACAACCCAGAGGACTCTGATGGGGTCAGGGATCACAAACAAAGCAAACAACAACAACAAAAAATAATCTTTCCAAAACAAAGCTAGAGAAATTGCATTTCCTACAAAAATGCTGTGTGAATGATTTTTGCAGAACTTGCTGAAAAACAGCTGAAATTAGTTGAAAAAGAAACCTGCTGAAATGTAGCTGAAATGAAACAAGCTTAAATTAGCAGAAGAAAGCAGAAATGACACATATTTGCTGAATTAGTTTGAAATAAATAGAAATGAGCATAAAAAATAGGAAATCAGCTAAAAAAAAAAGGCTAAAATTGGCAACAACAAAAAAAATCTAAAATAGTAGCCAAAAAGGCAGAAAAGCAAAAAGGGTTAACCTACGAGAAGGAAGTGAAAAGAGCTGAAATTAGCAAAAAAAATAAAGTGGAATTAGCTGAAAAAGCTAAATTTTGCATAAAAACAGCTAAACAGTAGCTGAAGTAGCAGAAAAAAGCTGAAAGGAGCAAAACAAGCTGGAATTAACAGAAATAGGTAGCTGAAAATGTAAAACGAGCTTAGCAGAAGAAAGCAGAAAGGAAACATGTTTGCCCAATTAGGCCGAAAGAAGCAGAATTAGCACAAAGAAAGTAGAAATCAGCATAAAAGCTGAAATTAGCAACAACAACAACAACAAAAAGCAGTTGAAAAGTAGCAAAAAAATTAGAAAGAAGCTAAAATTACAAGAAGGAAGTGGAAAGAGAATAGTTTTTGCTGAATTATGCTGCAAAAAAGTTTAAATGAGTGCAAAAAATGTGGAATTAACTGAAGAGGGCATAAAACAGCAATATAGTAGCTGAAATATTAAAAAAAAAACTGAAACTTGCAAAAATAAGCTGAAGGAGTTAGAAGAAGCACAAAAAGTTTGTAGTTAGCAGAAAGAATTTTAAAGGATCACAAAACAGCTGATAATAGCTGAAAAAAATGTTTAAATTTGTACAAGGAAGCTAAAAAATGATTACAGGAACAAAATGTGAAAGGAGCATTTAAAGGCTGTAAACAGATCTAAAGATATGAAGGATGTAAAATGAGCTCAATTCATTTTCTATGAGAAAAATAAAGTGTAAGAAAAAGCTAAATATTTCAAAAAGCTAAAGCTGCACCAAAAGTCAGCAGGATTGTCCTGAAAGAGCTGAATGTTTTAATATGTGTTTGGTTTTTTTAAATAGCTTGAAAACTGCGGGCCGGCATCATTATTTTGTGTTCTCTAATATTGTCGTCTTTGTCTCTTTCAGCACAATTTTATTTTGTATTGTGAGTTTTTATGCGCAGCCATTGTTGCCTGTGTTGTGGATTCTTGCTGTGCATCTTTAATTGTAATTAACGTGACTCCTTGCAGCAGTGCTGTTGCTCCTTATGTGCTGGTTGCATTTGTCCAATTGTTAGACATATTGCCATAACTTGACAGTATCATGTGTTTTCCTTAGCTGCAGCGCATTTGCACTCTCAGCTACGTCAGTGTGGTTGAAAACCTTGCATTGTTGAAAAGCTGAATGGAACTTCGTCCCCTGGTGTTTAAAGTTCAACTTACCGTTTGTGGGACTTATCAGTTTAAGAAAAGACTGAGTTGTCATCATATTTCCATTAAACAATATGCACATTTCCTATTTGGAAAAAACACCAAATTCCTGCATAATTCAGCTGCATCCCTTTAGGGCACATCCATCGACTGCAGCTGTGAAGAAGTGACAGTCGACACATCAGTCCCAAAACCATAAATCAGTTCTTGTTCAGGAGGCATCCACGACAGGACTGCAACACAGAGTGACTTCATGGGACGCTGCTGACAGTCGTGTATCAGCACGATACCTCTGTGGCGCAACTTTTATTCTCTCACGACAGCGTTTGATTGAAAGCAACTAGCTGCTACTTGTTTTATTAAAAGATGGTGAATCATGTCAGAGAAAACAGGAAATCGGGAGGCAAATTTTAAATTTAAATTAGGTCAAGCTTTGTAGAGCAAAGGGGAATTACTGGACGTGCCTTTTGAAAAATGTGGTTGTAGACAGATGTAGTTTCTTGTCTCATTTTGGCTCTGACCTGTAACCTGCATGCTAATCTCAGTTTATCAATTTGCCATTTTGATTGCAAATGTGCAGCTGGAGAATAAATTATCCACATCGAAGAGCTGTAATTAGAGGAAAAACAAGTTTCTTGAAGCATTTTTCGCATCCGTGACTCTTTAATCTTTCATAAACTGCATGGTTAGAGCACACCAAGCGCAAAGTTTAAAATGAACATGTATGTCTCTTTCTGTGTTCTTCTTTTACATATACTGGGAAACTAACATGGACACTGGACAAAAACCTTAGCTACTACATCATTTGGACTGTTAAATCATGTTTCATTTTGGTTTGCTTTATAAAAACAAAAGAAGTAAATATATAAAAAAAATAAACTTGTAAAACAAATCACAAGTTTTCCTATATACAAATAAAGCTCTACCATTGTGGAAACCTTATTTAAGACATCTGTTTTATCAAGTAAAAGTTCAAGCTGCAGAGGATCATCATAGTTAAAAGCTGTGACTTGGAAAATAATGCAAATGTGCAGTTTGCAGCCTCTCCGCTCATTCTTACACTAACATAATTTTCTAAAATTGTTTGTGTTTACAATGTGCGACAGCTTTGATAACTTTTATTATTTATCCTCATACTAGTTTAGCATTCTGTTGTTTTTTTTTTAAACAAAAATAACCATCTAATCCATGCAGGGGTTCTGCCATTTCTCCTTTTGATAAAACAGTCAAGGACTGCCACCTCCTGGACAAACTGTGTACTGCACATTCCTGCAAAATGTCCTGGTGACTGTGAACATGCTGCTATTTTCATGACGTCATTGCTGAAGTCCGTTAAATGTCTCCTGTGCATTATTGTGTGGATGCTTGTGAAGCATTCACACTATTGTGATCAGTTTTTCTTCCGTACATTTATCGGCATCTTTCTTGTTCCACAACTTTTGTGCTTTTTCAACAATTCATATATCAAAATGATCAGCTCGCTCAGGAGAAGGGTGCTATGACTTTTGATATTGGTGCAACTTTAGCTTTTTGAAATATTTAGCCTTTTCTGACACTTTTTTTTCTCATAGGAAACAAATAGAGCTAATTTTACATCCTTCAAATCTTTAGATCTGTTTAAAACCTTTTACTGCTCCTTTTACATTTTGTTCAGATGCAGCTCATTTCAGCTTTCTTGTGCAAATTAAAACATTTCAGCTACTTCCTGCTGATTTCAGCTGTTTTTCAGCTGTTTTGAGATCCTTTCAGATTCTTTCTACTAACTACATTTTTGTACTTCTTCTAACTTCTTTCTGCTGATTTCAGCTTGTTATGCTCCTAGCTGATTTATGCAAGTTTCAGCTTCTTCTGCTATTTAAGCTACTATTTAGCTGTTTTCATGTTAATTTCAGCCTTTTTTTTTTTGACTAATTCCACATTTTTTGTACTCATTTACACTTTTTTCAACCTAATTCAGCAAAAATGTGCTCTCTCCACTTCCTTCTGGTAATTTAAGCTTCTTTCTGCTGTTGTTTTAGCTACTTTTCAGCCTTTTTTTTTTTTTTGTTAATTTCAGCATTTTTCAGACAATTTTGTCTTCTTTGTGCTCATTTCTGCTTCGTTAAGCCTAACTGAGCAAACTTGTTCTTTCTGCGTTCTTCTATTAATTTAAGCTTGTTCTACCTTTTCAGCTACATTTTTAGCTAATTTCAGCTGTTTTCAGATAAATTCAAGTGTTTATGTGAATTTCTGCTACTTTTAACCCAATTAAATTATTTTTGCTAATTTCAGCATGTTTTGCTTCTTTCAGCTTCTTTCAGTTATTCCAGCTACTATTTAACTGTTTTATGCTAATTTTAGCTTTTTCAGCTAATTCCACTTTTTTTCCCTATAATTTCAACTTTTTTTTTTTTTGCCTAATTCAGTTAAAATGTGCTCTCTCCACTTCCTTTTGGTAATTTAAGCTTCTTGCTGCCTTTTCAGCTACTTTTCAGCTATTGTTTGCTTTTGTCAGCTTTTTTAAGCTAATTTCCTAATTTTTGTGCTCATTCCTGCTTATTTAAACCTAATTCAACAGTTATGTGTTATTTCTGCTTTCATCTGCTAATTTAGGCTTGTTCTTCCATTTCAGCTCAATTTCAGAATGTTCTTTTTAGATAAATTCAGCTGTTTGTCAGTAAGTTGTTCTGCAATAAGCATTCACACTTCATGTTCGCAGTAAATGCAGTTTCTCTAGTTTACATTTAGAGCCATATTTAGATATAATACACTTGATCAAAGAAATAAACTCACGTTTGTACTTCCTGATAACTTCATTTCTGCTAGTACAGCGTATGCTTGTACTCAAATATGCACAGCGATCTTCTGTGCAGTTGAAATGAACCAAAACGACTTTTGGGTTCTCAGACTGGGTGTGATCCATTCAAACAGCACTCGCCGCAGCTGCAGAAAAACCCCTCCCTAAAGTAGAAGCACCTCCTAATGTCACACACGTGCACCAGAATCCTCTGCAGCTCTCTAATTACTTAGCTCATGCTGGGGAGTCACTGTTCCTTGAGTGTTTTAATTTCTGTTATCTCTGTGTGTTTTCACCTTGCCCCTAATGTGTTAGGAAAGAATTAGAGCTGTCGTCGCCTGAGATTTAGTTGCACGCAAAGCTGGAGTACAATGCATGCCCGTAGTCCACATTATGCTTTTTGAACTAATCCTAAATGTGAAGCAATAAAACAGAGCAGATATCAGAACTGTTGCAATATTAAGTAAAGTTTTATAGTGAGACAAGTATATGTGCTGTACAATGATAGGAAAAACAACAGCCAGTGACATAACATCCTCTGTTTCCCGCCTCCTCACCCTCTGCCTGTTTCCTGCCTCCTTCCACCAGGAGTTTCGACCAGATGAGCGTTTCCACAGAGTGCAGTTTCCAGCCAGTGTCTGACCGGGACCCTCACGCTGCTGAGTACTCCTCCATGATTAGCTTCGACATGACTCAGCCAAGCAGCCCCCGGTCCCCTTCCAAACTGTTCAAGGTGGGTTTCATGCTCAATGTATGTGTTTGTATTATAAAAGCTAAAGGTTTCTTAGAATTGTGCAAGAATAGATCTTGCAGTAACTGTGTGACAGTCATGTGTTTTCTCTGACAAACACAGAGTTCATTTGCTGTTGTTGCTCAAACTCTTGATTGTTGTTAACAAACTCTTAAGCGCTTTACATACTTCACTGATTCATAGGTCTGTGTTGCGAGTAAGTAAACAATAAAAATACAGAAAAAAAATTGGTTCCTTTAAAGCAAAACCTCAATTTTCTTGTATATTTTTGTTTGTCTTAGCATTTAAAGGTTTTATGTATTATTGTTATATGGATGCAACCCCTTTTTTTGTAGTTTATCAACACCTGCATATTTAATAAACCTTAACCTTTTTCTTTTTTTTGATGTATTATTTGAATGGATTTGATTGTCGAGGTTCAATAACCCTCGGTAGATTTAGAAACTAATGATTTGGCTGCAGTCGATCGTTGCAAAAGCACAATGGGTACACGAAAAACATGTAAAAGAAAGAAAGCAGGGAGCTTCATTCAAATATTATAACACTAGTCCTGAAAAGAAAGATCCACTAAAGAGGGTTTGGACGGCACAATGCTAAAATGGACATCACTGTACCAAAAGTAGAAATATTTAGAATATATGTTTTTGACAATGTTAGACAAAGAAAGTGAACAGAATATATATATATATATATATATATATATATATATATATAAGTCGCATCAGTCAAAAAAGCATAATGAAGAGGAAAAAACATAAAAGTCACTTCAGCGTATAAGTCACATTTATTATACGTTTATTTAATCGTCAAAACAGCTTCATTTCGCTTGGACCTATGGCACCATATATCCATCCATCCATCCATTCATCCATCGCGGCCGGAGCCGCTAGCTCTCCAGCGTTTCTCCGCCTGCACCAGCTGGATGAAGCGAGGGTGCCCGGGAGGACTCGCTGTTGCAGTTCTTAGAAAGTTAAAGCATCAGTCAAAAATTGCTTTATGAATATGGAAACAAAAGTATATGTTGCTTTGGCATATAAGTCGCAGGATTGATAAATCTACACAAAAAAACTGCAACTTATACGCTGGAAAATACAGTATAAGCCAAGGCAACATAATTCAATGCTTTTGATTTGACTGACTCTTCAGACGCTTGTTCAGCTAAATTGATCTGCAGATCATGTTCAGATGTTAGAAATTGGACTTTACTTTCCAGTATGATCGATGAGCAGTAGTGTTGTTTAAATCACATATCTGCAGGGACACAAGGATGGGCGTTAAGAAAGAAAAAGAAAATCTTTCCACTTTGTTTATCTGGACTAAAGAATGCTGAGAAAAGTGGGTGACTTGCAGCAACAACAACAACAAAAAAAAGCACAGATTTGACCTTTAACCTCAGTCTGCTGCATTAGTTATCAGCTTCTGGAGATGGACTGCTCAGTTTAACCATCTAAACCACCTGACATCAAATAAATATATTTAAATGTTAAGTATACAGTTCAAGATGTGCGTAAATCTACAGGCATGTTTTGCTTCTGTAGAGTCAAACACCTACGCTTTGCTGACTCATTTATTAGCAGGTTGCACCCTCTCGTGCATCTTTGCAAAGAGTGATTCATCGAAGATAATACACTTTTGTGAGGATTCAAACCAAAACAAGGCTCTTGAAGCATGTGGATGAAACAATTGCATTACTTATGAATAAACCAAAGATGCTGCAAAGGTCAAGAACACCTGAAACAAAACGGAAGACGGAGCAAACCTTTGGCTTGACATGAGAGACGCAAACAAAGCAAACTGAGACGAGACGTTGACAAAGGGAATACCTGGAACTATAGATATACACAGAGGGAGGCAGCAGGGCAGATGTGGACATTTGTAAACTGAAACCTTGTGTCGTAATAAAATCAGCTGAGGGACAACAAGGACGATAACAGGAAACAACAAAACAAAATAAAACCTCTAGTGTGTTTTTCTTCCAAGGTCAGCGCCAAGATAATCATATAGGATGTCTTTGTCTTATGGACTTTATATATTTTCTACTCAAACCTGTCAAACCACTCCTGTTATTTGTATCCACAGGAGTTCTTTGGAAGAAACTTTTTTTTTCTACGTTACAAATAAAGAACTTTCAAAATAAAACATCCGCTATACAACAAATTCCTCAGCTTATTTTTAGTTTAGATTTAGATTGAGTTTTTATACACGGCATAATGACAATATTAACTGTTGTTCAGGTCAAAGCTGTTGTTTGTTTTCATATTATCTCACATAAGAGCGTGAAGCAGAGCTTTAGCTGACAGATAAGGAAGTGCAGCGAGATGTGGCTCAATATCTCCACCTACCTAACGTTTGTTTCGGCTGTGCGTAAACAGGTGAACGTTCGGAGAAGAACTTATACCGGTGAGACTAAAAGGAGCCTTTAAAGACACAAAGGTTAACTTCATTTATACTTTTTTTTTGTTTGTTTAAATCATCTTTCATCTGGTAGATTTGTGGATTGTTGGGAACAATCTGGAGGTATAGTATCACAGCTTTGACTTCAGAGGCGTGTTTCAGAATGAATTTGAAAACCTGACGGCAGACTATTGTTTACTCAGTGTAAACGTGCACATTTGACATGTGCTAGTGAGCTAAAACGAGTTTCATACAGCGTTGTTTATGAAATGTGCAGAATATATTGACCTTTATACCTTTAGGCAGTTGGAGCTGAATCTGACTGAACTATGCTGAGATTTATTTCCTCCTTCAGCCTTGGTTTGCTGCACCTTTGACCCTTTTTATTGGATAAATCATCTAAAAGAACAGTTTAAAAACTACTGAAATTGAAGCTGAAATCTTTGTTAATATCAGCTCGGTGGTTAACAGATGAGCTATTGATAGGGAGAGCTTTTGAATGAGGAAGGGTGCAGTTGTCCTCTGCAGGGATTGCCACACCCTGTTTCTGTAGGCTTGTGAACACTGCTTTATTTTGTGTTATACTGTAGGTGCAATGCAAACAGCTTCAAATCAGACTCACGCTTCGAGGAGGTGAATTACTTATTTACACCTTAACATTTTTAACCAGGCAATCAGTAGGTAGAAATGGGTTTTCATAACTTTATAAGTGTTTTAATGGCTACTGGACTAATGTGTCCTCTGAAAGATGCAAAGCTGAGCTCATTCTATCGGCTGTTTTAGAATTTTGAGAAGAAACTAGAAAAAAAATGACCATTTTTCAATCCAGGAACAAAACTGGTTCTGTTTTCGACGTCGTTTGTTTACTCTTCTTTTGTGGTCCACATATCGTGTTCTGACGTGCCTGTGTTTTGTGAAACTGTAAACCAGATCTTGCAGCAAGGAAGCAACGAGGTGTTTTGAATCTATCAGATTTTTGTACAAGACAAAAGAAAGAAAAAAATGCATTGCAGTGATAAAAATATGATGTAAAATTGAATCACAGCTGTTGTTTTTACACTGAACGCCACATCAGTATTTGATCAAAACAGTTTTGAAATACTTTTATTTCCTGTTTTGATCCATAACTTTATTAATTCAGCTTCCCTCTGTTTGCAGTTAGAGGTAATGAGCGACCTTTGAGCTGTGCATTGAATATGTTTTGCAATTTATCTGGTTAGTCATTCAGCTTGATGCTTTACTATTGTGCAGGAAATCATCTGCATTCTTCTCTTGCAGCACTATAAGCGACTAAAATGTCCTTTTCTTAGATAAAATCTCACTTCTTCTGACTATAAAACAATACAATAGAACAAAAGACAAAATATATAAAAACATCATCTTGGTGAATTTAAAATCTTCATGTGCTTTTTAGGAGTTAGTGGATTTTTACAAACTTGGAAACTTATTCCATAAAGGTTATCCAGTCAAGTTTCAAATCTTTCTTGTTGCCCTTTGTTCTCTTTCAGAATCCAGAGGGAAAGGGAATGTTGGATCGCTTCACGAGTTTCTTTCAAAGGAAAAAGAGCGGCAAAAGGCATCAGTCAGCCACCTCCACCAGTTTAAGTTCACCAAGTTCTCCCGTGTCTCCCCGTTTCCCCTCGTCTCCCTACGAAGATGGACAAAAGATTCCAACAGATTCTCAAAAAAATGGTGAGCTAACTGCGCCACATGATGCTGAATCCAGAGCGGAGATGGGCGAAACTCTGAGCCGCACCTCCAGTCCCAGCGCCTCCAGCGTGGTTTCTCTGAAGACGGATGATCGGGATCTCCCGTTCGCAGACAGCAACAGCAGCGGCAGGAGCAGTGTGAGGGAAGTGCACGTTTGCAGGGTCAGCACAGCAGAAGATGAAAAGAATTCTGGGAAAGCTGCAACCGCCGCCGCAGAGCTTGAATCTGCTGCTCATCCAGATGCTAGCTCCTACTCAGATTTAGACTTGACAAAGTCGGTGGTGGAGGAAGTTAGTAAGAGGCTGCAGGTTAATTTGGATGAAAATATGCCTAGCTGTAGCGAGGAAAACATTGTTACCCCAACAACCCCACTGTCTGTTAACTTTTCACTTTCCAAGACAGCTGAGACTCCGAAGTCTCCTAACTTGACCTCTATATGCTTAGCATCAAAGAAAACTGAGGTAAAAGTTGGAGACAAGGGGCACAGCACTGTTTTAAAAGGAATAACTTTAGGCTCTCGGTTCTCTACATCACACAGCATCACAACCCAGCAGGAAATTAACCCTCCAGAAGTAGAAAGGCGAGGCTCGGGGTTCACGATATCCACTGCCGGCTTGTCCGAGAACATCGCAGCAACTACTGGTACATGGAGCTCTTCACCTGAGAGACAGCAAACACCCAGAGCAGATTCTCCTGTCCAAGTCCACAAAGCCATCTGGGTGGAAACATACCTGGGAGACGAACAGGAGGGGGAGGGAAGACGACTGAAACAAGAAGAGGAGGGCATAAGAGCAGACTCGCCTCCTCTGCTTGCTATACCTGTTACTGTAATACCTGAGGATGATTCAGTAACACAGGAAGAAAGCCCCTCTGCCCTGTCAGGGAGTTTGCTAACCAGTGGCAGCTTGCCAGCCTTGGCAGTGACTTCAGAGGAGTTCCAGACAATTTCACCTCAGCCGGAAGAGCCCAACACTGGTACAGTCTCACCACCAGGTTCACTTCAGGAGAGAAGAACGCTCAGGGAAACTCGTGTGACACGCAACACTGTGAATCTGCCTTCGAAGGACAAAGTTTTGGCCCAGAGGGTGTTTATTAACCCTGAGCTGAGTTTGGAAGGAGGTGAGGAATCCATCGCAGAGTCCACTTCTGAGACCTCGAACCCAGCAGAGCTGAAACCGTGAGTATCCATCTGTTTTTATTTTCTGCGGTTTAACAGTCTCTTTGAACCTGGGAGAACCAGAAAGCAGGGGAGCTGAAGAGAATTTGGCCTGAATGCAACCCGATCTCTGTGCTCCCATGTTTCTTTGTACCAGAGGAGAACAATGGACTGAGCCGGTTGGGAGGCACTGAAATATTCATTTACAGAACAGGCAGTCGTGATATTTATACTCAAAAACACCTAAAATCAGCATTACTATGTGATGAATCACTTATTAGAACTGTAAAATATTAAGTATTTCATTAGAGATTTAAAAGATGGTCTTTTGTGTATATTCATCACCATAATGACTAATATGGCAGAACTTGACATGATTAGATTTACATAGACATGTAGTTAAACAGAACTATTTGGATATTTAATATTCATTGACACCGCTCTTGCTGCAAATTGAAGTTGCGTTTTAAAGGCAAATCCTTTAAAACTTTTGAGCAACAGTGCCCTCCCAGCTAAAGGATATCATGCCTGAACAAGACAAGGTGAAAACATAAAATATGGATGAAATGTACATGGACATTGTGTAAAGTGCGAGCAGTTTGCCTCAGGGATAGTAGATGTTCATGATGTGATTTTTACAGCCTGTATTTTCAGATACTGTATGCTGCGTGCAGACTAAAGCTGCACACGTGAATGGTTTTTGTTTGTTGGATTTTGTATCTTTAGTGGACTCTAATCTGATCTTTGTGTGATTTTTATGAAATGACGTGTTTTTGTCATTTCACGTGGGCGGCTGTGGCTGAGTGGTTAGAGCAGTTGTCCTCCATTGCAAGAGTTGGGGGTTTGATTCCACCAGCCAAAGTGTCCCTGGACAAGACGCTGAACCCCTCATTGCCTCCGATGTGTGTCCTATCAGTGTATGAATGAGATAAAGCACAGATTATTTTTTGTAAAGCTATAGTAGAGTGCTGAAGGAATGGGTAAATGAGGGCACAGTTAGTAGTGTAAAAAGCTTTGAGTATCTTGATTAGATAGAAAGGTGCTATAAGTACAGTCCATTTTCCATTTTCCATTGGAGTAAAGATATGACATTTGTATCTTCCCTGCTATAGTCCGCTGTTACATTGGTCTTAGCTTGGAAAATCAGGGAGAAATTCTCAGTTTAGTAAAGCTAGCAGCTTATCTGAGCGGGGCACATTCAAGCATATTTACACCATCTAAAACAATTCAAACTCAGATGGAGTCCTGGCCTTTTTAGTTGTTGCATTAATCAAACCAGCTAATGAGTGAATAAAAGGACTGTACAGTACTTATATAGCATTGTTCTATACAACCAGGTTACTCAAAGCTCTTTATAACCCAATCTGTGCCCTCATTTACCCATCCATACATCACTCTACTACATCTCTACAACTTTAATCTGAATAAAAACTTCTATAGAGACTAATCAGTGATTTAGATCACATTTATTTACTGATGGAACATGCATCAGAGGCAATGAAGGGTCCGGTGTCCTGCCCAGGAACACTTGGACATGTGACTGTATATGGGTAGAATCTAACCACCACCACTTACATTGGAAGATGACTGCTCTAACAACTCAATCAGGGAAAGTGAAGGAGATGAACAGTTTATTAGCTAAAATAATCACATTGATGATTAGTCTAAAGCTCATATAAAAGTGCACAACCCTGTGAAAAAGTGCTACAATATTGGAGATGCAGCACCCCTATGGTTCCATATTTCTCTAATTGTGCCTTTGTTAGGCCGATCATGGACATTCAGACCATGACTAAAAGTGCGGGGTTAAATTAACTGAAACTCTAAAGGAGCACTGTTAATTGTTTTTATTTACGTTTTTTTTTTTTGCAAGCTTCTGTTTTAGAGCAAAGCTGCCACCATTTTTGTATTTTTGCAAGTCTACAATCTTCCTCTGACTCACCACTGCTGTCATTTCATTCCTTAGTCAAAGGTTTTGCATAATTGTCTCACAACTGATATATGGTATTACAACTATTTGGAGAACTACTGGTATCTGCTTTTTATTTTAAAAGATATAACACAGAGTATAATATGCTGAGCCAGGGTTTCATTATTTGAATCAGGTGCGTTTGAGCTGGGAAACATAAAACATGCAGGACAGTGGGTCTTCAGGATTCAGTTGAAAATCTTTGATTTATAAAACGATGGGATAAACTGGTTATGATGAGGATGGAAGGGGTAATTTACTATTGTTCACACTCTGCCTAAATGCTAAAACTGGGAAGGCCTTTGACAGAAAACAATGGACATTGGACAAAAACATAAGAATCTTGCATACGATGACACATTTTGCTTAAACCAGCAGGTTCTGATAATTAATTTATCTTAGCTCATTTAAAGACACCTTATGTTGGCGTTTACTTGTTGCAGACAAAAAGCAAAGCATTAGGGTGGGAGATTATCTATGCTCAGACAGAACCAGATGGACATTTTTCTGTTTGCTTTTCCTAGCCCCAACTACATATGTACCAATGAGTTAGGTGCAAAGGTATTTACTGTAACTAGTGTGAACACTGTATGCATGGTATTTATTTTTGTAATATGAGTGTGTGGCAATATACTGTACTATAGGTAACAGTATTTGCACACCAACGTTTTGCTTTCCTCTTTCTGTTTTTAACAGGATAACAATCCTTCAAGACAACAATGACGCAGAAATCAAAGATATCAGCCTTGAACTATCCACAACTACAGAAGAGACCTCACAGCTTGGTACAGACACTCCTGAACTTATAGTTAAAGTAAAAACAGACTCTGAGGCCTCTGACTTTGGAGATACTGCTGCTCCTTTAGACATGAACAAAACAAAGTTGCAAGCTGTGGAATTTGGAGTAAAAAGTCAAGGACCCACTAAACGAGGAGTTAAAGGAGCAACAGAAAGTCAGCATACCACAGAAAGTGGAACAAAGCCCTCGTCCTCCGCAACTGGAGGTAGGGTCAGGAATGTCACAAGAAAGGCAAAAGGGTTCACAGAGGTCACAAAAATAGAAACTTCCACTGATTGTCCACCACAAAGGGAGCTTACTTGTGACAAAACATTTTCTGGATTTCCAGTACTTAAAGATCAAAGTGCCAGTAGTCCAAATGCTACAGGTGCAAAGTCTAAAATCCCCAAAAGGTCACCATCAGATACTGATCCAAAATCACCACTAACACCTGATAAAATGTCTTTCCCTGATGTTTCAGGGTCAGCAGTTACTTCCAAACTGCAAAAACAACCCAGATCCAAAGAACCTGTGAAACCTCCACCCAAACCCTCCAGGAAACCAAGTTTGGAGGAAGTTAAGGTTGGGAGGTCTGCGTCAGGAATTGTTTCCCCCACAAAAAACATCTACAAGACAGGAATAAAACTTGTTAGAGAAAAGTCAAATGAGAACTTTAAGTCTGGAAACCTTGTAAATGGCATAGTAAAGGAGCTCGAGCAGAAAAGTGTGCAAAGCGGACAACCACCCAACACTGATGTGAAGAAACAGCAGCTGAACCATCTGGAGAGCAATGCTCTTTTTGCATCAAAGAGTCGCCTACCTGTTTCATCCCCAACAAAAAAGAAGAGCGATGAAATAAGTCAGACAAGTTGTAACACAACTAAAAAAGTTCTGTCCAGTCAGACAGACTTGGACAAGACTGAAACAGTCCAGAACCAAAGTCCAGAGCAGCAGGAAGCTGCTCCTGATAATGAGGGGCCTGAAAGCAAGACAACTCCACTTCCAGGAAGTCCTAAGAAAGGTAAGACAATATAATCCTTATATGTTGGCTAAGACAAAAATCAGTCAATTCGCTTGGCATTATGAATATTATTATTTTCTGTGTCTATTTTTGAGCTTTGTTGAATTAGAACTGTTTGTGTATTTCAGGAGTAGGAAGCATGGCAGCATTTAAGTCATCCAAACAGGCCCCTAAAAGAAGCATTAGCCATGAAGAGAGTGACACTTCGAGCTCAGTTATCTCTCCCCCTCCCATCAAAGAAAAACCTGTACTTTCGAGGTTATACAAGCAAAATGACACCACCAAACAACACAACAAATGGCCTGTAAAGGATTCACCTGAGGCCTCATCATCTGGGAGTAAGCTTCCCACAAGAGGTCAAAGAAGCTCCTACAAAGGAAAACCTAAAAATCATCAAGAATCAACTAAATCTGAGGACTCACATCACAACACATCTACAGAGACTTCTGTGAAAACTAAAGTTTATGCTACAGCAGATAAAATTAAGAACAGTGACAACAGGTTCAAGATCAAATCTGCAGAGGAATGCATTAAAATTACAGATAAACAGACCAGTGTATGTGAAACCATGAAAGAAGAAATAACCACAGAGGGATTAGAGGCAAGCATACAGAACACTACACCTGGAGAGATTCCAGAAATCCAATCTCTCCAAAACAGTGATGTAAACATTACAGACAACGTTCAGGTAAACGTTTCAGCAGCGACAGCCTCAGTAACTGAAGTAATGCAGATCAGTGTTGATGATAAAGAAACATCATCTCAGTCACATGTTACAGACATAAAGAATGCTGAGACCGAAGGAGAGGTGAATGCCAAACACACAAAATATGAAATTCAATCAGCTCCTGATAAAACACAGAGACAGGAAACATTGATATCATCAACAACTTCCCCTAGAATAAAATACAAAGGTATATCAGAGGAGCTAACAAGTAATACAATACTTGACTTAAACCAGGAAGAGAAAAACACTGAATCTATGGCATTGGAAACAACTCACAAGGATGTAACCAATATGTCTGCCAAACCTGGGTTGGATGATGGCATTCTCTCTGACATAACAACCTGTTCTGATCAGAGAAGTGTTTCAATTTGTACCATTCCCTTCAAAGATATAAACACAGCAACTTCCTTTTCAGAAGCAATTCTCCCAGCTAAATTGACCCCAGAAGGCAAATATCCTGAACCAGAAGATATGCACTCACACATCCTCCCTGCAGGATTGAATATTGCTGCACCGGTCAATTCAAAATACTATTTGAAGGATCAAACCACAGACAAAAATGACAGCAAATTAATGTTGGATGCAACAAAAGATTTAGACGTAGAGGAGCAAAGTAAAGAGGAGGTTGGCTGGAAACCAGCTGCAGCTTTGGACATTGAAACAGAGACTGTAACTGTTTGTGAATTTCCCAAGAACTTTGAAAATCAGTCAGACAAAGAGACCCTTTTAAAAGACTCTGAGCGTAGGGAGAACAACTCAAAACTAGGCGAAACACTTAATACTGCAGCAATAGAAAGCACAGGCACACATAAAAGTAGCATAGATGGGCTCAAAGACAGAGCTATGGAGGGTGGAGATGGAGGACTTGCAACTTCAGAGAAATCAACTGGGCCATCATCTCTTGAAAAACTCTTCCAGTCTGAAACTACAGTGGAACAACAGGAAGTAGCTAAAAACAACTCGGAAGGAAAGAGGGCAGAGCAAGCAAAGAGTGAAAAACATGAAACTGCATTCAGTGTGACTGATCCAGAACAGGAAACCAAACAACACTTAACCAAAGAAGAAGAAGAAAAAGTCAAGGATAATTACAGAGAAATGGAATTCAAAGATGCTGCTGAAGTAAAAGAAAGAACATCTCCAGAAATATCAGTCACTAACAAAAAAATATTTAGTGCTAAATCCAAAGAGGACAATAAAGAAAAAAAGAAGTTGACTACCAGAGACCAACGAATAAACGATAAAATAACAGAACAAAGTGTTGATATGACAGCAGAGTCCAAATGTCTAGAAGTTCACATGGGAAAGAAACTTGATCCAACACAAGATCTAAATGTTTTAAGTATTGAAACTCAGAGGGCTGAAAGTATACACAGTAACACAGAAACTAATAAATTATCAATGAAGTATTTGGAGAGTAACACAACAGTTGTGAACAGTGATATTCAGACAGGAATCCAGTCAGAGTTTGAGACTTTAAATGTGCATCAGCATGTTGACACAGTAGATCAAGACAGACATGTGAATTATATTTCAGATCACAAAAAAGAGACCATAAGAAGTGAAAAAGTAAAAAACAAGAAGACTGAAGGACTTGATGCAACTTTTAAAGTAAAGTCTGTAAACTTTCAAACTGAAGGAAATGAGGAATCAGTCGAAGCCATTGAGTCCTCAGAAGGTTTGAACACTGAACATCCAGTTGCTATCAGTGAGGACAGCAAGCAACAAGTCCAGATGGCAACAACTGTTAGCGATGATGAAAAGTTATCAACATCCAAATATGCAAAATTTGGAATAAATGAGAAATCCACAACAAAAACTCTAAAGAAGGTAACGGAGAGTCAGTTTCAGGAGCTACAAATTTCAACCACCACTGGTCAGGGTGCTGAAGGAGCTGAAGATGACTCTAAAACAAAGGATATATCAGCAGACAGTTTGGCGAATGAGTCAACAACTGCAAACAGTGCAAGTGAACCAGGAACTGTTCAAGACCAAAAGTTTGTCATTGTTAAAGATCAAGATTCAAACATAATAAAACCAGACAAAGAAATGCTGACAGAATCTGAAATTCTGAATCAAAAATCAGAAGAAGGTTCAAAGATTGTCAGTAGCGAAGTTCACAAACAGAAATCAAATAAGCAGTTATTTGAGACAACTCAAGTTCCTAATAAAGCAAGCACTTACAATGAAGAGACTAAAGAGAAAATGAAAATCAAAGATTCATCTTTAGAACATTTGGTGAATGAGACAGCAGTTCCAGATGATATTAATAAGGTTTGCGGCCAAAATGTTCAGAAACCCAGAACTACTGAAGAACAAGATGTGGACAAAATAAAGCCAAGCTTACAAGATTTGGCAGAATCTATCCTTCCAAGTCATATATCAGAACAAAAATCACTGACCTCAGATGATGCAGTTCAAAAGAAGGCAACAGTGAGCCATTGTGTGGATTCCCCAGTTCCTAACGCTCTACAGTCCGACAGTGAAGGCACCAAAAAGAGAAGTGAACTTACTGATTCATCTTTAGAGAGTTTGTTGAATGAAACAGCAAAAATTGCTCATATTTGTAAGGGTACCAATGAAGAGATCCGCAAGTTCAAAACCGATGACCACCAAGAAGCAGAGATCGTGAAACCTGTTCAAGAATCTACAACTTCAAATACAGACGTAAAACTAAATTTAGAAACTGTAGGAGTGGAAAATCTAGAAGAAAAAAAAGGGAGTCAAACTCAAGAGATTAAAATTGCAGCCACTGTAAATCAGGGGGCTGAACAAGTTAAAGACATCTCTAAAACAAAAAATGCATCAGTGGAAAGTTTGGTAAAGGAGTCAGGAATTGTTAATCCAACTAGTGAACTTGAAATTCAGCAAGACACAAAGCCCATGATTCCCAGAGATCAAGAAAGGAACCTAACAAAACCAGAACAAAACAAATCAGAAACTGTGAAAATCGATGTTCAAGAGAGGACAAAAGAAAGACACTGGGTGAATGCACCTCAAGATTTTAACTCTTCATATATTAATACTGAAGGCACAGAGGAAAATACTCAAGTTGTGGATTCTTCTTTAGAGAGTTTAATGACTGAGAAAACAGGTTATTTTAGTGAGGTAATCAACCAACAGGTAAATAAGTCCAAAACTTTAGAAGAACAAGATGTGGTCACAATTAAACCAAATCAAGAATCTAAATCAGCTACTGACCTGACACATAAACTGGAAACTGTGAGAAAAGAATACCCAGAGGAAACAACAAAGAGCCCAAATCATGAGCAAAAAACTACTATCACCATAGGTCAGAGTGCTGAAGGAGCCAATGACTACTCTAAAACAGGGAACACATCGGGAGAGAGTTTGTTGACTGTGGTGACAATAGCAAACACTTTTAGCGATGTTGAAATCATTCAAAATTCAAAGTCCAAACTTTCCAGAGACCAAGATACATACACTATAAAATTGGACCAAGACACATCAGCAAAGTCTGAATGTCAAAATCAAACATCAGAGCAAGAACTACAGGCTGATGTTAAAGAGAAAACAACAAAGATGCAGACTGTGGATGGAATTCAAAGCTTTAGCGCCATAAGTACTTCCACTGAAGGTCCAAAAGAAATACCTGAAGCCAGGGACTCATCTATCATGTTTTTGGCTAATGAGACAGGGGCCACAGAGCAGGTCCAGAGTTTCAATACTACTGCAAACATAACAAAACCAGACCAAAACAATATGGCAAAACCTAAATACCCAAATACGGACTTGAAAGAGAAACCAGAAACTGTAAGAACAGAAACTCCAAAAGAAACACTAAAGACCCAAATTCAAGAACTACACATTCGAGGTGCCACAGTTCAAAGTGTCGAGGAGGTTAAAGAGAACTCAGAAGTCAAAGACTCGTCAGTAGAAAATTTGGTGAATGATGTAATTCAAAAATCTGATATTAACACCCAAAAAACCCAGAAAATGTTAACTGTAAAAGATAATGTGGTTATTGGAACTCTAGCAGGAGACACTGATTTTAAAGCTCTTGCTGTCAAACAAGAAGATGAGGCAAAGACTTTAGTAACAGACGTTCAAGAGAAGAAAACCAACAATGCTGAATTAGTCACTGCTAATATGACTGACAAGGAACAGACACCAAAAAGCCAGATTAAAATCGGAACTGAACTTGAAACTCATGTGATTGACAAGGATCAGCTGTTAAAGGCGTCAAAGGTAGATCTAAAGAAAAAGCCGGAATCCATTTCTGTACAAAACATATCACACACAAACATTGTTGCAAACCAAAAAGAAACTCTCTCTCTCAATTCAGATGAAGTTTTCTTTAGCAGTAATGCTCCGAAGTGTGATAAAAACTTTAAAGAATATACACAAGATCATAAGCTAGCTTCAGTGACTTCTGCAGATCAAGGTTTGAAACAAATTCTACAAGAGACAAAAAAGATACCAATATCTGACAAGATTTTGTCTCTTTCTGTTCCATTGAAACCATCTTCTCAACCTCAAGGTTTTCCGTTAAACACGGAATCTCCATCTTCCTGGTTAGATGTGGAGCACCATCAGAAAAAAAATAAGGAAAGTAAAAACAGAACAAATGCATCAACAAGCAAAGAGGAATCTCTTGAGCCTGATGACATTAATGATTTCCTTAAGATTGTTAAGAAAGGAGGAATTCCTTTTTCAATTCCGCCAAAGAAGCGTGTTCGCAAGAAGCCCCCGTGTCTACCTTTTGTCATGCCAGCCATCAAGGAGGACCATTTTGAGCGGGCATTTGATCCAAAGGAATTTCAATTTGGCTTAAGAAAAAATGGCAAAAAAATGGATCTTTCTCCAGCAATGGTGATTAAACAAAAAGCAGCGGCAAGGGAAGAGCAAAACCTGGAAAAACATTCTCAAGAGAATGGCACCTCAACATACCAAATAGAAACTGTTAAGGTAGACAAACAAAATGTAGTCAAAGAGGAGAACCAAGCTGAAGCAGGAAGAGTAGAGGGACAAAACAATGAGCCTGGAAAAATTACATCAAGACTTGAAAGGATGACAATTCTCTCTGGTTTGTTAAGCTCTCCTCGGACCTCCAGAAAGACAAGAGAGGGAGTTACCTCTGTCTCAAATACTAAAGTATCTTCTAACCTGCAGCAAGGCATGCCCTCTCTTGGACAGGTGGGGCTTATTGACTTACCTCTTCCTGCTGCCACAGCTGATAACGGAGGTGTGACTGGTACAGATCAAGGCTCAGTTATGGGCGGTGAGACAGTCACAGTCAGTGAGTCAGCAATTAGCCCCTCCTCTCCTCCTTCTTTGCCTACACTCTCAGAGACAAAGCTGCCTGATCATTTACAGAAATACCTTACAAAGGACAAAGAAGAAGTAGAGAGACCTAAGGACTCTACACAAACTAAGCTAAAATCTGCAGCTATGGAACAAAAGTCAGTAATGGATATTTCTCATGTGGATCTGACCGGAAAGGAACAGAAGTCAGTAACAGATCTGTTTATCATGGATGTGGCCCAAAAGGAACATAAGTCAGCAACAGATCGATCCATTGTGGATATGGCCCAAAAAGAACTGAAGTCAGTAGCAGATCTAGCTATTGTGGATGTGGTCCAAAAGGAACAGAAGTCAGCAACAGATCGATCCATTGTGGGTATGGCCCAAAAAGAACTGAAGTCAGTAGCAGATCTGTCTGCTGTGGATGTGGCACAGAACAAAGCAAGAGGATTGAATTCAACCACAAACTACAGCCAGCAAGTCTCTCAAAATGGACTTTCTACTTCCAAAACTAAGGTAGGCCATTATTTCAATACTAACCCCTTCATTTTACTTCAGCTTACTAATCTGTATTAGAACATAGAGCTATAGGTGTGGAAAATGGTTCTCAGAGTTGTTTCAACTTGCAAAGCATTGCACCAAAGCACACTTTTTTTCCAAGTATATTGTCAAGGCGGCACGTGCCCCAATTTGAAAACTGTATTTTTTTTTGTGTGTGTGTTACTTTTCTAGCCAAGTTATGAATCATCTGCAAGCACAAACAGGAGAGATGAATGTGTTTTCAGTGTGGATTTTTTTTGCACAGGAAATGTTTTCCAATAGCATGTTTGCTCATTTGGAGCAAGGTATTTGAGCAGGCAAATAAGACAAAGCTATTCAAACAATCATGGTGTACAGGAACAAAGGACACATGCAACACAAAAAGGCATACTTTATGAAGGAGAACAAAAAATACAATTTATTAGCACTTTTCACAGGAGAATTCACACATTTTTTAAATAATGTCCCAAACTAAAGTTAAATATTATTATATTTATTTTAATAATATTATATACTCACATTGTCTGGTAATTGAAAGCAAAATAATGAAAATGCAAATACCCAAACTTAAGGGAAGTAGTTGAAATATTGAAGTTGTGGTACTTGGTTTATCAAAATGATTGAAAGTTAATCAAAATGACAAAAATATGCTAAAACTGACTGAACTAAAACCAACTTCTCATGGTGCTTCATTAAAATAATAGTATGCTTCAGAAATACTGTAATGATTAAAATGGTCTCATGGTCTTGCAGACGCCTGTTGTGAGAGGGTTCCACAAAAGACCTGGAAAGGTAAAGGCGTATTTCTGATCACACTTTTCATCCCAGTTGCATTTTCCTGCTGTAACAGACTGCTCTGATAACTGTTTGTTGTTGCAGATTGTCTTACATGAACATGCTCAATTTGGCGGGGAGTCGTATGAGATTTACGGTGATGTGGAGGATTCCTCACAGATGAAGCTGTCTCCTGTAATATCAGTCAAAGTCGTCCGAGGATGGTTTGAATTTTTCCTGGTCTTATTTAGCAGTAATTTAAAAAATGCTCATGTCTGCAAATATTTTGGCAGAGGACACAAATCAGTAGAGCCTGACCGATATGGAAATTTTGGCTCTCACCGATACCAATATTGGGAGGGGAAGATGGCCGCCAATAACTGACATAATGGCTGAATTTTTTTTGCTTTGTCCACCCCCAAGAATCTAAGAAAACTGCGAGTGGAGCGCGGCTTGTTTATTTAACGTGGCTGTTAGCAACCATGAAGCTAAGTGAATCGGATCCATGCTATACGTCCCACAGTAGGTTTACAAGTGGTGCAATGGTCATAAAAACAGCATTTTCTATCCTCCACCATTCACCATAAAGTTAACCAATGTGTTACATAAATATAAATTAATTAAAGAAACGCCCTTCCCTGTTCATTGTTTAAACATCAGTCACGTACGGTGAAGGCCTAATTAGTATTGACTGCACCAGAGGTTTTTTTTTTTTTCTTTGCAGAGAAGTTAAGTTTTCAGACAAACAATACATTACATTGAGTATGACAAAGATAATGTTACTAACGCTGATATATATTTATTGCTACATTAGATTTATTGTTCTGGATAAATTTTTACAAGGCAATAGCCTATGCTAGATTATCTAAATGTTAGCTTGCTAATATGAGAGGCACATAGCTAATGACAAGTGGGTTGGAGGGTTGAAGATAATTTATTATTGTTGATTTTTTTTTTTTTTACAGATCAGTTCAAATAAACTTATCATTCTCTGTTCAGCAATGTACACTACACAGTATTTCTCCCTGCTTTGTCTGTGCTGAACTTGAAAGTGAAACTTAAGTGAACAACAATGACTTGAAAGTAGTCTTCATGCGAACTCTGCTGGATACCTTGTACAATTACGACTTGTTCCCACCATTTTAGGTATGAAAATTAGAAGTGCTTATATTGGCGCATAATGGGACAATTATCGCCAATACCGAAAGGTCCCCAAATGTCTATATTGGCCTAAATTATTTGCTCTTGGTATATCAGTCGGGCTTTACAGATCAGTGTAGAAAACATGTAAAATCAATGCAAATAATGAGATTGTTTTTCCTACAGCTACTACTTCATTTATAATATTGGAAAAAAAAACAAATATTGTTTTTATGATGTGCTATCATTCCATTTATTTTCAGCTGGCTTCTTTATGAAAAGCCTGGCTTCCAGGGCCGTATCATCGCCCTCGAGGAAGGTCCATCAGAGCAGATAGTGAACATTTGGGCAGAGGAGGGAACTCCAGAGACTGTGAATGAGATGGGTCAGCCCATTCCTACAGCACCACTGGTCATAGGTTCTCTTCGACTAGCAGTCAGAGTAAGTTATTCTGTTTTTAACACATTTTTCAGTCTCCTGGGCTTCTAGACTATTTAGCTTGCTACAAAAATTTTGCTTTCACAATAGGCATAATTTTAATCAGGGCTGGGAGATCTCATCTAAAAACAGACACCTCCACAGCACTCCAAGCTTGGATTTATACTAAGCCTTTCATGAGCTTTTTTTCTAAATAATTTGCAAGTTTAGTTTGTGCATGGTTTATTTAATATCTTAATTTGTTGTGACAGTTTTGCTTTATAAAATGTAGATTAAAATATTCTTATTTGTTTTAATTTAAATTGATTCAGAATTTGAAATGGCTGGAATTATTTTAATGCCTAGCTTGTGGATAAGTACAGGTAAATATAATTTATAGCATGTAAAATGATGTATTATGAATTCTTGTTGCTTAGGATCAATAAATTAAGTAAATTATTCATAGTTTACTAATAACCAATACAGGCTATGTTATTGCAAATGTGTTTGCATTTGTAAAATTGATATATAAATCACTGAATTTGAGTAAGCTCTATCTTATTTCAGAAACCCCTCTGTTTATCTTTCTGCATAAGACTTTCACACACAGAAAGGCACAGATGTATTTGTATAAACTCTGTAATCATAAATCATAGATGTATACATTTTTATGTATAAATGCAATTAATAAAATAAAGAAGTCTCATCAAAATAATAATTTTATGATTTGACTGTTTGCTTTAACTAATTTGTACTAAATTATTTAGGACTGAATGATATTTAGATTGACGTTAATTGCACTTATTTAGACTCAAATTATTAAGTTCCCTGAGGACTATTGTTGTGAATTGGCGATGTATGATTTTACTTTTAATTTAAATGGTTGAACTCCCATATTTTTTTATTTTATTTTTTTAATGTTCCGTAGGATTACAGCGTCCCCAGAATTGACCTGTTTGCGGAGGTGAATGGGATGGGGAGGATGTCATCTTACTGTGATGACACCATAGAGCTAGACTCCTACGGGATCCCACCGACCACAGGCTCCATCAAAGTTCAATCTGGAGTGTAAGTCTAGATGACAGTAAAGATGCATGTGCACCAGAGGATTTCTACACAACTAGTTGTTCGATCAAAACCTTTACAGCAGCAGATTACAGATGCTACAGATGTTTTTTTTTGTTTGTTTGTTTCATGTGGAAATACTGCCAAGGAAAGCAAACAGGAAATAGGGCAAAGGGCAAAAAAGGAAGTGGCTAATGAATACATATAAACTTTTTTGTGTTACGTATATTAGACATGAGCACACAGGCTTAATTCTTTACCGCATTTCTCAGTGTGAAATTCTCCAGCATTTTTTTCATGTGAGCCTGTGTGGAGATTTTCTAACTCAGTATAAAGGGGCTGACAGAATCAACCCTAAAATATTTTGTCCACATGACCTATTATGCACACAGGAAAACCTATTGAGTTTTGCCTTATGGGTATGCGCTACTTTCAGTAATGGTGGTAACTATGATAACTGTTGAAAAGCTTGCAGATGTAAAAACCTCACTGGGATTAATGAAAAAGTCTCTGTGAAGGAATGCAAACGACAGGCTGGAGCTTGTGGTTGTCACAGTTTTAGCTGCTCTAAATTACAGATGTTAGCACTTACTTTTTTTAATGGTTTAAAGAGTGGAAAAGGTTCTTGTATGTCCTATCATTTGTTGTTCTGTACTTTAATAATAATGTAAAATCAAGCTCCCTGCTTATCTTCCCCCTCGTCTTTTTTCTTGTCATCCTGTCTGATATGTTGGATGTCTGTTTTCAGGTGGCTGGTGTTTTCTGATCCAGGCTTTGATGGATTACTTGGAGTTCTGGAGGTTGGGGAGTATCCCTGTCCAGAGAGCTGGGGTTTCCCTGAACCCTTCATCGGCTCACTCAGGCCTCTCCGAATGGTATGCTGGTCTACGTGTTTTCAGTGATGTTAATCGGTTGATTTGGTCTGACAACGCGTGTTTTCATTCCAGGGAGCCATAAGGGTAGAGCATCCAACTGACGTTAAGGTCTGTGCTACTTTAAATATGTATATCTTTTGCACAGAAATGTTGAATTGGTGGCTTTGCTCAATTTAAGAAAGTTGGGGAAACTGCTATTTGTTGAAAAAAAAAAAGTGTGACATGGAAGACGAAGGAGAAATTGTTTGGTAGACGTGAAAAAATAGATCCCTGTGAAGGTTTTGACTGCAAATTTAAAGGATTTGCTGATGCTCAACAAGGGTTACAAAACCCATACTAGTTAATATCCCATAACTAATCTAAAACATGTTTGTTTTTATTATTCAAGGGCTCTCGAGATACAATCCAATAATGTTCAACCATGAATTTAACTCTTATTTTTAGCCTTTCGTTTCTCAATTTTTTGGGGGGGACAAATTAGTAAATTGCAAGAATATGGACTTGAACTACTTCTCATTAGTTTCACTAACATTTTTTGTCAAAGCACAAGCACAACATACATATATTTATGACTAAATTACAACTAAATCCAACACTGAAATAAGGTCTGTTGCTCACATCCAAATTCAAATTAGTCTAAAGTTAAACCCAACCAGGCCACGTTTAACCCCCTACGTCTTGGTTGCTGCAGATTTGTCTGTTTAAAGCTTTTATCATACAAATAATAAGTCATGTTTGTTCCAGAATGTTTTCATCTCATGAAAATCTTTTCACATGGCTGGTAAAATATTACCAATTACTCTAAGCTTTTTTTAAATTTTTTTTATCATAGTTGTTTTTAAACACCTTTCCACTGAAAAACAGAAGTAAGTATCATGCCAAAGCACTGTCTTGTATTTGGTATGCTGACAGCTCTCAACCTGCAGACTGTACTTTGTAACACCTTAATGATGGACAGCTGAAAGATAGCTTGAATATGTAGAAAGAATAGTGTCCTACGTTCAGACAAGAATGGGCCAAAATGAAACAACTCAGACACATTTCACACTAGAACACCCATTTTACTCATTACTGATTTCCTTCTATCCAGGCTCTTGTGTTTGAGAACCCCAACTTTGAAGGAGAGTGTTTGGAGCTGGACAACGACGTCTACAACTTGCTGGAGCAGGAAGAAAGAGGAACAGATGTAAAGAAAACAACACTTTCCACAGTTGGCTCAATGAAGATCCTTGGCGGGCTGTAAGTAACTGAACAAGCAGATGTTGGTGATCACCGGCATCGCTGAAAATCCTTGGTAAAACAGGCAGCAGCAAGTAAAGAGGCTGAAACTTGAATGATGAAAAGTTTTTTTCATGTGCTTTTGCTTTGTTTGTAAAGCTGGGTGGGCTATCAGGAAGCAGACTTTGAAGGCCAGCAGTACATCCTGGAGGAAGGGGAGTATCCTAACTGCAGTGAGTGGGGGGGCTCTGAGGATGGGCTTCTATCACTGAGACCTGTAGTCGGGGTAAGCGTTTCCTGAAAGAATCATTTTTATAATTAGAGACTGATTTAGGTAAAATATATTTAATAAGTTAACTTACCTTTCACATTCATGTTGTTTTTCACAGGATTTCCAGTCCCCCCACCTCAGACTGTTCAGCGAGCCAAACTTAAATGAGCGGGGCATCAAAGTTGATTTGATGGGTCATGTTCTGAACATGGAAGACGTCAACCACAGCTGCAAAACCCAGTCCGTTAATGTCACGGGGGGAGTGTAAGTCAACAATTTCTGTTGAAGTTAAGCTACGTCACTTAATGTTTTCCCACGTGTCACGAAGCTGTTGGGTGTACTTCTTACCTAACAGGCGTGACTAAGTGTTATGTCACTTTTCACACAAACGCACACCTGTACACAAGTGCCCTCACAAAAGCTCAGAGGATGAATAATGGATTAACTACACACACAAATCTTCTTGTGTAACTCAAATGCCAGGTTCGATCAAAACATAACCAGATAATCCATCCTTTGAAGGCAGATATTTTTTTAATAAACAATACATGAAAATATATTTGACCTTTTTGATAATTTTGTGAATTTTTTTCATTCAACCTTTATTTAAACAGATAAATCACATTGAGTCTCGAAGACTCATTTACAAGTGAGACCTGTTTGGACAGACAAAAAACAGTGGTTAACTGGACACATGTAGGAATTGGCAACAAGATTCTGCTATAACAGACAGCATATCAATAAAATAGTTTTGCATGGCTGAGATATATATTTGAGACAAACATTCTCTTGAAGCACAATTTGGTTGCATTTTGCAATTTTTTTTAGCATTACAGTAATCCCTCGCTACTTTACGATTCGACTCGTTTTTCAAAGTAAGATTGGACATGACACACAATTGGCTGATGGATGGATGAACTGCAGAAGCGGCATGGATTGTTTATTTAAAATAAATTGATTTGAATGATATAATACCTGCTGCACCTGTGTGCAGCCCACAGGTGCGGGGAGAAGCTCCCTCCTGCAGCGTGTCATGATCTCCGCTCTCTGCCACCTGCTAGCGATTGCAGTGGAGAAGTGGGCGTGGCAGAGAGCTGAGATCATGACATGCTGCTCTTTAAGAGAGTCAGAGTTTCTTTATTGTCATTCGCACCACATGTGGTGGAACGAGATTGTGTACCCAGGGTCCCAGTTATATCCAACAATAAAATGTAAAAGAAAAACAGTAATAACATCTAAGATATGAACTAAGAAAGAGACATAAACTAAAAATACACTTATTTTCCATCAAAAGCCCGTTCAAGTACAGTAGCTGTCTAGAGAAAAGTCGTATCTTTTTTGAGACTGCTCCAATAAAAGTCTTAATATATAGTTATATAGCGCATTATCACTTTTGTTTAAGCTTGGATTTCATTCTTTGCTTCAAATCGACTCCACCTTTTTGCTTTACAACTTCTTGAAAAATAAACTTCCTGTTTTTATGGTGTTAGCTTTGTAGTTGAAGACAGAGCACCAATCAGATCAGCAAGGCTCACATTCCAGCCTCACCTTTTCAAAACTCCCCTTACAGTCTCCAAAGCTAACACTCATCTAATCTCACTCCTAGAACTCAAACAATCAAACAAACACGAGCAGTTCATACAGATCCTGATTCTGAAGTACTTGTATTCACTGAAAATAAGTGAACGCAACATCAGACCATGAACTTTGAAAGAGTAACTACAACATAAAGATATCTTTATGAACACCATGTCAGTAGTGTTTTATGTTTATGTACTTTGCAGCTGGGTGGCATTTGAACACCCTGGGTTCAGTGGAGAGCTCTATGTTCTGGAGAGAGGCATGTACTCGAACCCTGAGGACTGGGGAGCACAGAACTTCAAGATCTCGTCCATACAGCCTGTTCTCCATGTAAGGATCTGCTCAGCTGTTACGGCTATAAATGAGTTTTTCACATACGGTGTTTAAAAGAATCATTGCTAACACTTCCCATCTATGTGTGTAGGATATGCTGTCGGGAACAAGAAAGTTTAAGGTATCATCTCTTAATTCATAACTCTTAAAATAAATACTTGGGTTCCGATCTAAGGCTGGTTGGATGTGTGTTACAGGCCCAGCTGTACTCTGAACCAGACTTTCAAGGAAAGGTGCTGGTCCTGGAAGACAGCGCTGCACTTCTGGATCACGACTTCACTCCCAGATCTTGCAAAGTTCTGGCCGGCAGGTAAGAGTGACTGAAAGAAGAGGTCAGACACATTAGGTGTTAAAATATATTGTTTATTGTAAAGCTCCAGTGTGGTCCTAAAAGTTACAACACTTATTATTCGTTGTTAACCGTTTAGTCCAAAGGAGGCAAACAAAACTGTTTATTTTTCACGTTTTGCAACCAAAATAGTTCAGAGGCATTCATTTTGTTGCTGTACATCTGTTGTGCTCCTAGATGTGTTTTTTTTTTTACACATTGAGCCTTTAAATTTAAAGTTAGATTTCAGTTTATTGATGTCGGGCTTTCAGAATTTCCACAATGAAAAAAGATTTTGGAAAGCCGGAGAAACCTTTTAAGCCCTGACTTGAAAATCTAATACAGCTGCTTCACTAATAAAACGTGAAGTTGCTGCAGTTGTAAAATATGTATTCACATATTTTATGTAGTGGTATACAATTTCACAAGTTTCATCACACCGTAAGTCTGTTTAGAAAATAACTTTAGTTCAAAATCAAACATTAACATGTATCCTTGCGTGTCAGCTGGGTGGCGTACGAGGGAGCCCAGTTTACAGAGAACATGTACGTCCTCGAGGAAGGATGGTACCCCAACACTGAGGCCATGGGTCTCCTATCGTCAGACTCCAACATTCGATCTGTGCAGATTACCGGATTTGTGAGTATTTAGAGTCATAATCTGGATAGCCAGATTGCAAAGTCTGTCTGTTTTTTAAATGGTACATATGATGTTTTTTGTTTTTTTCCCCAGGAGTTCTCCCTGCCCTCCATCACCTTGTTCAGTAAAGTGGGCTGCAGAGGTCGCAGGACTGTGTTGAATGGAGGAGCTATTAACCAGCTGAAGGCAGGAATGAATGCCCACATCCGCTCCCTGGTGGTGGATGGAGGGATGTACGTAACTGTCACAAACCTTTAAATAGAATATTTCATAAATAAATGTAAAGTCTGTTATTTAGCTGTAGAAACACAATAATTGGTATACGAGAAAAATTCAATAATTTTTAGCAAACCCAACTTTTGACCAATTAATTTCATTAAAACTGTGTTGTTTTCCTATCATGGACTCATAAATTTCCCCTAAATTATTATGACCATTTAAATTTTTGAAATAGAAAAGAGCATTAAACCTATACATGATGTGAGAACATCACTGAAGCCAAACAATGTATAAAAACAACTGGAATTCATGTTTGGACTGTTACAATTTCCTGTTTTTATTTTTTCCAAGTTAAGGTTAATGCACATGTTTTATACATATATTTATTTTATATTTAAATATTTAATTTGGTATACAAATTAAACTGATGCAATACTTTCTGCAGGTGGGTGTTGTATGAAGGTAATAACTACAGAGGTCGACAGCTACTTGTCCAACCAGGAGAAGTGGGTGATATGTGCAAATATATCGGGTGGCAACAAATAGGGTCCCTTCGTCCATTAATGCAGGTATGAAAACAAAAGTAGCATTTTTAAGAAATTTGTATTTTTCAGTTGAAAAGCATAAAAAAATACTAAACTAATGGACTTTATTTGTACAGCACTTTTATACAAACTGAATACAGCAAACAAACAAAAAAAGAGAACAAATACATTTATAATAAAGAACCCTTTGCTCATTTAAAAAAAATATCAAATATGAGCAAATTCATCGAATACTAACTAAAATCTAAATATACTTATGTACAAAAGACTAAACACATAAAGGTACATCTTCATTTTCTGTGTAAAATCATTAAAACTCTGTTACCTTTATGTCATTTAGATGGTTGTTCTAACAATGATGGCCATAAAAAGAACTCTTATTTTCCTGTTTCTCTTCAGCAGAAACCGATGTACTTCCGTCTGCACAACAAAGAGACGGGATGTCTGATCTCTTTGACGGGAACAATAGACGACATCAAACTGATGAGGGTTCAGGCCGTGGATGAGACGGGAGGAGAAGAGCAGATCTGGCTCTATCGGAACGGACTAATCACCTGCAAGGTAAACTACTTTATGTGGATCAGTCAGGTTTCACATCAACTCACTTTCATCCAATAAATAAGATCTCCACAAAAGTTCATGTTCCAGTAAGGAGCTTGTTGCTTCTTAAAGGTCTTTCAAAAGCTATTTGACTTATTATTGTAGAAGTTCATCAATCAGCCATTACATAGGGACTCAAGATGTTACTAAGGTGCAGCTTTTATTTTGATATAGATTAATAACTTGTATTGTAAATCCACCTGTTGGCTTTTGTTAGATTACATCTTAATCTTAATCCATGTTCTTTTGGTCTCCAGCTGTTGGAGGACTGTTTCCTGGAGACAGCAGGTGACGTGTTGATGTCGGGAAGTCGACTGTGTGTCTCCCCCGAGCAAGGCAAAGATAACCAGCTGTGGAGCATCACCCAGGAGGGTCTGGTGCGCTGCTCCCTCAACCCTGACTTGATCCTGGAAGTCAAAGGTGAGACTAATCTGTCTTGACTTCATCTACGTCTTTAATGACTCGTTTCCAAGCGGTAGAAGAAAAAGAAATGAGCTTGCAACAGCAGCGTTGATGAAACAGTGTGTTTGATGCTAAAGCAGGGGGCTGCAAACTTTATGGTCAAAAGAGCAATTTTTACACCTTCGTTCACTAAACGTGTTGAGAGCCGCAACAACCTGCTACAACTGTGATTATCAACTGGTGGCCCACGGGCCACTTTAGGCTTGTTGGAGGGGGCTTTTGTGGCCATAAAAATATGTAATGACAAATGAAAATAAATGAAACAAACAAATGAAAATACCAGATTCTTGTGGGGTGGGGGGTGGGGTAGTTTTTTAAATCAAACAAATAAATAAATAAAACTAAGAACTATGCAGACCTATGTGAATTTTTTTTTTTTATTGTGGAAAAAAATTAAGTATAGAAATACAGTTAAAGTATGTTTTACTCCTTGTACTAGTTCCAGTATCCACATATTTGCAAAATAAATGACAAAGTGCTAAAACTAGTCTTTTGTTGTTTGTATAACAACCAGTAACATTACGTTTTATGGTAGTTTTGGCCAAAGCTTGAAAGAGCCACATTATCATCATTGTACAGTAAAATATTACATTAGTATGACTTTTTGAGTTGGGAAAACATGATCATGTATTCAGATGCCATACTTGTACATAAAGTCCTTCGTGGTTTGGCTCCACCACCGATAAAATACTTTGTCCAATTACATTTATAACCAAACATACAGTAACTACAAGAGCAGTTAGTAGGGAGACTGTAAAATACCATTTAGAAAAAGTTATTTCAGTCAGTTATCATTTTCTGTTCGGGCTCCAAATTCTTGGAATAAACTACGATTAGAACTAAGAAACATTACATCATTAAAATATTTTAGGAAATCATTTAAGCAATGGTTACTAGACAATCAAAATTGTGCTCATGTTTTTAATAATTCTTAAATCAAATTTTTACTTGTTCCTTTTTCCTTCCTTTTTCCCCTTTAGTGACTTGTTTTAATTTCTTTATATACAGTAAATGTTTACTGTAAATGACACTACTTTTAGCTATATTTGAAATTGTCATAACTTATAGGTCATGTAAGTTGCTATGTATGCCAATTGTATTTTTTTAAATCTCTTACATCAACCTGCTAGGGGACTACAGATTAAAATTAGCCTCTTTGGCTAAATCTGGCATATTTATGTGATGTATTCATGTTGATTAATATGCATTGTCCCTTTATGAAATAAAGAAACTGAAATGTGGCTCCAGAGCCGCAGGTTGCAGACCCCTGTGCTAAAATAAATAAAACTGAAGTTTGCAAGAATTTCAGTTTTTGCTTCAAATTCTTTTGGATTGTTTTTTCTCAAAGTAATCAAAAAATATTGACCATAACTTTGTTTCAAAGTTAGTTCAAAGTTTGTCACCATGTTTCAATCAGTAATTTAGATTATGTTTAATACAACTGCTGTCTTGTGTTTTATTCATGCATCATAAAAATAAAAAAAAATGGTTTACTGCAGAACTGTAGTATAAAATATCTGCTGCTGCCGGTGAACAGCTGTTTATTTTCTTTTATTTGGAATTCAAACCACTGCAGCGGTGAAACACTTCAATGTGATTTTGTGAACCTGTGCTGCACATAAAACATATTTAATCATTATTAAATATATTGTATCTCTATTTTCACGTGTCCTTCAGGTGGTCATCAGTTTGACAAGAACCAGGTGATCCTCAACACGTTTGATGAACACAAACTGAGTCAGAGGTGGACTTTGGAAATCCTGTGATCTGAGGACCAGCCCAAGCTACGATACCTTGCGATTCCCATGATGCACCTCTGTCAGGAGACTGAGCCCTTTGATGCAGCTCCACTGAGGAGCTCACATGAGAAATGTGCTCTGCAATGGACATTTTTTTACTAGTTTACTCTTGCAGAGGAATATTTTATATAATTTTCTTAAAAACAACTAATGAATAATGTAAAATGTTGCCTTTTAGTCACTTCAATGTCAAACACTTCATACCAAAGACTCTTGTTTTCTACATATATTGAAAACTCTGCCCTGTTTCATGCTGCATACTTTCTTTACAATACGGTACTTTTTATGACAAGGTTCCACCGTCTGGTTTCTCTTTATTACACCAATCGGAATGTAAATAACACAAATACAGGTGTAGCAGAAAGTTTGGCAGGTCTTATTTTAGTAGATCAAAATGATCTATTGTAAAGTTTTGATATTTCGCCAAGCGTTGAATTTTGACACAAACTGTGCTTTTCATTCAGCTGTACATAAGCCTTACATGTACAGATTGATCTTAAATTTTAAAAACACAACTGCAATAACAATGCTGCCCTCTACAGGTTGTAAATAGTTGAGCAAATGTTACTCTGACAAGATAATAAAAAGTAATTTTCACCCTTTTGTGTGTTTTTATCAGTATCCATCATTTGGTTGCCCATTGACACATGAGAAAGACAAATGCTTGAAATGTCAAACTTTTCTGTAAGTTTACAACATTCTGATCAGGCTAGAGCAATTTAACAAAAGCTCTAAAAACACAATGCTTAGTTACATTTTTTTTAAGTTTGTTTATTTTCTTATCAAAAAATCAACCTAAAATGATTGTATGTACTGCTTGAGAACACATGTCCATGTAGAAATGCTTCACGTAGCAGAATTGATAACTAGTAGCTGTGTTTACTGTTGTGGTTGCAACAAATTGGCTCTTTGCATGTTCCTCATTTTGAGTTGCTGTTTTAATTGTGCAGGGGAAAAAAAGTGCACTCTTAAAAAAAAAAAAAAGTCCATGCTGTAGATTAGGCGTCCTCTTTGTTGATTTCAATCACTGTCTTCCCTCGGGAGTGACCCTTCTCCACCTTCTCAAAGGCCTGAGGAACCTGAGAAAAGCTGAACGTCTCCTCCACCACAGCCCGGATCTGAAAAGAGAATAAAAGGAGAACGGATGAGCAAAAGTCATGCAGCTTTCTCTGTATGAGTGAAAACTGCAGCAACACAAGGAAGGCTGCTGTTGTCATTTCCTTTAATAATGTGTTATCATGGGGCTGTCAAAGTTGTAGAGTTGGTGAACTGTGCATCAGTAAAAAAAAAATCCCCAAAACAAGAATAATGCTTCCAAACTGTTGACCAGTGTCATATGGCCGTCATGACAAAAACACCAGTCCAAATAGACAAGCTGCACAACCTACAGGTCAACCGGACCAAAAATGGGCTGACAAGCTTCTATTAAAGGCACCATGAAAAATACAATCATACCACTGAAATGAAAGCTTTCCAGATTATATTTAATATGTTACTGCACCTATTGGCGAATAAGGATAGTTCACCGACTTTTGACTTTTAAAATCACTAACCAGTTAAAAAAAATACTTCCACTGTGTGAGACCTGCAATGTTTCTCTGGAAATTGAAGTCCAGATGAGCACGTGGTGAAGTAGTGAGGGGCATTATGAAAACTGCCATCGGTCATAAATAAAACAAATAAAGCTTTTTAACTTTCTCCTCTTTTATCGACTGCACCGTCTCAAGTTTGTAACATGAAAAATACACATATACGTATTAAAAATACAACTGTTGCTTTACTTCTTTGGAAGATTATTTTTTTCTTTTTAACAAGTCCATCTAAAATAACTAACTTCTGCTTCTGGGCACTTTGTTATGCCAAACTTTATAGAAGCTATAGTAACAGTCTTATCATTTTTATATCTTGATATGGTTGCATGGTCATGAAGCCAAAAATCACACATGAAAACGGCTTTTTCCATTAAAAGCAGCAGCTGCTTCTGTTCTGTGTGAAACACCAAATTATTTGTCCCAACGTCTCTTCTTTCACTTAACGTCACCATGAAGCACACCGACACATAGACAGCTGTTTCTGGCTTTCCTATTTTTATACTTTACAAGAGTAGATATTCATGTGGATGCTCTCAGTTATTAGCAAAACAATCCATGTGAGAAACCCCACATGCAGATGAACGTTTGAATGAGAGAACACGTGTTCAGACACTGGATTCAGAAATGAATGTGGCCTCATACCTGTCCTGCATCCACCATCTCTTTTATTTCATCCAGCGCTGGACCGCTTGGTACAAAGAATCCCCAACGGTAGTGAACTCCTTTGACTAAATGCTACAAGGAAACAAAAAGGGTTTTAATGAGTCATTATAATCACCTCGTCTTCGTCAACACAGACAAGCCAAAATTCTTCTGTATTACAAATGCAAGCATTAATTAAATGTGCATGATTTTATGTAGGGGCATTTACAAATGGCCATTCCTTAGAGGTAATGTCATTCTGCTGTGATAACTGCAGCTAATAAAAAGTTAAATAGGATTAACTGACAGAAAAGTCCAGTCATCAGCAGCAAAACTGCATCAGTATGAGGAAAAATGACTTCGGTGGAGTCAGACTCAACACTCACGCGTTGTTTCAATAAAATGAAAGCGTGTGTGATGACAACAAAACTGCTGCGGTGCATTCTGTTGAGAACACTCTACACCCAACAAGACACAAACAAGGTGCCCAAAGTGGGTTTTGGGATCCCCCTTAGAGTTGTGGGGTGCTTTGTAGTGAAGTGCAAACAACGAAACAACTGGTTTCTCTGGAGCTGTCCCGGACTCCTGGCCACACTTGTTTGCACAATACTGAAATTAGCTCTGCAAAATCCAGAAATAAGGATCTATGCATGCAGAAGTCAGTCAGTTTCCTCTAAAATCAGGAGAAGAGGTTTGTAAAATGTAAAATTCATCTCATTTTAAAAATCCTAAAGTCAAAACTAAAGGCAACAACATTTTGAGATGTCTCTAAGGATTCATCAAGGGTGTTGTTGATGGGGAGAAAAAAGTGTTTTTAAGCAAAGAAACAGGTTATTATTTTACAAAATAAAATGTGGCGGACACAAATGTATATATTTCATGTCAGAATGTGCTCTTATTGTGAAAGGGACAGAAAATAAAACGAGAAGATCAACGGTTGTAAATCATTCGTTTTTCTGAGTTTGATGTTGGAAGACGTAAATAAAGCGAGACTCGAAATATTTTTCGTCTCTTTCTGCCGACTTCCACAGTGGATCACGTCGGGGGTCACCAATGTAAAAAATATTTTGAGTCTCGCTTTATTTACGTCTTCCAACATCAAACTCAGAAAAACAAATGACTTACAACCGATGATCTTCTCTTTTTATATTCTGTCCCTTTCACAATAAGAGCACATTATGACGTGAAATATTAGTGTTCGACACAATGTTATGATCATGCAAATAAATCTAACAGCTTCAAAGTGCTGTGTGGATGGCTCAGGACAGCTACTGGGAAAATCTTAAAATATAAATAATGTTGCTATAATTTATGTAGTTTAGGTTGAGTTTACAAAACATTTTACCTGTAAAGTCTTACAAATATAACAGTGCAATGACGTAAAAGAATAAAACACTAAGTAAACTTTAGTAAAATTGTGAACATTTAAAATGCATTTGAAGTTGTTTTTTATGTTTGTTTTTGATTTTTTGCAGAACTCTTGTGCAAAACTTTCCAAAACCTTCAACGGCCTCCTGGCATTAACCACTTTTACCTCCCATCCCGTTTCCTTTTTACTTACAAAAAGTAAAATTAGGTTGGAATCATTAGAATTGTAAAAAAGACATGCAAACTATTGTCAAGATTACAGATGACACCATTATTAGCAGTAAGTCACCAATCAGTGCAGTTAACCGAGAGCAACCCTTTGCTCAGCAAAATAAAAAAAAAAACAAGGAGCCGAGTGGTTTGTTGTGATAAAATGAAACAAAGACAAAACTCGATCAGCTACACCTGTTCACCCCGCTGCTTAAACGTCATCCTCGACCTTGAAAATATGGTTTCATTTTTTATTTAGCAGCATAAAGGAACTACACTTTGTAATTCGGTTGTGGCTGCATGATGACGGTAATACAGCTTGGAGCTAGAAGAGTTCCCAGAGGTTCCAGTTTCTGCACAAAACAAATGACTCAGACAATTGTGACCCGGTTATCTTTAAAAACAGTACATGAACATATCTAATATGCAACTGAACTGGGGCATTTTAACAACACAAACAACATAAGAAATACACAATTAGCAACTTGTTTGATGTATCATTTTGGCATTACGTGACCCACGAGGGGGTTCTGAAACCAGCTTTGGAAACTCTGATCTAGAATATTCTCCCAACAATTGTTATTTCACAAAATATTGAGCATTTTAATGTGTTTCTTTTACTTTTTTTGTCACCAAAATGCCAGTTGAATCTATCACTCCAACTATAAAAAAGACAACAACAAAAAAAAATCTAACGATCGCATAACGAATCAAAACAAGTTTGGCAGGAAGTCACTCCCTGCAGAAAGTGTGTGTCTGTGGTGAGATGTTGCAGTCAGTGTTTTATCTGGATTTATCCAGATCTGCAGCAGCATTTTTCGTTTTTTTAGAGAGTTTTTCCTCACAGTTTATCCGATATATATACATACATATATATATATATATATGTATGTTTGTATATATGTATAAATTACCTTGATGACTTTGGTGACGACTGTAACAGCTGTCTTCAACATGCCATCATGTACCCCAAACATGTCAGTGTTCTGCACAAAAGGTGTTACAAGGGTGACATATTTGGCTCCAGTCCAAGGTTTAAGCAGGCCGAGAGCCCATCGCTCTGTGTCTCCCCCTATGTTGTCCAGGATCAGGTCAAATCTTTGAGTGCACAAGAGACACAAGCCGAGAGAAACCGTTTGAGACTGATTGCAATAAAAAGGGATGGAGACTTGATTAGGCAGAGAAAATAAATCATATCAGAGGTCTAAGCATTCTCAATGTAATCAGATTAAAGCTGCTGCTGTAATTGTTCCTCTTTACGTGATCCTCTTACTTCTCCAGCGCGCTGAGTGGCTCTTCAACAGGTCCAGCTGTGTAGTCCACCACGTGGTCCGCCCCGAGTTTCCTTACAAGCCGCTCGGCATTGTGGGAGCAGGTAACAGTCACATGTGCTCCCCAAGCCTTCACCATCTGGACACAAGTTTCATCCTCAACTGGGAGTGTCTGTGTACAAGCTTAAAGCCTACCTGGGTTATTTTATGTAAAGTACAACATATGTAAAGTGAAGAAGACGACAAACAAAACATGATCTCAGAACAACAACAAACGACAACTAAGTCCACCTCATGACTGAACAGCTTGTGGATGCAAGAATATTATCCTTTACGTTCTGTAAACGCACACTTGAACGTTCAAGAGCCTCAAAATAACTTTTTTTTTTTACCTTTTATACAGATACTCCCAATTTTTTTGCAACTATATACCTTCTCAACTCAAACAAAATCGTCCATCTTTATTTCTCTTCAATTGAATTTTAAATAAGAAGTGACACTGCAAATGTGTTACTGTTAATCTGCCATATTCTTTTGATTGTTGCCTGGTAATATCCAGAATATTTTATTATGTCCTATTTGGTGCAACCTTGAGATTAAATTAGAAATCTGGCTGATTTTTTTAATGTACCTAAATGTTTACATTATTTTATCCATGTTATATTACAGCTTGGTCATCATCATGCATACCTGTATTGCAAATGTTCCTACTCCTCCTGATCCTCCAATGATTAAAATCCTGTAGAGAGAAAATAAAAGAAATACTTAGATAGCAGACGGAGACCAGCAGTAAGTTTTTCATGTGTGCTTTCTCACCGTTTGTTGGCACAGTTGTCCTTACTGAGTCCTCCAGTATTAACCAGCGCTGACCAGGCAGTGTTTGCCACATAAGGGATGGCTGCTGCCTCTACATGGCTCAGTGACTTGGGTTTGTGGGATATCTGAGCAAAACAACATTGAGAAAATATAAGTTGTGAATTGAGCATGCTTTCTTCACCTTCATGTGCTGGTGAAGATTTTCAATCATCTAGATCATGATCAATCCAAAAAAACATGTGCAATACCTCGTTGCCACTTAACACCACAAACTCTGCCAAGCTGCCCTGCTTCCAAGGCGAGATTGCTGCCCACACCTAAAGGAAAAACACACCAACACAAACAAATTCATTCTATTTATTCATTCATTTATTCATTATATATTTTCTGTACAGTTAGTTCACAATGACTGGTATGACGACAGGTTAAAACATACCTGGATATTATCTGTTTTCATACAAGCATGCTTGCAAATAAACATGATGTAATGTGCAGGATAAACTGATCTGAAAATGTGACATCCAATGTCAGATAAAGAAACCATTTTAATTTATTGTATTGCATATTAAAGCTGCAGTTTGTGTTTAGTTTTATGTCAAATAGTTCATTTTCCACAAACAACATGCCAACTAAATTTAAAAAAAAAAAATTAAAAAAAAAAAAAACAGACAATTGCAAGTAAAATGTAAAGAAATTTGTTTCCAAAGAGTTTAATATAAAATCTTTAAAAAATCCTGGTTGGCCGCTGCAAGATGTTAATGAGCTTCAAAAGCTCTATTTGAGCAGAGATATGTAGCAGATGGGTACTACGTCACCTTTTCCTTAAATAACACTGAGATTACGGTGTATAATTATCGTTTAAAGATTATTATGACGAATTGGAGCATGTGGCCAAAGGTTTGTGAACTGTGAATCAAGGAGCTTTGATACAGTGTAGCTGTTCAACCTAGAAAACACTTTTATTTAATATAGTTACACCTGCTTGCTCTGGCTAACACCACACCTCTGGAATCTGAAACCCCTAAATCACCAGCACTGCAACATTATGTGTCTAAAAAGAATACCTTCTTAAATTGAGGTTGCATAGAGCAGTTACAAGTAGTCAGTGTCCTACCTGCAGTAAGTACTAAGCAAGCACAGCAGGGAATAATTTTGCTTTCATGCATAAAACTCAGCTCTGCTGTTAAGTGCTATTTACCTCATCCTTCTCTTTGAAGTACATGACATCCGTGCCGCACTCCATGATGACTCCAGACAAGTCTCTTCCGAGAATGAGAGGAAACTCTTTGCCTGATGGATTGATGTTCAGAGGATCTCTCTTCATAGACAGCGTAGCAGCGCCATAGCCACCTGAAGGGAGGGGAGTTTCTGATCATATCTGATGTCTTTAATGGCACTGAAGCTGTCTAAGGGCCAAAACGGTTAAAATTACAAAAGTTGCAGAAACAAGATGACAATTCTAAATGTTCCTGATTTTGGATGCAACCAGATGAACAAGCTTTCTATGAAATTATTAATTCTTCTAAAATGTGTTTACGTTTGACTATATGTTTTTTCAAACTGATATTTGCACACATGTAATATAAGAGTAAATACAAGCAAGACAGCACAGATCGATGAGAGCCTTTAAGTTACCCAACTGATGAACTGCTAGCACATTTAGAAATGTAAAAAGAGGACTGTTTAGATTTAAAAACTACAAATATATCTCTTCATCAGTTTAGTCCTCGTCTGTCTCACAAATCATTTTGCTGTTTATCTGTTTCATGTTTTTGTAGATATTTTTAAGTAGCTGATTAATATATGCACTTACTGAGGAGTGTCATAATAACATGGCCATAAATACTTTACTTCACCCTAATTAAAAGTATAGATACACAGCAAACCTACTGTTTATGAGCACACTCATATTTGTATTCAGTTACAAATGTATTGTTTCTTGTGGCATTCCTTCGTGTACACTACCATACAACAAAATACTAATATTGCAGGGACAAAAACTATTTTTATAAATAGGGATATTAAAAAAAAACAAGTTCATTATGTTTACAGTAAAAGATTTCCATTAAGCAGGCTAAAAAAAAAAAAAAAACACACACATGCTGCTCTCTGTCAGAACCATATCCCACCACTTCCTCAGAAATCATACAAAAGCACTGAGACAAGAAGCTGTGGATGGGTGGGAGGCACAATGCATAAAAAATCAAGCCACAGAAAACATTTGTAACAGTCAGATTCTGTCTTTTTTTTAAAGAAAAACGTGCAAATATATATATTTTTTTTCAGGTTAAAATGCATTGGATGCAACCTTAGTTTAACTCACCTCTCATGCTGACATCAACTGGGTTCAGTCCAGCTGCAAACACCTTTACAATGACCTCAGTGGGGCGGAGGATGACAGGGAACTTGGCGTTTTGGGTGAACCTTAAAACATCATTGTCTCCATATGTGTCAATAACCCATGCAGGCATGGTGTTCATGCAGCTGCTGGAGGTACGGATCAATCTTCTCTGACTTTTATGTCTGGAAGGAGCTGTGTGCTTGCATAGTGATTTGCTAAGATGCAGCGTTCTTGGTAAAAAACATCCGACAGAACTCATTTTAAGAGGCTAAGGGCGTGGGAATAAATAAGTACAGCAAGCAGTCACTCACTTTCGAAGACGTGTAGCGAGCTAAGCACTCTTTAAAGTCCGTTTATATCCACCTTTGCTTTCTCAACGTAAACATGTTAGTCCAATCAAAAAACATGTCTAGCTATTCGTGTAGAAAAAAGCAATTGTTTAAACGTTTTCAACCATTCAAAACAATGTCTTGTCCTTCCGTAACACACAGACGTCCTCCTAAGCGGTGCGAGGCATCTCCGCCAATCAGAGCGCTAGTTCTTCAGCGTCTGACCAATCACAGACGAGTTTGTTTGACGAGGTCAAGAACAGCAAATATGGCAGCCTTCTGTTTGTAGCACACTGCTAAGGTTGCTTTTAGTTTTAAGGCAGACTAGAAAATAAAAATCAGCAAAGATGCTCAGCCTTACGTTGAAGGAGGTTAGTACGACTGCTTGTTTTTCAGTTTATAATCAGTGTATGTATATTTTTCACGTTAATTCGTTTTGTAAGAAAAGTTTAGGCAAAAATATATGATTTCTCGCTAGGACATTTTTTTTTTATTCTTTTTTGCTTGTAATCCTTAATGTTCAGTATAAACAAGTGTACGTGTATTGGTAATGTGTTAAAAACTAAGTCCAAGTCTCATTCAAAATCAATAATTTAACAAACTAAGTGAAGTAAAGACCAGTAATTGCCTTTATTTATTATGCAGATTTGAGCACCTTATTTAATTCCCTGCTCTTTTATTAACCTCTAGAAATTGTGTTCTATTTATTAATTTGCTTTAGCCACATTTTTGTTAGGATTTCATGATATATGTTCAAATCCTGTTTTATGAGATTGTAGATTTATGTTTATCAGTAATTGTTCACATTATTTATCTATTAACAAGACAATAATTAGTAAAATAGGTATACAGTACTGTACAACAGTGCAGTGATTAGTTTATTTGTGAAAACAGTTTCCTTAATTATTGTTTTGTTCTCATTCTCCAGGTGTCCCTGGCATTCAGGGAGGGCAAAATCTCCCCTACAGAACTCTGTAAAAAGTGTCTGAATCGCATAAAGAAAACCCAGCATCTCAACGCTTTTATCACCGTGACAGAGGAGCTGTCTCTAAAACAGGCTCAACAGTCCGAAATCAGGCTAAGCCAAGGTGTAAACACATACGTCTGTATCTGAATGAGCTTCGTGTCAGAGTCATTGGTGTTAACGTTAGTAACTGTCTTCCTTTAGGTGTCCCTAAAGGTCCCCTGGATGGAATCCCCTTTGCAGTTAAAGACAATTTCTGCACTGAGAATATTAAGACTACATGTGCCTCTAAAATGCTTAAAGGTCAGAGTCTAAAGGTTAGTTTGTCCTATATTTACTGTCAAAATCTGTTAAAACATATCCAGCCTTATTGTGTTTCACAGATTACACTCCACCATACAATGCTACAGTGGTACAGAAACTCCTGGACCAAGGAGCGGTTCTGATGGGGAAGACAAACATGGATGAGTTTGCAATGGGGTAAGAATGATTTCAGGTCTGAGGCTGTACATTCGTTTACTTTTACAAATTGTTGCAAGTTTATAAATATAGACAATGTGTGCAATCGTGTTTGTTTTTCCTTTCAGTTCGGGCAGTATCGATGGGACTTTTGGTCCAGTCAGGAACCCGTGGAGTTACACTTCTACCTACAGAGCACAATCAGGGGCATCGCCTGACTCTGACTGGGTCGTTACTGGAGGAAGTTCTGGTGGAAGTGCTGCAGCTGTGGCCTCACTCACCAGCTACCTGTGAGGGAACACATTAATGCTCACTTCACTTTACCGAAAACAAAATGGATGAATTCAAACTGGTTTACAAATGTTTTGGTAAATACCTGCCAGGGCTCTGGGTTCAGACACAGGTGGTTCAACTCGTAATCCTGCAGCATTGTGCGGTGTTGTGGCACTGAAGCCCTCTTATGGACTCCTGTCGAGGCACGGTCTCATCCCTTTGGTCAATTCCATGGATGTCCCTGGAATAATCGCACGCAGTGTCAATGATGTAGCCACTGTCTTAGGTGAGAAACATTTGCTGTGTTGTTAAGATGATTACAAACTATTTGCATAAAGTAAATTTTTGAGTGTATTGCTACCCCGCTGGGCATCGGTGAGCTAATAAACTTGGATATGATATATTTTATCAGAAATGTAATGACTTTATAAAGTAAAAAAAAACTGACTGAGCGACAGAGTCAGTCTAAGTAGCCATTTAGCTATAAAATAACTCCTAAACACTAACAAATATTAAATAAGTAATTCCTTTAGTTAAAACATTTATGTCAGTTTCCTTTGCTTGTTTCACTTTGTGCATTAAAATGCTCATTATTTTTGGAAATGGCAAAAATATTCAACATTTTTACAGTATGGCCCTGTCGTGTTGCTGCGAATGTGACACGATTACCATCATAGCGTAAATGTAACCTGAGACTGTGTTTATATGTCAAATAGGTGTCCTCCAAGGCCTTGATATTAAAGACTCAACCACAGTTCCTGCTCCAGCAGCACTTACAGATCTTCCTGAAGACTTTGATGTCAGGAACATCTGTGTAGGCATCCCTAAGGTAAACGAAGGCCGAGGCTTTTCATACTTCTACTTTTCGTGTACATTGTCTTTACACACCTATTAGCTGTAATAATATGATCCCCCTTCCATTTCCTGAATAAACAGGTCCTACTCTTTATGCCAAAACTGGTCTGAGCAGTCAGATCATGTAAAAGAACATCTGGAATGACGTGCATAAACACATTTGAAGTTGGAGATTGGAATAAGCTTTAAAATTCAGCATAGCTGCCCAGCAAATAAAAGTGGTGAAATGTATAGTAATAAACTGTTTGTTAGCTATTCTTTCAATCTGTGTCTCATTAAAATTGTTACACTAGTATGATGTTATTATTTACCTTTAATACTGGTAGTTATTAAATCTGTCTGGGTTTCCAATTCTTAACAGGGATTTTGGGGTTGAAGATCAACAACTACACCCTTTTACTAAAAATCTGAACATTTGGGGGGCTGTGTCTCTGGAACCACTTGTCCGATTTACCTAAAATTTGAACAAATATGCAAGTTTAATCAAAATTTGAGATGGTTGGATTAAAGAAAAAAAATTGGTGGGGTGGGCTTATTTGTCACTGAATTGTCACTGTCTATTTTCTTAGAATCGTTTCTGCATATAAAAGCTTTGAAAACTTGTAAGTCTTCCCTGATGGGCCTAAATGGCTCTGGGGAAAACGGCTTTTTTTGTTTATGTTTTGAAAAGGGCAAACTATATTTATATTTTTTTCATTATGATATTAATTTAAAAGAAAAGGAACTTGGTTAGAAAAGACAGTGCTTCAACTGCAACAATATAATCCTGTTTTGAGCTTTCCATATTTGCTTTTGTGTACAAAACGCTATAAACAGTTAAACGGCATAATATGATTTTATTTTAGAATGATCAAACTGTAAAGCTAAAGCTGCCTCACATGATTTAAAAAATGAGATTTCAAAGCTTAGAAACCTAAAATGGGTGACATGGGACAGCAGAAATCTAGTGTTTGAAGTCCCTTTATGATAAATTAACGGGAAACAATCAGATCCTCTGACCCAGACCTTTTCTTTCTAACAAAATGTCAAAAATAGTTTTAGTTGATGCCATCATGAAAAGTGTTTTTGCAGCTTGAAATAGTTTGTGTGCTATATGAATACATAAACAAGGTCACTGAGTTGTCTAAATCAGCTTGTTTCTCATGATCTATCAGGAGTACCATGCCCCCGGCCTGTCAGAGGAGACTCTAGCGCAGTGGAGTCGTGTAGCAGATTTGTTTGAGAGAGCCGGGGCCCGGGTGGAGCGAGTTTCCCTCCCACACACCCAACACTCCATCGTGTGCTACCACGTCCTTTGCTGCACTGAGGTGGCGTCCAACATGGCCCGCTTTGACGGGCTGGAATACGGTACATATTTAGCTGCATGTTGACAAAAAGAAAACTTCAAAGTGGGTTTTGAGCAATAATGAGCTTATGCCCAAAAGATACCTGAATGCCACGTTATAACAAAAAGGATAATAGTTTTTGGGGCGGTGTCTCGTCTGTCAGGCCACCGGAGCAAGACGGACATCTCAACTGAGGTCTTGTACTCCTCGACACGACATGAGGGCTTCAACGATGTGGTCAGAGGGAGGATACTGTCTGGGAACTACTTCCTGCTCAAACAGTAATAATGAAGCTGCTTTAAGAACACGTCACTTAATCCATTTGACCTTTTCTTTACTCTCAGTTCTCTGGGCTTCTGTTCACTATTTTACATTTCTGTTTCAAGGAACTACCAGCACTACTTTGTAAAGGCCCAGAAAGTGCGTCGGCTAATCGCAGATGATTTCAGACAGGTGTTTGCGTCAGGTGTCGACGTGCTGCTGACACCCACTACGCTGACTGATGCTGCTCGTTACCACGACTTCACACAGGAAGACAATCGCACCCGCAGCGCACAGGAAGATGTCTTCACCCAGCCGGCTAACTTAGCAGGTGCAGAGAGAAAGAGACGCCTTTAAATTTGAGCCAGGAAGTGTGGGAAGATTCAAACCCTTCTTTGTTGTACTTTATGAAGCCACACACATACTACATATAAGCACCCAAGCCTGGAACAAGAAACCTTTTTTCAAACCAAAAAAAAATGCTTTTTCATAGTTGAGATTGTGACCACCCAGTAATAATAACTGACGTGGTCAGCTCTCCATTTATTAAAGATAAATGAGTGTTTAAGATTTTGTTAAACTAAATTATCTCATGCTAATCAGCTTTTTCATCACATCTTTTTTTTTTTTTTTACATCAGGTCTTCCCGCTGTGTCTGTGCCAGTTGCGTTATCAAGACGGGGCCTTCCAATTGGCTTACAGCTCATAGGTCCAGCCCTGGAGGACAAAAAGCTGCTTTGTGTTGCTCAGTGGATCGAACAGAGGGTTGACTTTCCATTCATGAGTGACTGTGGCGTCTCACAGGAGAGCCTGAATCATACAGGAATGTTCAAAAGGGAGGAGACTTCTGCTGTTTAAAGAGTTCTGTTGATATGACCTCATCGAAAGTACAGGTGCATCTCAAAAAATTTAAATATTGCGAAAAAGTTCTTTTTTTTTTCTTTTTTTTTTGTCAGTCATTTCAGAAAGTGAAGCTCATATGTTGCATAGATTCATTACACACAGAGTGAAATACTTCAAGCCTTTGTTTTTGTAGTTTTTATGATTATGGCTTACAAATACAAATTTCAGGTTCTCACAAAAAATGGAATATTCTTATAGCTGTTCAATATTGTAAACTTCTGGTGTCACACCCAGATTCAGCTGCTTAACTCCTAGACATGAGCTAGAAATGTCTCATTCTTCAAGTCCAGCCACTCCTGAACCAGAGACAATGTCAGAAGTGTCTTACCTGCTGAGGAGATGAACAACTGGACTGTTGTTCAGTGGTCCAATGTCCTTTTCTCAGGTTAAAGTAAATTTTCATGTCATTTAGAAATCAAGGTCCCAGAGTCTGGAGGAAGAGTGGAGAGGTTCAGAATCCATGTTGCTTGAGGTCAAATGTGAAGTTTCCACAGTCAGTGATGGTTTGGGTCCATGTCCTTTGCTGGTATTGGTCCACTGGATTTTCTGAAGTCCACACTCAACCAGGACATTTTACAAAGACTTCATGCTTCTTCTGCTGATGAGCTTTCCAGAGATGCTGATTTCATTTTCCAGCAGGACTGGTCTCCTGCCCACACTGACAAAGCTTCCAACAGCTGGCTGTGGAATAATCATATTTTCTGAGACACAGAGTTTGTTTTTCATTATTTGTAAGCAATATTCATCAAAATTACAAGAAATAAAGGCTTGAAATATTTCACTTTGTGTAATCTATGAAATATGAGTTTCACTTTCTGAAATTATTTACAAAAATATAGAACTTTTCCATGATATTCTAATCTTTTAAGTTACACCTTGGGTGTTTGCACCTTGAACACCTTACATGTTCACGTAGGATGTTTTATGTTGAGAAATCATGATCAATCACAAAGTATGGTGACTTTAAGACTTTTTGATGAAGATTAACAGAAGTATACCATGCCAGATCATCATAACTGACAATAAATGCAGCATCATGTGACCGGCCGTGATGAATCACTTCCTGTTAAAAGAAACTGTCTCTTATTTATGAGTTGACACAATTTCCTTTTGTCTTAAAATGCTTGTGGTATTTTATAGGTTCAAATTCAACTAAATGATTGTACCAAAGCACTAATATTAACTGTTTTTATATACAGTACTGTCATATTTATCTTATGGGCTATAAAATATCAGAAAAAGCACTGGTAGGAAATCATTTGTTAATTTTGTTTTTAAGAAAACGGAACTATAAAATTATTTTTAATAGAGTTGCAATAATGACTTCCTTTTTTGAAGTGCAATGAAAACAGCATGAGATTACGTTAAAGTTAGGAATGTTCAGTAGGCTGATAACTTTATCATCGAGCCTGCTTTTTAACTTACCTTTACTTTAATCCTTCTTACTGAACAATATTGTTTCAAATTCAGATGACCCTAAACACAATGCCATACTTTCTGAGTTTTCAGACATCAAAATCGATGCTCACAAAGGGAAAAAATATACAATTCTTTAATTAAATGTCTACTTTATGATGCTGCAATTCAATACGTGCTTGATGGAATTTGTTATTCTATCTGAAAGACTTTCTTCATTTGTGTAGACTGCAGTCATCGAGTCACCAAATCTGCAATCATTTTGTAATGAGGAACATAAAATCTGACTTCATCATTAACTATAGTTGGTCTGACAGCTGCACTGACGTAAAGGCAACAAATAAAGTACTGCACTCTACATGGTTAGTGTCAACTGCAATTTCTCTTTACTGATGTCTTTCCCATTTCATCTAAATGTTGGTGTCACTTCACCTTCTCATGCTAGAATTAACAAAAATTGTATTGATTTAATCCAGTTTTTCAACTTATTTTATTGATATTAATATAATTTAATTGGTACTCCTAATAATGCGGTTACTTTAGCAGGTATTGAGTTCTGACATGCTTCACAGATATTAGACCTTCATAAAAGCCTGGAGAACAGTTGCTCAAGACCATTTTACAAAAAGAACTAGCTTCTTAGTAGCAAATGTTTCCAGATATATTAATGGTTTTTTTTTTTTAATTCTGGGAGTATGCAGAATAATTTGCAAGAGATTCAAATCCTCTTGCTGATATTTGGTACACCTTTATGAAGCTTCCAAAGGGTTATGTGAAGGTTCTGTGGTGCAGAAAATGTAAATAAATGAGCTCGGTCTCAGCACGTCTGTTCTGTTCACCTCAGTTTTTCATCAGGAGCTACAAAAATATGTATACACTTTACAAATTCATCTTATATGTTACTCTTTTTTTTTTTTTTACGATTTTACACAAAGTTCAGTAAAAAACTTTGCATCATTAGACTAATAGCACCATGGAAGAAGTAACTGCAGGTTTTTTAAAGTGTGCAACTCACTATTAATGATCTGTTTCACTAAACAGCCCTGTGCAGAAGTCTAAAACTGGCTCGAGGCAGGCAATCTCCTGTGATAAATATATTAAAACTATGGAAAACCTGGTGTTAGGTCAGTGAGGGGCTTAACGAGACTTGAATAGTTCTTAATAAAGCGCCTATAGTAACCTGAAAAGCCCAAGAATGACCTGAGTTGCTCGAGGTCTCGAGGCAAAGGCCATGTTCTCAGAGCTTCCACTTTCTCAGGGTCGTGCTGTTGCCCGAGTCTTAATGTGATGAAGAGCTTCCAGTTATCAGGCTCCTCTCTTGTGGAACCAACTTCCATTTTCTGGCTGTGAGGCTGACACATTGTCCAGTTTTAAAACTAGGCTTAAGACCTTCAAGGACCTACTGTACCTTAAAATACTTATTCATACAAATTCATCCTACTTGCACCGTTAAAATAAAAAGTCTACCATGTTGTTTACTATTTAGGACCTTGTAAATTCACTTTTTGGTACTTTATTTTGTACTCTGTTGCATGCTTTAGTGTTTTTGTTCTTTGTTTTTAGTGAGTCATATTGTTTCTGAGCATTTCATTGTACTGTTAACCTTGTGCTACCCTTTCCTTTTTGATACATCCTATAGTTAGGGTTGGCTTCTTATGATGCCATAGGCTTAGACTATTGGAGAACCTCATTACAGTGAGTTACAAATGAATAGTTTGCATTTGAAATTTCCATCTTAACATGCAATTCTCGACCTGCCAACGTGTATCCGTTCCTCCTTCCTGTCCTCTCAAACCCAGCCGGTCGTAGCAGATGGCCGCTTGTCCTGAGTCTAATTCTGCTAAAGGCTTCTTTCTCACAGAGTTTTCCCTTTACACTGTTGCCTTCATGCTTGCTCAAGATGAGAGTGCAATGAACTCAAAGTAGTCTGCTCCTCAGATAATCCTTCCTTATATATAAAAATTTCTGTACAGTGCCCTGAGATGACCGTTGTGACTTGGCGCTATATAAATAAATCAACTAGTCTTTTAAGTAGATTGAAAATTGATGGGTGACACATGTGGATCGGTCTCACAGTACACCCCTAATTATACATTTTCCCCAGAATCACTCCCAAGTATTTATACCTTTAAAACAGGTATGAAATGTCAACATTACTGCTAAGTTACACCGTTAAGGCATATGTGTGCTTAAAATGTCAATGAGCACAAGTTAATTTCAACTCAAAATGATCTAATCTTCCAGTTTATAAAACAGAAATAAAGAGATCGCTGCAAAACTGGTGGCGTTAAGTTTTATTCAAATCATGAAACAGAATGAGAAGGTTACAGCCAGCAGTTTTTACTTTCCCTCCACCGCCCTATCAGAAGCATTTTTAAATGTGATTATCCAACGTTACATCACATTTACTCCCCACACATGAAATACATAGGTTTTCATGAAGATTTGTCCATGGAGGAAACAAGGTGCTTAAACAAGCTCCCGTGTTGGAAAGCTGGGTGAAAACCAAATGGAAAAGTTTTTTCTGTCCTCACTCTCATCTGTCTGGACCGGAGCATCATCCCAAGCGGCTGTGGAGGAGAAAAGCTGCTAAAGCCACAGGGAGCATCAGCAGGGTGAAGGAGGTGCCGCTGCGGGAGAAGGAGGCGGCGGTGTTGTTTGTGGACCGTTTGGACTCTGACGCCGCATCCATCTGCAATAAAATAAATATTAACAATACCTTTCCTGTGAATAAAGATGGATTCATGCAACACAATAAATGAGCAAACTCCCTTTACTCATTGGAAAGGGGAGGATTTTTTATATTTTTATGGTTTGAATTTACATCCATTTAACATTACATAACATTTACCCCTATAAGCCGACACCAAAATCACATTAGAAGCATTTGTATTCAACAGAAAGTTTTCAAACCCAAACAAACCTGAGAGGTGAGGCAGAGAAGCAGGAAAGCTGCGAGGAAAGCGACGCAGAGATTCTTCATCTTTCTATTCGAAGAGGACAAAGAAAATCCGGTCTTCAATCTGATCTAAGTTTCTGCTGACAACTGAAGCAAACGCTGCAGAAGATGTTGCTGCGGTGACTTTTATACCCACTGTGATATCAACACACCTGCTGCTCATCTGACCTGTTCAGGGACTTTAAAACATGCCTAATAAATCCTGATTCATTGTGGTTCTTCATGCCAAACCATATCTTTAACCCAATACGAGGTCTGTCTTTTCTTTTGAAATGTAACTTCTTACCTAACAAATTACTCATCAAATTGTCCAAATTTCATCAGCAGGCCCTTCTAGCTTGGAAACTGGCTTTTGTCCACAATTTTTCTCCCCAAAACGCTCTCCTTTGGAATAAATGCAATATTCTGATTAGGAACAAATCAATTTATTTTCTTAACTGGTTCAAAAAAAGACATCAACCACATCCTTAATATTTTTGATAATTGGCAATACGTTATCGTATGAGAACTTTATGTCTGTCCAAGGTTTTCCTATTCCTTTCAGATAATTTAATATGCTATTCCCAAATAATTAATTCCACTTGTTAAAAGTCATATGTGTTGCAGTGAATTTACAAAAACTCTACCAATGCTCACACTAACTAGCAGATAAAAAATGTAACAATAGACACATATGCCAATGCTTTCATAAGAAAAAATATGTTGTACCCAGAGGTAAATTTTATTGGTGAGCTCAAATTGAAACTGGAGAAGAGCCTGGCTCTTACCACACAAGTTCTATATCTCTTACAAAACCAAAGAAGTACACTTTAAAATTTTACATAACAAATAACCCATGAACTGTATCATTGCAAAATTCACAGATATTAATGACTCTTGTACTTTTTGTAGAAAAAAAAAATAGAAACAACATTGCATTTATTTTTTAGTTGTGACATATCCCAAAAAATTTTAGACTGACCTTGAATCTCACATTTTTCGATCAACTAAAATTGTATGCTCATTAAATCTCCAAAAAATATTATTTGTTATTACAGTAACTCTGGAAATGGTAAGTTTGAACGTATACTCAGTTTTATCATTTTATATGCAAAAATTTTCATCCACAAGCAAAAATTTGCAAATTCCATACCCAATTTTATTCATATTCAGTCAGAACTAAACTATCTGATGATTCCCTTAAATTGATTAATAATAAAAAGCTAATTTGTTTCTTTCTAGTTACAAATTATATTTTCCCGAATCCTCTGACTAAATTGTAATATTTTATTTATTATTCTTTATCCTTTTCTTTTCAGTCTGTTCTTAAATATTACCTCTGCTTATCTGTGTAGTTTTGATGATTATGGCTTACAAATACAAAATTCAGTTTCTCACAAAAAACTGAATAATATAAAGATGTTCAATATTGTAAACTTCTGGTGTCACACCCAGATTCAGCTGATTAACTCCTAGACATGAGCTACAAATGTCTCATTCCTCAAGTCCAGCCACTCCTGAACCAGAGACAATGCCAGAAGTGTCTTACCTGCAGAGGAGATGAACAACTGGACTGTTGTTCAGTGGTCAGAACTGGAGGAAGAGTGGAGAGGTTCAGAAACCATGTAGCTTGAAGTCAAGTGTGAAGTTTCCACAGTCAATGATGGTTTTGGGTCCATGTCCTCTGCTGGTATTGGTCCACTGTGTTTTCTGAAGTCCACAGTCAACGTAGCATCTACCAGGACATTTTACAAAGACTTCATGCTTCTTCTGCTGACGAGCTTTATGGAGATGCTGATTTCATTTTCCAGCAGGACTGGTCTCCTGCCCACACTGACAAAGCTTCCAACAGCTGGCTGTGGAATAATCATATTTTCTGAGACACAGAGTTTGTTTTTCATTATTTGTAAGCAATATTCATCAAAATTACAAGAAATAAAGGCTTGAAATATTTCACTTTGTGTAATAAGTCTATGAAATATGTGTTTCACTTTCTGAAATGATTGACAAAAATATAGAACTTTTCCATGGTATTCTAATCTTTTAAGTTACACCTTGGGTGTTTGCACCTTGAACAC
>NC_056518.1:22609055-22609908 GCF_014905685.2 Nematolebias whitei
ATTTTATAGGTTCAAATTCAACTAAATGATTGTACCAAAGCACTAATTTTAGCTGTCTTTATAGACAGTACTGTCATATTTATCATATGGGCTATAAAATATCAGAAAAAGCACTGGTAGGAAATCATTAGCTCATTTTGTTCTTAAGAAAACGGAACTATGAAATTCTTTTTAAGGAGTTGCAATAAGGACTTCCTTTTTTGAAGTGCAATGAAAACAGCATGAGATTACGTTATTTTTATTTCATTTTAATTTTAATGATTCATTCCAGACATGTAAAAAAAAACCATTGCACACTGCACAGGGTGTATCAACATCAACACCAATATGAATCTGTGCATCCATACATACATATCAGTACCTACACATATACACACATACATCAGGTCTCTCTTGTAAATGAGTCCTCGAGGCTCAATGGGATTTACCTGTCTAAATAAAGGTTGAATGAAAAAATACATACACGCACATTTGAACACACAGAACCCCTTGCAAAACAAACCCACATCTGCAACTACATGTACCACATGAGGTGCGAATGACAATAAACTCTGACATCTGATTTTACTGAACACACAAAATTTTAAAAAAGAAGAAAAAAAACAAGTTTATCTCAATCTGCACATATCTATCCACATACACCTACCTATATACATGCACACACACACACACACACACACACACACACACAAATCCCATTAAACATGTCTGAAAAGGGGTAGGAAGAAGTAAAACTTGTTTAATCCTACCCCTTCTCCAATACGCAATAGTTACACTTTACACCCATCTGGTTTTCCGAGTCCATGAGAGGAAGAAAAGAAAAACAACTACAGTATGTACTGTACATATATAT
>NC_056518.1:22610008-22631080 GCF_014905685.2 Nematolebias whitei
AGAGAGAGAGAGAGAGAGAGAGAGAGAGAGAGAGAGAGAGAGAGAGAGAGAGAGAGAGAGAGAGAGAGAGAGAGATGAAAAACAATGCAAAAATTAATACAACATTACTCCAATGGTAAATTCTAGAGTTGTTAACACACACCCAAAGTCATCCACCTCCATCTACACACTCTCATATTCACATTTACACACCCACATACACAATTCCAACCACCTCCCCAGTACAACTTGACTTGTCCCCATATATACACCCACACAGAACACACAACCACACTCGTATATGTAAAATCCTATTTACAACGTTAGAGACACCCATTCAGGTTCACCTCAGATCATCATCCCTATACTTGTTGAAGATCATCAGTCTGAGCCTTTTCTTGAACAAACTCATGGTTGGACATTGCTTAAGTTCTTGGCTGAGTTTATTCCAAACCCTGACACCACCGTCTGAAGTGCACATTCTTTTCATGGTTGTTCAAACACTCCTGGTTCTGATGTTAACATTTCCCCAGTAATCATAACCCCCCTCTCTATCAGTGAAGAGTTTCTGTATATTATCTGGCAGTTGTTTATTTCTGGCTTTATACATCAGCTGTGCTGTATTAATTTCTACCAGATCTAGTATTTTTAATAAGCAGGAGTTTATAAATAACTCATTAGTGTGGTCCTGGAAATCTGCCCTATGACCCATTCTGATGGCTCTTTTCTGGATTGTGCACAACGGTCAGAGAGAGGCTTTGTAGGTGTTTCCCCAAACTTCCACACAATAATTCACATATGGCAAGATATGTGAGTAATATACAGTATGTAATGCTTTATTATTCAGTAAGTATCTAGCTTTACTAAGGACCGAGATACTTCTCGATACTTTAGCTTGACCATATTGAATGTGAAGTTTTCCAGCAGATCTTGTGGTCGATCATCACACCCAGAAACTTAATTTCATTATCTCTGTCTAAATACACACCGTCTATTCCTACTTTTAAATCATTACACCCTTTACAATTTCCAAACAACATACGCTTAAATTTTGTCCAAATTGAAGGATAATTTATTTATATCAAACCACTTTTTTAATTTGTTCAATTCTGAGTTGATTTCCTTCACAAGCTGCTGTAAATTCTCCCCTTCGCAGAAAATATGTGTATCATCTGCAAACAGAGCAAACTGTAGCACTTTTGAGACTTTGCATATTTATGTAAAGAACATAACGTTTATCCTGATGCATGCTCATAACGTTTAAGTCCCAATACTGACCCCTGGGGGACACCACAGACAAGGTCCAAACACGATGATTGAAAGTCAACTATTTTCACAAATTGTTGCCTGTTACTTAAATAACTTTTCTTCCATTGGAAAACCACTCCCCTGATACCATAACGCTCCAATTTTTTTATCAATATGTTGTGATTTATTGTGTCAAATGTTTTTTTAAGATCTATGAACACCCCAACTGAAAATGGATTTTTGTCAATGGAGCTGCTAATTTCTTCTATTGATTCCAGAACTGCCAATGATGTAGATCTTTGAGATCTAAATCCACATTGACATCCAGAAATAAGTTTTTGTTTATTAATACATTTGTCCAATCTATAAATAAATAGTTTTTCCAATATTTTTGAAAATTGTGGGCGTAAAGACACAGGCCTGTAATTAGTTAAATGGTGTCTATCTCCAGTTTTGTATAAGGGGATTACTTTAGCAATTTCCATTCCTTTTGGAAATATACCAGTTCTGAATAACAGATCAGTGGTTGAACAATTGCCTCCATAACCTTTTGACTATCATCATATCTAAACCATTACAGTCCAGTGACACCTTGGTTTTACATCTATTTTCAATATCTATGGTTTCTCTCTTTTCCACAGCTGAAAGAAACATTGAATTACAGTATTAATGTAGCACTGTGAGAAGTAATTCTACTAGGTCTAGTAATTTTAGGATACAGACTCATACTATGCATTATACCGATAAACTCTTTTGTGTTATTATTTGGGTTAAGCAGATCAATGTTAAAATCCCCACAGATGAAGAAAACCTTTTGAGTTGAAGCTGCATATGTTTCCTCAAACCACTCCTTAAAAGTGTTTTGAACCAGATAACATGACTGAACATTGTTGGATTGTGTTCCTGGATTATTGAGCATGGACTTTGGTGTTTTGAACCAGCTTGACATGACTGTCAACGAGGGAGAGGGTGGGCACCAGAGGAGAGGATGTGCCCCAGAGGCCGTCCTAGCACCAACATAACTGGCTTTTTCCACTTTGGAGTAGGCTGTTGGGGGAGAATCATTTTGTTTGGTGTTTCTTCAGACTGATGAAGCCTTCTGGATGGAGGGCGAAACATCTCAACACAAAAAAATAAACTGTCCAGATGACCTGACTGAACATTGTTGGATCTATGGAAATTATTTACATGCCTCAAACCACAGCCATTGTGGTTATGTGCACTTCATCCTTATCTTTTTTAGCACTATCTTCTAATGTATGGTGACTGTTTCTATTTCAGCATGAGGGCAATGAGGGTGTAAACAAGTGTGGGTGTTTCACCTTTTCCACCCGCATTTTTTATTTATGTTGTCGGTCCAAGTAGTCAAACCGGCGACCTTCCGATCACAGGCCCACCTTCTCTAACCTTTGCGCCACCACAAGACAAAATAAAAGAGGGTATAATGTGGCTAACTGAGCTCTACCATTTGAATGGTGCTCTCCCAAGAGTCAAATATCTAGAATAAAATTGTGTGTATGGAAGCAGCCAAAATGGTAGCAAGGCAAGAAAACCAACATGTAACAGTCTGTAAATGAATTAAATAACACAAATGAACCAAACTGGAACCTTATTTATAAAATGGATTTCTTCTTTTCCTGTCATTGTTTCAATAGTTCTTCCAATGTAGTTCAAGAAACGTTGTGGTAGTTGCCATGGTGCTGTGCTGTGGTGCCACAGGATGCGATGATGGAACTTCCTGTGTGGATTTGCAATATGTATTACCTAAAATGGGTGTGTTCACAACAGTCAGGCTGAAACAAGAAAGCTGTACATCTTCTACTTCTATTCTGATAAGATCATCCGTGACAATGTCTGAGATGTTCAGAAATTATTGTGAATTTAGTTTTGTATTGCTACACATCGTGTGACACATTTAAACTGCCGTTTCCTCTCTGTGTCTACCTTGCTACGCTATTCATAGTCTTACAAAATAAGGCCAAACGTTGTCTGGAAATGATCAGCCTCTTGTCACATTGGTTGGCGCACAGAACTTTAATTGGTCTAAACTTGTGCAATTCCTTTGTTTCAAAATTATAGAATACACTTGGAGAAGATGACTAAAAGGGTTTTAAAAGTTGCTGCTTCTGTTTAGGGTGCACACATAATGCTTAACATTCCTTAAGGGAATGCATATTGTCCATATTGAAATAACTTAGGTGTGGCTGTTTTGGTCAAACCCTTAAAAATAATGTTAAATGCAATCATGTAATATTGCAAGATGTCCTGCTCAAAGTATGTGTTGCAACTGATTACCAGTTGACAGTTGGTTTGACCAACCCAAAAGTAATTCACATGTACATCTTATGATTGCTCCCTGAACGTTTCATTTAAGATTATTTCAGTTGTTCATTAATTATTTTGCTAACACAAACAATGCTGACTTTAACTGTAAAAGCAAAAATCCTGACGAATCAGTAGCACTTGTAGTATTCAGGTTACAATCAAAGTTTAGTGCAACGCAAAATTGGCTGAATTATCAGCATGTTTGTGTTTTCTGAAGTTTGCTGGCTGAAGCGGCCATCTTGAAATGTTTTGGCTCCATCTGTTAAGATTTGCATCTATTGTTTTTGTGAAAGGCTCATTAAAATCTGTTTGGTGTTTCATTAGATGTTTTGGTAACAGACAGCTGACTCCAAGGTATGACAAATTGTTATGTTAATATCTTGTACACTTTGCTACCGCTCAAAATATGTGTTGGTCAACAAAACACGAGTGATGAAACAAAGTCAGAATTAGTTGAAAATACTTTATTAGATTTTGCTGGAAACAAATACTTTTATCAAAGAAGTATCAAGGTTCCCTTTAAGAGGGGACGAGTCTTTCAAAGAGACTCCATTATTCAATTTGTAATATTTGTCATGATCATTTTTATTTTCAGTCCACTCTTATTTAAACTCAAAAATAAGTAGATGAGAAGGTTTAGGCACCAAAAATATGACATTGTATGATGGGAGAGGTAAAAGCTTGATGTGATCTGGAAAAACAAAACATGCCTCACATCCTGAGAGGTTTTTATTCCTGCTCCAAACTGTTTAATAAGGGGCAAAAGTAAGAAAGGAGAGTGTTCATAATTTTTAGTTTGAATATATGAAGTAGGCAACAACAAAAACTCAAACATGCAAGTTTTGCTTCACTTTCCTCAAGCAGTAAATTATCCCATGTGAGGAAAGTTGTCACTTTTTCAATTCAATCGTTTCAAAGTTGTATGAAAGTAGACAACCGCTCAGAGAAGCACACAAATTCATACCCATCTGCTCACTACACTCACATGTTCGGGCTGCTGTTTAATATACAGTATTTTACTATTATAGTGTTTAGTGTATAGCTTAGATTCAGGTTTCTTTTTTATACTTTGCTATTTTTGGGCGTAACTGGTACGATGAGTACACAATTTCGTTCCACCTCATGCATCACACATGATGCACATGACAAAGAACCTTGAAAGGAAGGCCTGCTGGTTCCAATTCTGGTTTTGCAGGGAGGGAGATGGAGGGGCTTCAAATGGTTACACACAAAACAGTCAAAACAAAACTCCACTCGAATTACCTGAAAATAATCCAGACTGAACAGGAATGTGGTTGGAGCTCCAGCAGGATTTATATGGCTTTTCACTCGTGTATAATATACATCAATAAAATCACACACAGAAAGTGAGGCATAGGAAGTGAACAGGTGAGGGTCTTGATTGAAATCCAGCAGAGAAGGTAGACAGACAAGCCTTTGTGGTGCGATCAGAGCAGGGTACTTTAGAGTCTTTCAAGATAAAGCCTCCTCACCAGGTGGAAGGGCTCAGGTGATTAATCACTCACCTGATTTAAGACCTGGAATGGTTCCTTTAATTTAGTCAAGTTCACATCCTTCCACTGTGGTATAAAAAAAAAAAAAGAAATTTAGCTGCGAGATCTGGTTGGGTGGGGACAATGTTTCAAATACCTGCTGCAACAAATATTTCATTTTCATGTGACACAAGCTTCCTTACAAGCGTTAGTGTTGGTGCTTTGCACTGCAAAGTTTCTCATGTTCAAGCAAATTCAGAATATATATATATATATATATATAAAAAAAATAAAATAAAAAAGCAGTCAAGAGCAATGTAATGCAGTAAATTTAGACTACATAAATCCAAAATGTCTGTTTTTAGTTGAACAGTTTTTACTGCACCAAAAGTTTCTGGATAAAATGGCACAAGATGAAAAAGTGCAATGAACAGACGCAGAACTGGGTCGACTTTGTTGCAGACCTCTTAACCACAACCTGCTTTAAATTTGAAGCAACTCAGGAGTTAAAATTGTTTAACTTCTCATCTTCCAGTTTAAAAAATAAAAATAAAAAGCTGAAAAACTTTTGACGTTTAGTTTTATTCAACTCATGAAACAGGTTACAGCCAGCAGTTTACTTTTTCCAGAGGCATTTTTAAACTTTACACACAAACACCCAAATCACATTTACTCCAAAGATTAAAGTTTTCATGAAGATTTGTCCATGAGCACACTGAGGAAACAAGGCGCATAAACAGGCGCCCTTGTTGGAAAGTTGAGTTAAATCCAAATGGAAAAAGTTTCTTTATCCCGCCCTCACTCATCTGTCTGGACCGGAGCATCAGCCCGAACGGCCGTGGAGGAGAAAAGCTGCTAAAGCCAGAGGGAGCATCAGCAGGGTGAAGGAGGTGCCGCTGCGGGAGAAGGAGGTGGCGGTGTTGTTTGTAGATCCTGATGTGGACCCTGATGTGGACCCTGTGGACCCTGACGATGCATCCATCTGCAATTTATAAAAAATAAATACGTTTTAAATGGTAATGTTTAAATGGTAATGTTAGATCTATTTTACCCCCGGACACCAGCACTAGAAGTATTTGTATTCAACAGGAAGTTTTCAAACCCAAACAAACCTGAGAGGTGAGACAGAGAAGCAGGAAAGCTGCGAGGAAAGCGACGCAGAGATTCTTCATCTTTCTGTTTGAAGAGGACAAAAACCTTTCTTCAGTTTAAACTTCTGACAGCTGAAGCAGACGCTGCTCAAGATGTTGCTGCGGTGGCTTTTATACCCGCCGTGACGTCACCAACACACCTGCTGCTCTTCTGACTCGAGGACCGTCTGGAAACGCAACAAGAGCATGGATCTTTAAAGGATTACTGGGAACAGAGGGAGACGAGGAGGAAATTAGTATCATAAATAAAGCATTGTTTGTATTTTTACATAACACAAAACTAAAACACAAATTTTAGTAGGAGGAGGTGGTGAGGTTACATAGCCTACAGTAGGTGGAGGTATGCACCTTTAAGCTGTTTGCTTCATCACGAGGAAGAAGAAGAAGAAGGACGACAGCAGCAACAACAACAACAACAACAACAACAAGAAAAAGAAGAAGAAACATTTAGTAAAATTCATAGTTCAAACAACATAAGTAATGAGGTCGGGAAGCCACAAAACTAAAATACAAAGAATTAATTCAAAATACTGAAGAAAAAAAATTACTTATTGAATTAAACATTTACAAAAGCAGAACTGAACTGTGCACTCGGGAAAACAAATAATACAGCATCTGGTAAAGATCAGATTTGGTACACGACAATAGAACAGCTCAATGAAATATCTAAAGACGTAATAGAGTTATACAATAAAGTCTTGGAGGAGGGGCAGCTGCCACTGGAAGGATCAATGTACCAACAAAGACAACACAATACCAGAAAATTATAGACCAATTGCTTTAACTTCAAATATATGCCAAATAATGGAGAAAAATGATTATCAATAGATTAACATGTTAAAGTATGTAAACCCAGTGGTTTTGGAAAAGGGAGGAATACTAATGACTCAACATTTTTAGAGCATGCGCACAAGATAAAGAAAGTGTATTTTTGATATAGAGAAGGCATTTGACATGATGTGAGTTGAAGGATTACTAATTGAATTGCATCAAATGGGCATTAGAAAAATGTTTAACTGGATTCAAAACTTATCAAATAGAAATATACAAGTTAGAACTGGTCAAGAATATCAAGAAAATATGCAGTAGAAAATGGAACACCCCAAGGAAGGATTATAAGCCCATTATTGTTTTCTGTAATGATAAATGATATATTTACAGACAATGAAAAATAAATGGGATGTTCACTTTTTGCGGATGATGGAGCATATGGAAAAGAGGTAGAAATTCAGAATTCACTGTAAAGAAAATACAAGCTGTGATACCTATGGAAGGATGGACAAAGTGTTTGTCGACCCAAAGAAGACTACGAAGCACATCAAAGGGAATATTGTTCCAGCTGCAAGCAGCCAAAATAGAAGCGGACCAGAATAATCCAAATAACCTCAGGACCGGCCTTTTTTCTTTTTTTAATCAACAAATTTTATTAAACCTGTTCTGGACTCAAATTGTTGGCTGTGATCCTCTGGTGGTGGTATGTCTGACATTTTATTTGCGTTGGGGGCAAGTGCAGTGTTACTGCTTTGGATTGATTACTCTAAATTTTAGAATACAGTGCACTCCCTCAAATGGGAAAATTGTTTCCCTTTTTTTTTCTAGTGATTCCACAGTGTTAACACTCTGATTTGATAGGCATACAAATGTGATACAATAGCATTTGTAATTTTTATTTTTTCTTGTTGCTGGTTACTTTTGTGCTTTTTTTAATTACCATCACAGTTGGGCAGACAGGAGCCCAAATGGTTGGATTGTGTTCTCTTGGTTAGCACAAATGAGTAGATTTTCAGTTGATATATGCGGCTCTCTCCATGAGAGGGGTAGGAAGAGGGGTGGATTCATACCGGATCAGTCTTTTATTTTTATCAGGTATTGACTGGTTGTTCAATTATGACCAACACGAAGAATGTTGCCCATGTGGCTGCCCAGCTAAATTTGTAAGCTGGAATGTAAAATCTAATAGTCCAGTAAAATCCCAAAATATGTTACATTTAAAACAGCTAAATACTGATATTGTCTTTTTACAGGAGAAGTGTGCATTCTGCAGATAGTGGAAAATTTGTAAAAAAATAAAAAGGTCTGGTCAGGTGTTAACACCTTCTCTGGAATATTCATCCATCTTGAGAACATCTGGAAGAAAATGAACCATCCTTCTATGCTGAAGAGCAACTTGGTACCAACTAATCCTTTCCAGTTTGCTTCATGAATTTCAGTTTAGCTTAGCTTAATTTTAAGCATTGGTTCTAAATTCTGACAGCTCTCCTTAAAGTTTACTTATTCTGAAATACGCTTTTGCATTTTTTCACAAACGTAGAACAAATGTTACTTAACTAGGCTTTGTGTTTAATTTACAAGTGAGGGGGGATTACAACGTTGCCAAGAATCCATTAGTCAAAGGTAAACTCATCCTTTTCATTTAATTGCACACCTGTTAGGTGTACAGAACCAATTATCTCACTACATATGTATAGAAGACTGATCCGAAGGGAGATTGTTAAAATGGGGAGAACGTAAAATGTCATTACTAAAGCTACACCACCAAGGACTTCAAAAATTTGTGTACTTATCAATGGGCATCAGTTACTTCAACTCAAAATGATATAATTTGTGAATATTTTCCAGTTTTAAACAGATTATAAATCGCTGAAAAACTGTTGGGTAAAAAAAAAGAACGATTGTGGCAGAACTAGTGACGTTTAGTTTTATTCAACTCTTGAAACAGAATAAGCTTACAGCCAGCAGTTTACTTTTCCTTAAATCGGAGGCATTTTTAAATGCGATTATCCAACTTTACAGAGAAAACCCATATCACATTTACTCCCCACAGATTAAATACAGTTTTCATGAAGATTTGTCCATGAGCACATGGGGGAAACAAAAAGGTGCGTAAACAGGGTCCCTCAATGTTGGAAAAGGAGCTGGGTGAAATCCAAATGGAAAAAAAGCTTGTTTTAGCTCAGCTTTCTGTCCTCACTCCGACCCACCACTTGTCTTGACAGGACCATCAGCCCAAATGGCCATGCAGGAGAAAAGCTGCTAAAACTAGAGGGAGCATCAGCAGGTTGAAGGAGGTGCCGCTGCAGGGGAAGGAAGTGGCAGCGTTTGTGGACCCTGCGGGGGACTTTGTTGTGGACCCTGCAGGGGAAGTTGTTGTGGAAGCTGCTGGAGACCCCGTTGTGGAAGATCCTGCGGGGGACCCTGTTGACCCCGTTTCTGCATCCATCTAAAATAAAAATAGTAAAATTAAATATACACAATACACTTTCCAAAGATAGAGATTGATTAATGCAATGTAGTAACCCCATTTTCTCATTCCCAAATTGGAGAAGGAAATAATTTTTAAATGGTCTGAATTTACATCCATTTAACATTTACAAAAAACGTTATTCCCATAAGCCAACACCAAAAACAATGTATTTGAGAGAAAGTTTTCAAAGCTAAACGAACCTGAGAGGCAAGACAGAGAAGGAGCAGGAAAACTGCGAGGAAAGCACCACAGAGATTCTTCATCTTTTTGTTTGCAGCGGACAAAAGTCTTCAACCCAATTTTCTGCTGGATGCTGAAGCAAACGGTGCAGAAGATATTGCTGCGATGGCTTTTATACCAACTGTGACGTCATCAACACACCTGCTGCTCATCTGGCCTGTTCAGGGACCGTCTGAAAACACAGCACTTTTTGTAAGATGGTTTATTATTGAGAGAATTAAACTTAAAAGTAATATTAGGAACAGAGGGGGACACGGAAGATATCATTATCATAAATAAAATGTTTTTTTTTTTTCATTTTTACATAACACAAAACTAAAACACAGAATTTAGTAGGAGGAGTTTGTGAGGTGACACACTCATGTAGCCTACAAGGTATGTGCCTTTAAGCTGTTTGCAATCCTCCATTAAAATGAACAAGAAGAAGTTGAAGAAGAAAAAAAGAAGAAGAAGAAACAATTTGTAAAATTCATAGTTCAAGTATCATTAGTGATGAGGGAAGTAAAGACCAGGAAGCAACAAAACTAAAATACAAAGAATAACTACAGAATACTGACGATACAACTTATTGAATGAAACATTTACAAAAGCAGAATTGAACTGTGCACTCAGTAAAACAAAGAATACAGCACCTGGTAAATATCAGATTTGGTACACAATGATAGAACAGCTCAATTAAATATCTAAAGACATAATAGAGTTATACAATAAAGTCTTGGAGGAGGGGGAGCTGCCACTGACCTGGAAGGATCATTGTACCAAAACCAGGAAAAGACAACACCATACCAGAAAATTATAGATTATAAAGGGTATGTAAATATCAAAGTGGTTTTGGAAAAGGGAGGAATACTAATGACTCAACATTATTATGTTTAGAGCATAAAATCAGGATAACACCAGACAACAAAGAAAGTGTAGTTGATGCATTTTGATATACAGAATGCGTATGACATGAATTACTAATTATATTAAATGGGTATTGGAAAAATGTTTAACTGGATGCAAAACTTTTCATCAAATAGAACTATACAAGTTAGAATTGGTCAAGAATTATCAAGAAAATATAAAGTAGAATATAGAACACCTCAAGGAAGCCTTATAAGGCCATTATTGTTTACTGTAGTGATAAATGATATAATTACAGACATTGGGAAAAAAATAGGATGTTCATTTTTTGCGAATGATAAAGCCATATGTGTTACAACGGGATCTCATGAAGTTTATATTCTGATCCCCCGCTTTATCTTATTGTGTATAACTCTAAACACCAACAGCATATCATCAAGATATTTCAAAGTTTTTTTGTGAGGCGTGTCTGGACCTGAAGTGCCCATCAGGTCAGTGGCCAAAAAGCCTCCTTTATCATTTCTGACAGCCAAAATTATCTCATCACTGCATCTCATCTAGCTCCTTCCTTGTCATTTATTCAGGGGTCCAACTGGAAGAGTCCACGTCATCTCGAAGAGACTGGACAGTTCTCACAGGCTCGGGACAGATCAAAGTTGGCAGAGACAAAAATCTCTCGTCTCTGGCTCTTATTGCAGTCCAGCTTCAATGCGCCTTGCAGCATCACTTACCCCGAGAACTGAGCTGGAAGTCAACAGTGACATCATCACAGCTGTTGACCACATTTTAAAGGTCAACTGGAGAATTTTATTCTGCTATGTACAGGGATACAGTGAAGGAAGGATAAAACTGGTGAAATACTGTATGATCAAACCTATCATGTTAAGAGTCGAGCTGCAGCATTTTGGACAAGCTGGAGATGCGAAAGGGAGACCTGACAGATCCCAACATAAAGTAGTCTAGTCAGGTTGTCATGAAGGCATGAACTATTTTCTCGATCGGCTCTGAGGAGATTCTGGCAAATCATCAGGCGGCTGAGGAGGGTAAAGCAGCACTTCACTAACGCTGTGTTCAGTGAAGGTGGGGTGCTGTTGACCTCAACCAGTGATGTCGTCGAGAGGTGGAAAGAATACTTCTCAGACCTTCTCAATCCCACCAGCACGTCTTCCATGGAGGAAGCTGAATCGGGGAACTTCGGGGTTGATCTGTCCATAACCGTGGCTGAGGTTACAAAGCTCCAAGGCAGCCGGGCTCCAGGGGCAGATGAGATTCACCCTAATTTACTTAAGGCTCTGGATGTTTCAACCTTTATTTAAACAGGTTAGTTCCCATTGAGCCTTGAAGACTCATTTACAAGAGAGACCTGTTACAAACACAAAGAGATAAGGAAAAAGAGAAACATGATGGGGAGTGGAGGTACAAAAAAAATCATATCTCGCACTATGTCCTGGCTGGGGTACAGTGTGAAAGTTGCAACAACAAAAAAAAAAAGGCATTGCACATAAACAGCAACATACTGACATAATACAGTTATGCATGAGGGGGGCGACAAAGGTGGTGAGTTGTCCATGGACACTTCCAGAAAAGTCCATAGTGCTGATAAGAGATGGTACAGTGTTTATCAGCCGACTAAGCTCTGATATAGGTCCACAAAGGTCCTCGAGCGGGGGGTGGGAGGGCAGCAGCAGCGCAGAGCTTCTTGTTCACATAACCTCCAGGAGAAATTTGAGATAATTGGCCTATTTAAGGCCAAGCAGGGTAACCAGATTCAGATAACATTTTGGGACAGGCAGACTCTGCTAGATTTGTCTGCCTTCATATTTCTGCTAGTACATCTCAAATGGCAAGTCCAAACAGCCAAATTTTGTGGTCACTGCTGTACATAATTGGATTAAGTCCTCTAGATGGGGGACAAAACGTTTCCCACTTAAACTGGTTCAGATTACCTTTTTTTGTCACCTAGATTGAGCCTACAAACCTTTCTGAACCACTTTGGCCTTGGTTGTCCTCAGGCTTTTGTGAGTAACAAGTTGGCCATCTGCCCTAAAACATTGTACATGGAATGTTTTGGATGAGTGTTTTGAATGTATTAAGCCTTCTGAGATTCCAACAGGAGGTTGGCTTGAAACCGTAATGAATGCTACCTATGGGACAGATCGGTTGAGAGGCCACAGACTGACAGAGTCCTTCGGATGGGGGATGAAACGTTTCTCACCTAAACTGGTCCAGATGGCATGATTTAACTTGTTATTGGATTCTATAATGCTACTACCCAACTGGCGACAGATACACAAAAGGTGTGACCGATTTGGCGTTAGCGTTTGTTTTTTTTTTGTTTTTTTTATAAAGTAATGTATTAAACTTGAAAATCACTCAAATTGAATTTTTAACTTTGCCAAGTGAATTCAAGATTGGATGGATCTGTAATTACACCTCCAGGTCTTTATCCTCAGAAAATTCACAAGAGTCACTCAAGTATTTAGTTTAAACTCTTAAAGTAGGTATAAAGTAATAAAGTTTTACCATTAAAGCCTTTAGGTGTGTGCGTAATGTCAATGAGCACCAGTTACTTTTCAGCTGAAATCTCAGTGGTTTCCTTCCAATTTAAACAGAAATATTGGCTGCAAAACTGGTGATGTTTGAGTTTTTATTTAGCTCATGAAACAGAATGAGAAGGATACAGCTAGCAGTTTACTTCCCCAATTAAGAGGCATTTTTACATGTGATTAACCAACTTTATAGAGAACACTTAATTACATTTGCCCCCTACAGATTCAATACAAGTTCTCAAAGATTTGTCCCATGAGCACATGGAGGAAACCAGGTGCGTGAACAACAAGGAGTCCTCCAATGGAAAAGTTGGTTTTAGCTCAGCTTTCCGTCCTCACGCCCACTTGTCTTGACAAGACCCATCAGCCTGAATGGCCATGGAGAAAAGCTGCCAAAGCCAGTGGGAGCATCAGCAGGGTGAAGGAGGTGCCGCTGCAGGGGAAGGAGGTGGCGGTGTTTGTGGACCCTGCGGGGGACTTTGTTGTGGACCCTGCAGAGGACTCTGTTGTGGAAGCCACAGGGGACCCAGTTGTGGACGACCCTGCGGGGGACCCAGTTGACCCAGTTTCTGCAGCCATCTAAAAATAAAAAAAAATATACAAATTAAAAATACACTTTCGGCAAATAGAGATGGATTAATTCAATAGTAAATGAGCCAACCCACATAAACGAACACCAAAACCACATTAAAAGTATTTGTATTCAACAGGAAGTTTTCAAACCCAAACAAACCTGAGAGGTGAGACAGAGAAGCAGGAAAGCTGCGAGGAAAGCGACACAGAGATTCTTCATTTTTCTGTTTGACGAGGACAGAAGTCTTCCACCAAAGTCTCTGCTGGCTGCTGAAGCTAATGCTGCAGGAGATGTTGCTGCGATGGCTTTTATACCCACTGTGACATCATCAACACACCTGCTGCTCGGCTTTTATACCCACTGTGACATCATCAACACACCTGCTGCTCATCTGACCTGTTCAGGGACCGTCTGAAAACACAGCACTTTTTGCAAGATGGTTTATTACTAGAAGTAGAAATGGGAGAAATGCCATTGGAACTAAGAAGAACACAACTAGCAATAAATTACTGGATAAATTTACAAAGCAATAACCCAGATCATAAAACACTTGATATACTTAAACCCACGCTGGGAAAAAAGAGAAAAAACAAACACGAAGTTTTGGATGGATCATAAGAAAGAAAATAGAAGAAATTCAAATAGACAGTTTAGAAATAAGTCAACATCTACCACTATCAGTTTTACCACCCTGGATTTTACCAACTGCAACAGTAGACATGACACTAATGGAAAAGAAAAAGGACAGGACATACATCATAGATTCACACACAGTACAGACTTATATAAACAATTATTATCAGTACATTCAATTTTATACAGATGCATCAAAAAGAAATGAAAAAATAGGAATAGCTTTTATAGTACCAGAATTTCAAATAAAAGTAGGAAAACAAATCAGTATATACAGGAGAGATGTTAGCAGTTTTATTGGGAGTACAGTGGGTGGAGGAAGTAAAACCATTAAAAACAATAATCTGTTTAGATTCAAGTTCCACATTAGTGAGGTTAAAGCACAATCATTCAGACTGCAGGCCAGACAGAAACTAGAAATACTCCACACATTATTCAGAACACAAAGGATGGGATTAACAATAACATTTTTTTTGGGTACCAGCACACATTGGAATCAAAGTAAATGAGATGGCAGATAAGATGGCAAAGAAAGCAACTCTAAATCATATTAACGTCACAGTACATACAAGTAAATCAGAGGCAAAAAGTATCATCAAACAAAAACTGAAGAAAGAATGGCAGAAAAGATGGGATGAAGAAAGGAAAGCAAGATGTATTTTTTAGGATCAAAAAGACAGTAGGAGAAATGAGAACTGGAAGAAAGAGCAGAAAGGAGGAAAGATTAATAACAAGATTGAGATTCGGACATACAGGACTTAATTATTCACTATTTCAAATAAAGAAACACAATACAGGAAAATGTGAGCACTGTGGACAGGATGAAACTATACAACATGTTGTACTGGGATGTCAGAAATATGAGCAAGAATGAAGATTTATGAAGAGAGAGTTTGAAAAGATAAAAGAAAAGTTTAACATAACAGATGCACTACAACGCAACTCAGAGAGCAAACATATACAAATTATAATTAGACATTTTAAGAAAACAAAGTTGATTAATAGAATTTGAAATACATATTGGGAACAGAGGGGTACAAGGAGGAAATCAGTATCATAAATTGTTTTTACTTTTACATAACACAAAACTAAAACACAGAATTTAGTAGGTGGAGGTTATGAGGTTACACACGCATGTACAGTAGGTGGAGGTATGCACCTTTAATCCAACAAAGTTAAGTCAGGTCCTCTAGACGGTTTCTTTTTGTTGAAACATTGCGTCTTTCATCCAAAGGACTTCATCAGTCCGAGAAGCTGCAACAAACTCAGTCTTATAATAGCACCTTCACATAAAACTAGTTTTATGGTGCTCAGATGGTTTTTGGAGTCTGCCCTGTCCCCACCAACTGGTTTGCAGAAGTCATGGCCAAAGTCGTTCAAAATATCCTGATTCATGCTCAAAATCCAGTTAGAAAAATCCAGCAAAAATTAATCAGATCCTCTACACCAAACCTGGGCATTGTATGGCCCCAGGGCCACATGCGGCCCTTTGGTTGACTCTGACCGGCCCCCGTAAGGGGAATTACAAAATACATATGTAAATAAATGAAGTTAACCAAATCCAGATATAGATCCTCTCTCACTGATGATGTCAGCTTTGCTTCACATCTCCACCTCAGACCTTCAACCTGACTTTAACATTTCCCTTAAAGCCCAACAGAGACTAGACTCACTAAACAAGAAAAAAGAACTGATAAACACCAAATGAGATGTTTAGACTGCAAATGTAGGCACGTAAAGAACCGGGACTCGAAATCACAGTTCAGTGATGATCACTATTATATGATGTTTCATAATATTTGGAGTACAAAGACAATATTGTGATATATTTACAAAGCTAAAAACTTTTTCCAGCAGTATATAAAACTCAAAATGAGTTTTGGGGTGAATGTGACTGAAAATGATCACTAATATAACGTCACAAATGGTAAAAATGTTAACAGTTTACTATTGTACTGGGAAATTTAATTGAATAAATGACATTTTTTTAAGGAAACCTCGCTTTTTCGTTGCTTAATCATAACAAATACTCTTACCAGCTTGTTAAAACAGTGCTATGTACTGCTTTTAATAATGAAATACTATTATGCAGTATTGAGTTAACTTGAAATCAGGTCTCTCTTGTAAATGAGTCCTCGAGGCTCAATGGGATTTACCTGTCTAAATAAAGGTTGAATGAAAAAGTCATTTGTGCCAGCCCTCCACAATATTTGTTGTTTCTCATGTGGCCCCATGGAAAAAATAATTGCCCACCCCTGCTCTACACGGTTTATTTTTGTCTGCAGCTCCTCGGACTGATGAAGTCTTTGGATGAAAGCCAAAAGGTTTCAACAAAAAGAAATCGTCCAGAGGACCTGACTTAATTGTGTTGGAATTTTCTACCTGGATCATAAATCAGGAGATGCACCTTTAAGTTGTTTGCAATCTGCCATTAAAAAGAAGAAGAAGAATCATTTAGTTAACTTCATAGTTCAAGCAACATTAGTGACGAGGGAAGGAAAGGTTGGGAAGTCACAAACTAAAATACGAAGAATTACTATAAAATACGGAAGAAACAAATGACTTCTTGAATTAAACATTTACAAAAGCAGAACTGAACTGAACCAAAAATACAGCAAACAGATTTGTACATGACAAAATATCAAACGAAACAATGAAACATCTCAAGACAATTTTGGAGTTTTACAATAAAGTCTTGGAGAGGGAGCTGCGACAGATGGAAGGAGGCAATCATTGTACAAAAACTAGGAAAAAACACAAAACCAGAAAATTAGAGGCCAATTCCTTTAACTTCAAGTATGTCAAATAATGGAAAAAATAAATATATTGCTAATTACGTTTTTAGAGCATGAAATCAGGAGAGCACAAGACAAAGTGTAGTTGATGCATTTTTGATATAGAGAATGCGTATGACATATGGGTTGAAGGATTACTAATTGCATCAAATGGCATTATTGGAAACATGTTTAACTGGATTCAAAACTTTCAAATTGAAATATACAAGTTGGAATTGGTCAAGATCAAGAAAATTGAATAAATGGGATCTTCACTTTTTGCAGATGGAGACATGTAAGGGAGGTTGAAATACAGAATCTACTGTAAATAAAATACAAGCCACGATGGCTAGAGATGTACATTTCAATGAAGATTCAAGTTCTTATTAGGTTTGGGTGGCTTTAGCATTTTTTCTGTATTTTGTCCATGTCCATTCAGTATTCTGTTTTGAAAAGATGAATGTTTTTCTTTACAACTCAAGTCTTTGTGTCATGCTCCTTCAATATCTGAAAAGGGACCTACATTTTGGTGATCAGGTGTAAAAACCTCACACTAGTCATGTTGCTGCTGATCCGTTTCATGTTGCTGATCTGTTTCAATGTGTTCATGCGTGCACATGCGCTCACACAGAGTCATGCTTGTGCTGATGTTCAATGTTTTTATGTTACGAGTGCTTAGTGTATATTTGAGGTTTTTCTTAGACGTTACCATTTTTCTTATACATTTTATTGATTATGTGACTGGGACCCTGTGTACATAATTTCGCTCCACATGTACCACGAGGTGGGAATGACAATTGCTCTCCCTCTTCCAGCTTATTTTAAAACCACTTTCAAGTCCTGTTTGTAGCTTTGCTCAAGAATTTCTATGTGCCTGAATTGTTGGTCTGTGTCTAATGACAACTTTTGAAGTTTTTCCAAGTAATTGCATAATGCAATTTGTGGCCATTTAGCTACTTTATGAAGATAGAAACAGTCGCAAAATATGAAACTTGCAAATATCAATTTAAAATTTACCTTATGTTGCCAATTTAGTCAAATGGATTGAAAATTGGATGTCCAAAAAAAAAAAAAAAAAAAAAGGGCTGCAAAACTGAACAGATTCAGTTTTATTCAACTCATGAAACAGAACAACAAGCTTACAACCTTAACTTTCCCCAAATTAGACACATTTTTAAATATCCAAATTTATATAGACTACCCAAATCACATTTACTCCTTACAGATTAAATACACAAGTTTTCATGAAGATTTGTCCATGAGCACATGGAGGAAACAAGGTGTGGACAAGGCTCCCTCCTTGCTGGAATGGAGCTGGGTGAAATCCAAATGGAAAAGTTTTTTCCCCCTGTCCTCACTCATCTGTCTGGACCATCATCCTGAGCAGCCATGGAGGAGAAAAGCTACTAAAGCTAGAGGGAGCATCAGCAGGGTGAAGGAGGTGCCGCTGCGGGAGAAGGAGGTAGCTGTGTTGTTTGTGGACCCCGACAATGCATCCATCTGCAATGACAAAAAAAAAAAAAAAAAAAAAAAAAAAAAAAAATAGAATTAAAAATAAAAAAAAAAGATTAAATCCCCTGCATTTATATAGATTGTGGCACATTAAATAGGAGGGAACCTCATTCTCAAAATGGAAAACAAAATTAAAGTGGTCTGAACTTACATCCATTTAACATTACATAAAACTTACCTTGATAAGCCAACACCAAAAACACATTAGAAGTATTTGTGTATGAGAGAAAGTTGTCAAACCCAAACAAACCTGAGAGACAAGACAGAGAAGCAGGAAAGCTGCGAGGAAAGCAACACAGAGATTCTTCATCTTTCTGTTTCAAGAGGACAAAAGTCTTCCACCTGAGTTTCTGCTGGCTGCTGAAGCAAACACTGCAGAAGATATTGCTGCGGTGGCTTTTATACTCACTATGACATCATCAACACACCTGCTGCTCATCTGACCTGTTCAGGAACCGTCTGAAAACACATAACTTTGTGCAAGATGGTTTATTTTCCAGGTATTGTGGAGGAAATAGGAGGGAGGAATCTATATTAACAAGATTAAGAATAGGTCATACAAATCTGAACAGTACTTTGGTTATTATAGGGAAACATAATAGTGGACATTGTGACTTTTGCCAAAGTACAGAAACTGTGAAACACGTTATTTTGGACTGTTTTAAATATTCAGCTGAAAGGAAACATCTACTGGACCAAATGACAAATGAAGTAACAAGTCCTATATGTTTGAAGAGCATATTGGAATGGGGATCCAGTAAATATGGACGCAAATACTTTATGTATTAACTCCCTTGGCGTCCTCAGCCACAGTTATAGACAGACGAACCCTGCAGTCCCATGACTTCACTCTCTCCATGGATGATGTGCTGGTGGGATTGATAAGGTCTGAGAAGTGTTCCTTGCACCTCCCAACAACATCACTAGTTGAGATCAACAGCACCCCATCTTCACTGAATACAGTGTTAGTAAAGCGCTGCTTTCCCCTCCTCAGCTACCTGATGGTTTGCCAGAAACTTCTTGGAGCTGACCGAGAGTCTCTATCCAAGGCCTCACTGAACTCCTCCCACAACCGAGCTTTAGCCTCAGCAACAGCCAAGGCTGTGGATCGTTTGGCCCACCGGTACTCCTCAGCTGCCTCTGGACAGATAGGACTACTTCTTTAGCTTGACAGCCTCTCTAACCCGGGGTGTTCACCACTGAGTTTGAGGATGACCAACGTAAGAAGCACCGACCACCTTGCGACCACAGCTCAAGGCAGCCACTTCGCCAACGGAGTTGTGGAACTGCCCACTCAAACTCAACGTCCCCTGCCTCATCTGGGATGCGGTTAAAGCTCTCCCTGAGGTGTGAGTTGATCTTTCTGATGGGTTCTTCTGCCAGGCACTTCCAGCAAACCCTCACTACACTTATGGGTCTATCAGGTCTGTCTGGCATCTTCCCCACTATCTGACCCAACTCACTACTAGGTGGTGATCAGTTGACAGCTCAGCTCCTCTCTTCACCCAAGTGTTCAAAACATATGGCCACAAATCAGAGAACACATCTACAAAGTCTTTCATCTTTCTATGTCCTAGGGCATCCTGGTGCCAAGTGCACCTATGGACACCCTTATGTTTGAACACGGAGTTCATGATGGCCAAACTATGACTAGCACAGAAGTCTAACCACAGAACACTGCTCAGGGTCAGATCAGAGAGGCCGTTCCTCCCAATCATACACCTCCAGGTCACACTGTCATTACTCATGTGGGCATTGAAGCAGAATAAAGGAGTCCACAGCTGAAGCATCTTCCAGCACCCCTGCCAAGGACACCAAGAAGGCTGGATACCATGAACTGCCGTTTGGTGCTTAGGCACAATCAGAGCCCGTCTCCCCACCCGCGGTACCCAGTACCCCTCAACCTCACAAGTTCTAGCTCCTTCCCCATTAAAGATGTTTTACATCCCAAGAGGCAGCTTTGATAATTCAAGGTCAGAGTGCTAAGGCCCCCCACATTCAGTCACTGCCTATGGCATTATGCACTTTACTTATGGCTCCTCCTGCAGGAAATGAAAAAAGCCCCTTCTTATTGTTGAAGGGCTCAGAGCCCCTACCTAGGATTGGCTACAGGGTGATGCCCTGGTGAACCATGTCTGGGCAAGAGACTGCGCTCCATTGTTCTCTTTGGACCATTAAAGTCTTAAAAAAAAAACTTGTCACCTAGAACCAATCTGCTTTAGAAAACCCTACCAGGTGCATTTACAATATAGCTGTTGCTGGGTGTGCATGAACTCAATGCAGCTGCATTTAGCTTAAAAAAAAAAAATAAAAAAAAAAATCCTCTGTACAAGGCAGAATGTGTTGTAGGAACACTGGAAGTGCAAGGACCTGATGACAGATGTGGTTACAGGTTTGGAGGGTGTAATGAAACGCACCTGGCAGACATTTGGAACTTTCATGCTAAACACATTCCCCCCCCATAACTACAAATTTTACAAGATGCAGCATTACAAGTTTTTAAA
>NC_056518.1:22631180-22678916 GCF_014905685.2 Nematolebias whitei
CCCCCCCCCCCCCCCCATTATGTGTTTAACCCTTCATCATGTTGCCCACTGAATCAGCTTGGTCCAGTTAGTGGATTGAAATATTCAGCCACTCACATTACACCCCATCATGTCCCCCCCAAGAAACTTAATGACAAGCCACTTTCAAGTATTTATCGTTTTAATTTAATTGTTCAGAGGTTTAAAATGTCAACATTTCTACAAAGTTTTACCATTTAAAGGCCTTCAGAAATGAGTGCTTAAAATGTCAATGAGCACAAGTTCTTTTTCCAACTCAAGTCTCTCTCCCCCTCCACCTGCAAGAGAAAGTGTCCAAAACACATACACCAGTGTTCTCCCCTTCAGAACAAAAACTTTCCAGTCCATGAAGATTTAGAGAAGGCCAAAAGGAGAGTCTTGGTTCAGTGCAGAAACACAAAACTGCACTTCTTGCCTTCTGTTCTCCAGTGGAAACTGTTCCCCTCCACCCATGGCAGGAAATTAGCTGAAGACTCTGAAAACATGCTCATGAAGAGGGGAACAAAGTTTTTAGAACACCAGCTTCATTTCCCGCCTCAAACTGTGAACAGGTGCAGTCCGGTCCGTTACTAGGACCAGCCATGGAGGGATGCAGCAGTTAGAGCCACAGGGAGCAGCAGGGTGAAGGTGCTGAGCTCTGCATAGTAGCAGCTGGAGGTGGCGTTGGAGGTAGAGTTGGAGGTTGCATTGGAAGGAAGTGGTGTGGACATGGAGGTGCCAACAGTTTTTGGGGTAGTTGAGCTGGGAGTGGTGGCCGACACTGTGGTGAGCACAGTTGTAGTTCCTAGCCCACTTCGCTTCCCCATCCCACCTTGTGTCTTGACCTGCAAAAAAAAAACCAAAGTGTTCATTTGTGTGTGTGTGTGTGTGTGTGTGTGGGAGTGTGTGTGGCGGGGGAGGCACCAATTAGTCAAAGTTCCACAGGAACAAGCTTTATATTGCATGTCTGAAGCAGAAACCACATTTAAAAATTATAATCCAAGTGAAAATGGGAAGTTGAGCTTTTTAAAGGCCGTTGGTAAAGTTCAGTTAATCTTTTCTCTAGAAAATGTTAAGCTGCTTCAAACCCACAAGACCAGTCACTAATTATTCAAGTATTTGTTAAATGGAAGATAAACGAATAAACCAACCTGTGGTGAGAAGCAGAGAGCCAGCAGGAGAGCAGAGAAGACTACACAAAACTTATCCATCTTTCTGCTTGATGTAATCACAGGACTCCACTGGTGTCTTCCAGCTGCTTCTGAAGTGAATGATGAAGGAGCAGCTGCCAAGGATTTTATACCCTCACAGTGACATCATCCACCATCAACACACCTGCTGTGACTGTGCTGCATTCAGGTGCATGTGTACATTTTGAGCTCTGTGCCAGGCAGTTAACCTGAATTTCTGAAGTAATTTTACACAATTAAAATAAAATAATCCTAAATCAATATTTTTTTTTTTTTAATTTGAGATGGTAACTATTCCATTAATTTTCACATGCAGGGATAAAGAGCATGCAAATTGGACAATAAACTGTCTCACAGGGTCTGGACAACCGGAGAATAAAAAACAACTAAATTAAAAAAAGAGTGCAGAATAGTGAGAAAATAATGAATTGTTAAAAAAAAAAGGTTCTTGCTCCTAAACATTGTTTAGAAATGGGAGTTTCTGCTGTATAACAGATTTTCAGCACATAGCTTTATATAAATACTATTGTTGAAGATAAAATACTGCAGTATGTCAACAGTGTCATATTTAACATTATTTATTGTTTTAAATAAAGGAATGAGAACAAACAGTGTCTTTGTGTTAGACTACTAGTAATTAATTAATCAATTCTGTTTTTAATAAGTTGTCTGTGGACACAACACTGGTTCATCCTTTCAGTTTAATAATCTTTATATGCCTGAGTAAATGTAGGACAAAGTTCAATGGCTTAGCAAATGTGAATTAACAAAAAACAAATAAATAAATAAAATTATCTAGAAAAATAGTGGCACAGAGAGAATAAATAGCCAATGTTTAAAGAAAAAAGAAGAAATGCATTTATTTATAAGATTAGCAATTTAAAAGCAAACTATAAAGGAATGAAGAGGGAACTGAAAACTTTACCACATGGATGTTTCCTTACATTAAAAAAAAACTTTAATTATTCTTTATTTTTCTTCTAAGTTGCATTATCTGTTTACATTTTTCTAAGGTGTTTTAAATAAAATACTTGAGTACTGTATATAATTTAAATCATGACGTTTAACTCATACTTCATCTTCACCACTAGGTGGTGCAAAAACCCTGCCTAACTTCTACTCTAACTTTTTTAAGACCGCATTTTAAACAGGAGAAGTACAGTAATGTAAAAACAAATAATAAAAATAAAAATTATAAGTAAAAACCGATTAAAACCAAATATACTGATTAGCAAAGTTCACGCTAAAAAAGGCTATACAAGCAGTTAGAAAAGGGGTTAGAAAAGAGCTGACACTGGAACTTACAAATCCTCTTACATCATTTTTATAGTACATAAACAAGAAAAAATTATAACTAAAACTGACAGCTATAACCCAACAATAACGAACAAGATAGACATAAAGCATAAACTAATTTCTTAGTTTATCTAAAAACATAAATTCATTAACAAATCAAACAAATCATGACTTAACAATATAACCCATAATAAACTGTTATTTTATTGTTTTTTTAACCTAAATACTGTTTTTTAAAGACCATACCACACAGTTACTTTTATTTAGCGCCCTCTAGTGAGTGTTATGGATACACGTTATTAATCGTGAACCTCCCGGGCTTCCGTTTTTGTCCACCCTCTAATTTCTTCCGGAAGAAACACAACCGCGCAACTATAAGTGCGAAATGACAACACGCTAGCTACACTTCAGCCACGCAAAAACAAGTGCGCTAATTTATTTTATTTTTTAACATTATCGCATCCTCGGAATTACTCCATGCTGCTGTACCGGTTGTCAGCCGTGAGCCAGACGCTAGCGCGATGGGGACGAAGGTCACACCGGGGAGGGGGCCTCCTCAGCCGCTGCGTCTCCATCAGCTCCGGTCGGTGTTTGGATGTCAGCCCCGGAGAAGATAATGCTCAGCCGGCGGAGGAAGGCTCTCCTCAGACGCTGTACCGAGACACGGTGTTCCTGCCCCGGACAGAGTTCCCCATGAAACTGACTGGACAGCAGCTTCTGGACCGAGAAGTTCAGATTCAGCAGGTATGTTTCTCTAACATTCCATATTAATTGAAGTAGTTAAAATTAGTTGAAAATTAACTCGCAAACTCACCATTTTCATACAATAAAGTCAGAATTTATTTTTTAGTAAAAATACGCATCCATATTCATGTTTTAAACTAAGTCTGGTTAATGACAACTTAAATTTATTTACATAAAAATGTACTGACCAAAGCAAGGTGTATCTGCAGCCATATTGTATTTGTTTAAAATCTATCTAGGTATTTGTTTTAGTTGCAGATAAACACATTCTTGTCTTCATGGTGCTGCTTTTGCAGGAATGTGGTTTTGCAGAACTGTACTCATGGCAGAGAGAAAGGAAGGCCAAGAAAGAGTTCTGCCTTCATGATGGACCCCCATATGCCAATGGAGACCCTCATGTTGGACATGCTCTCAATAAGGTCATTATTATAGTGTGCGCTTTAGTTGTTTCTCATATGCTTACTGCTTTTATTGTTCATTTTATTAAGTAATCCTCAATATTTGACATCTTCAGTATGACTGGTTTGCTGCTTTTTTGCACGCGTTGAAAGCTCAAAGTCACACAGCGACATTATTTTAGATTCTGAAAGACATCCGTAACCGTTTTGAGATGCTAAGAGGACGACGGGTCCACTACATCCCAGGCTGGGACTGCCATGGCCTCCCCATTGAGCTGAAAGCTCTGGGACAACTGGGCACCAGTGGTCTCAGTCCGCTGCAGATAAGACAGAAAGGTGAGGGTGAACAGATGTTAGGCTGATCTAGGTATTTGTTTTAGTTGCAGATAAACACATTTAGAATTTGGTGCCATTGTAAAAGTTTATGTTTATTTCATTTAGCACGGGAGTTTGCAGAAGGAGCAATAGTTCGGCAGAAGGCTGCCTTCCAGCGGTGGGGCGTAATGGCTGACTGGGAGCAGTGCTACTACACGTTTGATGGGACCTATGAGGCAGCTCAGCTAAAAGTCTTCCAGGAGATGCACAGCAAGGTGAGCAAACACTTTCATGAGCTTGAAGTGATCACCATTCACTCATCCTCACGAGACTGAACAGAGTTCTGTTTGAGAACAAAAAGCTGCAGTAAAATGAGATCTTATTCCAAGATGTGTGTACCTATTGGGATCTGCATCAAGTTGCTTCATCCAAGGATTGCATCCAGATCTCGATGTAAGCCACAACAGAAATGGGTGGAGCGGCAGCCCAGAGAATACCTTTTAAGTATTCCTACTTTTAGCTTTTGCTGTGAATTATCATCTTTTATGTAAAAATGACCAAAGACTAAACAACATTTTCTTCTGTAACCTGTCTTTTAGGTTGTAAACACTGCCAAGTACTTTTTAGCCCTAATTTCAGACTTGTATTTCCTTATTTATGTTAAAAATAGACAAAATATGAATGAAAGCAGATTCATTTGTTGTTTTAAAACTCTGAGTATGTGTGTTACTGTGAGAAAGTAGAATAGACACCAAGAGATGTAAAAAATAAGTACAATTTTAACCTAAACCGCTCATAAAAGATTATAAAGAATCATAGTTTATTTTGTGACTGTCATTTATTAGTTTCAAACTGAGCTGTTTGTGTTTTCATTTATTAGTTCTGAGCCAAAAGTTTCATAACTCAGTCTGATATTGTTCTCTTGCAGGGTCTCGTATACCAGGACTACAAACCTGTTTTCTGGTCTCCTTCTTCGAGGTACTGCATCAACAGTTTCCCACTTTTTAAATGTGTTATTTTGTTTTTTAAACGTCCATGCTGCCTCTTGGTGTTTACAGGACAGCCCTGGCTGAAGCAGAGCTGGAGTATAACCCAGAACATGTGAGCAGAGCCATTTATGCCACATTCCCTTTGATCACGCTGCCACCCAAGGTTGCATCAGAAGAAGGTAAATCAGTCACTAACACACAGATGGTATTAACCTTTAAAACACTTTGTGGCTTGTCCTGACTGTGCGATAATGAAATAATTTGTAGGTCTGGAGAACATCTCCGTATTAGTTTGGACCACCCAGCCTTGGACCATTCCTTCCAATCAGGCTGTCTGTTACATGCCCAATTCCCAGTAAGTCCATGTTAGCCTCTCACCTTCTGCCTTTTTTCACTTTGAGTCAGAATTTCCCTGCTTTTTGTTTAGATGCGATTTAATTATTCATGCCAAAAAGTTTATTCCACAATTGCTTTTATTTGTACCATTTTAATTCTGACACCCTTTCTTGTTGTTTTGAGAGATATATGTGAAAATATACACGTGCACAGATGGATATTGATTACAAAACAACATTCTGGCAAATAGAATGCAGATCCTGTTAGTGACAGTTGTGCTCCTCTGCATCCTCATCGGCCTTGCAGAGGTTTTGCAGCAGTCTGATTCAGTATTGATAGAATACAAGTTGTTACGTTGTTTTTATTAATTAAGTTTAGAACAGAGTTTGCAATAACTAATACGCAGTGGCATTTGCTGTGTGTAGTGTTGGTTTTTGACATCAGGGAGCTTGTTTTTTGTTTGCAGGTACTCGGTGGTGAAGAGAGCAGATAATTCTCAGCTGCTGCTGATAGCGACTGAGCGCATCGCCAGCCTGGGGACCCTGCTGGGCACAGAGCTACATAGCGTCGCTACATTCACAGGTGATGATCCCTCACAGCTCTTTCACTACAGAGTAATGCTTAAAATTCATACAGAGGGTTTTAATGCATTTATTACCTCTCATCTAGACTGAGAATCAAATTCTACTTACAGATTTAACCATGCATATTTTCACTTTTTTTTGTAATTTCTAAGGTTCCCAGCTTGAAGGAGGGATATGCAAACATCCCACAATTACTGACAAGCAAGTACCGTTACTGCCAGCCAATCATGTGACCATGACTAAAGGAACAGGGTTGGTCCACACTGCTCCAGCTCACGGCATGGAGGATTACAGTGTGGCTTCACACTTTAACCTTTCTGTGGTAAGTCTTTGAGATAGTAACATTTATAAAAAAATAAATAAATAAAAGAAGTCTTACTATGTTGTTTCTTTATGTTTTAATAAAGGAGTGCGTGGTGGATGAAGATGGCAGGTTCACAGAGTTGGCAGGACCTGAGCTACAGAGCCTCTCTGTGATGACTGAAGGAACTGATAAAGGTGCAGCAGATGATGTTACAGTAGCTCCCTGAGATGAGTAGATGTAATGTTCTAATGTGTTCGTATCTGTCCTGAATGTATGTTTCTGTGCAACCTGCTTTGCTGGCTGTTTTAGTGATTTCCATGCTGAAGGAGAGTGGTTCTCTGGTGCTGGAGGAGCAGTGCGTCCACAGTTATCCGTACGACTGGCGAACGAAGCAGCCCATGATCATCAGGCCCAGTAAACAATGGTTCATCAACACAGAGTCACTCAAAGCCAAAGCCAAGGTAACCCTGACGTATTGTCCATACGAGGTGGACAGAAAGAACTTTGTCGCACCAGGAAATTATGTGGTTTATGTTTCAAAGATGCTTCTCATACCGTGTGTGTTTGTGGCTCTGAAGGAGGCGCTGCAGAAGGTGCAAATTCTGCCAGAGTCAGCAAGAAGCAGCCTGCTGGTCATGCTGGACAGACGGACATACTGGTGCATCTCCAGACAGAGATGCTGGGGGGTCCCGATCCCAGTCTTCTACCATAAAGAGACCGGGGAGCCTCTCCTCACCAAGTGCGCTGACACCACACACAACTGAATTTCTATACGCTAGTTCAAATGTGTCAAACTCAAGGCCCATGGGCCAAATGTGGCCCTCGTTGACATCTTATCAGGCCCCCAAGATGATATGTGAAACGTAAAATACTTTTATCTCTTTAATTTTTTCAGTAAACTTTGGTTATGATGTCGAAAGCACAACAGAGAACATCAAATGAGACCAATCAAACTCTTGTTGAGGAACCTGTGACCAAGAAAAGATGCTGGGTATCTGATTTGAGTTAAATGTAGGTTTTGAAATTGGCCCTTAGTTTGAAAAAGCTTTTAAATTTGGCCCCCTTTTGTAAATGAGTTTGACACCCCTGTGCTAGTTAAATTGAGAAAGCTCCTTGGATTTTTACTGAAAACTTTACTTTTGGACATTTGTTATGATGTGTAACCATGACAACAATGTTTTTTTTTTTTACAACCGGAGCAGCTAATTAACATCTCAAAAGCTCAAATAATACCTCATCTACAGTCCCAAATCCCAATGAGTTGAAAAGGAGGTACCGTGGGTGCATTCCCGTCTACTTGGCGGCGGCGCTCAAGTGCCTGATTGCCGAGATCCTGGAGCTGGTGGGAAACGCGGCTCGTGACAACAAAAAGATGGGGATCATCTCCTGACACCTGCAGCTGTCCGTCCGCAATGACGAGGAGCTCAACAAGCTGCTGGGAGGAGAGACCATCGCTCAGAGAGGAGTTCTGGCCGGCATTTGGGTGGTCCTGCTGACCAGGAGGATCGAGAGGCCCGCCGGGTCTGGGTGGACAGATCGGCATCTGCAGCCATATTCTTTAGATCCACTGCGGGAATCCTTCCTGCCCACAGCCATCAACATCTGTAACAATTCATTAACAAAACCAGGATGATGAGCTACAACATGCCATTTCCCTTTGGGATTAGTAAAGTATTGAATGGAATTTTCTCAAATTTGAACTTCTAAAATGTCAAATCAACACGAGTGCTTCTCTTTCAAACGAGCAGTTAGGATGCTGTACCCCGAACGCAACGTTTCTGCACAGTTTCTTTTTGATATGTAAAAACCCTCGCATGCAAACTAACCTAAACTCTTTTTGTCTGTTCTCTGAAGACACACGGTGACCCACATAGCAGAACTCTTCAAAGACAAAGGCAGCAACTGTTGGTGGGAGCTTCCCATCGAGGCTTTGCTTCCCCCTGAAGTCCTTAAGAAGGTGAGATAATGAGTTCACGTTTGGGTTCAGTTGATGTTTCAGACAGCCACTCATATTTGTAGTGATTTGTAGTAGAAAAACTGTCTGTAATGACCTTTTCAAAGCACAGTTTGTGCTCTATGAGAGGGGAAACACCAAAAAAAAAAAAAGCTTATTTACCTTTCAATGGTTGAACATTTGATAAAAAATTGGGATAAAATGACGAATCCAGAGGGAAAGGAGAAAACGTCTAGTATTTCTGATTCATATAAATTTTACATCTGTAAGATACAATAAGATGGGTTTACATTAATTCATCTGTAAATATTTGTGTTTTATCAGAGTAAAGCAGGACCAGTGAGTGACTACGTTCGAGGAGAAGACGTTTTAGACATCTGGTTCGACAGTGGAGCATCATGGGCAGCTGTACTCGAAGGTACCACTCATACTTCTTTAGTTTGTCCTGGTTAGACCAAATACAAACTGATGTCTTTACAGTGCAGGCGAATGTTAAATAACAGTTAATTATTATGGAGGGATGACAATGATGTGTATGAGGCAAAGATCTGGGTGTGTTGTAATTTCCAGAGGAGATGGAGGAGGATACAGGATCTTCTCCAAGCACATTGCTTCAGATAAAACTGGATTTCTTTTTCCCAGGATTGGTTCAAACGTTGTCTCTCTTTGCTCTAACCTTTTGTAGAACGATTCAGGTTGGGTTGGATTCTGAGTCTCAGTCTTGATAGTAGAAAGTAATCTTGCGGACTTTAGTCTTTTTGTGATTAAATGATTTTTAAAGTCTCAGATAAACTTGTTTTTAGCTGTGTTTGGTCTCGGTCATTTCTTGACTAACAGCATTTGGTATTTCTTGTCTTCTTCCAGACACTTTGCTTTTTCTGGGCTCATATGAACCATCATGGTTCTAGTCAGTGATTTGACACATTTGACCTCCTCCTCTGCTTCTTCGTAGAGTCTGACTCCAAAGCAGATTTGTACGTGGAAGGAAAGGACCAACTGGGAGGCTGGTTTCAGTCGTCGCTACTCACCAGCGTTGCAGTCAGAAACAAGGCACCTTATAAGTAAGAGTGTCATCTACATCCTTTATGTTAATGTGTAAATATGTTTTAATTTAAGCATTATCATCAGTGTGTGCTGCATAATTGTTCATTGTTCTTGCACCAAAGAAAAGTGTTGCTTATTTCCGTGTAATGTGTTTTAGGTCTCTGGTGGTTCATGGCTTTGCAGTAGGTGAGAAGGGAGAAAAGATGTCCAAGTCTCTGGGAAACGTTGTAGATCCTGATGATGTCATTAATGGAACAAAGGTGAGCCTGGAAAAACAAAACAACAATAAAAAATAAAATAAAAACTTTTGAGAGTTTAGTATATTTCAAGGTACTATTTTTGTTAAAGTGGATCATTTAGTTTTACCTAATAAAATTATTAAAATGTGATTTTTTTGTTTTGTTTTGTGTGTTAGATCTTTACATAAAATAATAGTTGTGCCAAAAAAAGTAAAAGAAGTAAATGACAAAAACGAAGCTATTTATTTACTCATCTTCCAATCATTTACATATTTATTAACACAATTTCCTGAAAATGTAACAAGATTTTTTTTTTTATTATGCTGCTTGAATTAAATTCATTTTTTTATTTTCTAAAGTTAGTCTATATAGAAGCTGAAAATCTTTTTCTTTTCTGCTTGTTTCTGCAAAATAACTGTAAAGGGGTTTGAAAAGATACATATTTAGGTTTTCTGTAGTGTAAAATTTTCATTACTTTAAAGGTATTTGTTTTATTTATTCTGTATTTTTGTTGTTTTCAGATTGGTTCTCTTTGGTGTTTTAGTCATTCCACATAAAGAAAACTTCAAAAAGTTAAAACTAGGATGGAGAACGCAACAAACAAAATGATTAATTACGTCATCTTCCTCTCGTGTCTCTTCCTCTTATCAGGACGGTCGTTTACCGGCTTACGGGGCTGATGTGCTTCGTTGGTGGGTGGCAGAATCAAATGTGTTCTCCGAAGTCCAAATTGGACCCAGTGCCCTCAACTCAGCCCGAGACAGCATCAGTAAGGTACCACAGGAGAACGGACACAGCAGCGCAGTTTTTCTTACAGCGACTCACTTCTTTCAGTTCTTTTCCCTCATCTTTTTCTCTGTGAATTGTTTCCCAGTTAAGAAACACACTCAGGTTCCTGCTTGGAAACCTTCAGGGCTTCGACCCACAAGTGCATGCTGTGGACCCCCAACAGATGTACTACATTGATCAGTACATGCTGCACCTGCTCCGCGAGTACAGCATGAAGGTGTGTTTAAGTTGGTCTCACACAGTGTTGCTTTGATTTGTTCATTCATCACTCAAAATGTTTATTAAAGGAGACAGACTTTTTTTTTTCCCCATTTGCTAAGATACGACAAGTTTTTAGTTAATATATAAAATAACCTCCTTTTAAATTTACCGTAATTTCCAGACTATAAGCTACTACTTTTTTCACAGGCTTTGAACCCTGCAGTTTATACAATGCTGCGGCTAATTTATGGATTTTTTTTTTTTTTTTTTGACGGACTAACGAGCTCCCTGCTGCTGAAAACATCTAACTTCGTCACACCTGGGTGCTCACATAGCTTCCCAGTACATGTCTCTCTTGGGTGGTGGGTCCTCCTGACACAAAGAGACTACTTGTATAAATTAAGGTTAAGAAAAAAGACCTATGAAATTACCAAACAGTTCAGACAACAGGATGCTCTGCAGAGCACAAGCTTGCAGCAGGAGGAATGTGAAGATGGCGATCAATGACTTCCTGGTAGGCTACTGTATTTTTTCGACAACGAAAGAGACTGAGGACGTGTGATGGAAGATTTTCTGAGGCTGTTCAATTCTGACACTGAAAAAGACAACTTTAGTGGTTTTAGTGCACAGGAGGCAGATGAACGTAGCAAAAGCGACTTTTCCTGGTAAACTATTTTATTTATTTAATCAGCCGCGTTCAAGGCATTGTTCAGGAAAAAAATAAAATTACTGTACGTATTTGTGTATGTTACCGGAACGTATTTAATTAAGTTTTAAAAAAATCTTGCTGTGTAAATATCTCATGTTGCATCGTGAACACCCGTGGCTTATACACAAGCGCGGCTTATACTTGGGTGTGCTCTGTAGTCCAGAAATTACGGTATACAAAAATCTGGCTCCTTGAAAGGAAAATATTAAGAAATGAGGGCAGGTGGAAGATGTTTGCCCAACGGTTTGTACTCCAAACCTTTTTCCAGTTTAGACTGGAGTAAGTGCATCACTGAACGATGTGTGTGTTCAGGTTACGGATGCTTACAGTGAGTTTGATGCTGGCAGAGTCATCCGTGTCCTCCAAGCCTTCATCACCAGAGACCTTTCCAGCTTTTACTTCAGCATCATTAAAGACAGGTAAAACCTAACCAAACCATAAGATACACAAACATCTAGCCAATTCTGCCGTCACCTGCCTCTTGTTTATGTCCCTAACCAGGATGTACTGTGATCCGGAGGACTCATTGGGAAGAAGATCGTGTCAAACTGCTTTAGAGGAAATTCTGGACGGTGTGACCAGATCTGTCGCTCCCGTCCTGCCTCATCTAGCAGAAGAGGTCTATCTGCATGCACCAGGACATGCCAGTACGTTCCTGTTGGTTGTGTAGTTGTAGCTTTACAACGTAATATATAGTATTTGCTTGCTTGCTAATATATTTAATGTTTACAGAAAAAGAGACCTTATTTAAAAGTGGGTGGATCAAAAGCAGCTCTGTGTGGAGACGACCAGGATTAGAGGAGGCTGTGGAAGGAGCTTGTGCTATCAGAGACTCCTTCCTGTCTTTGATCCATGGGAAAAACATCAGTCAGTATGACCTCACAATCGCCATCGAACCCGGCCTTTTGTTTGAGCTTATGGAGGTAAGAAGTCTGAGTCGAACTAAACAACTGCGTTAGTTGGAAGCTACTGCGAAAGACTGACGGAGGGGAAAAACTCCTTAATTTTTACCTTCTAGTCTCTCCAAGAAGAGCCCACCTCCACTACTTCTCAGCTAGCTGAGCTAATGATGGCAGCACGGGTCAACCTGACCAATAAACTGCCCCGCGATCTGCACCCAGACGCCCCGGTGAGCCACGGGACCTTCCTCATCAATCTGGAAGGTGAGGGAAAATAACAGCTGTGGTATTAAAAAAAGATCAAACATTTCCTAGCATTTTTCTTCCATGTTTGATAGATTTTGATGCCTGGCACTCGTTTCGTCCTCCACGTGTTCAGTTTCTTTTTAAAAGAAACAAAAATGTGCCAAGTTCTATTTTAATTACTACAGATTTTAAAGATACTAGTTTGACTTACTGATAGCAAAATATAACAACAAAGATTTGCATAAAAGTAAACAAGGTACCGCAACGCTTATAGTTAGTAATCGAAGAGTTTATTTTTGGCAGCATCTTTTTTTTTCTAGTTTGAATTAGCAGTAAACATGAACTCAAAAGTATTTAAATCAGCTTGTACCTCACAGCAGTGTGTGTGTTTGTGGATTAGGTGGGGTCATTCGTGAGGACAGCCCCTACAGTATCGCCGTGATGCCCGCCTCTGCTGCTCGCTGTCCACGTTGTCGCCGCTACACAGCAGAGTCCGCGGACTGCCTCTGCCCGCGCTGCCACACCATGATCTCACAGGCTCACTGACACGCCTGTCACCATGGCAACCAACACGCAACATCCTCAGCAAGAAGCTTTTATTTATTTTTTAAGCTGGTTAGAGATTGACTAAGCTGCTACCCTGGTCACTGCAAGCTAGCTGAATCCACAGAAGGGTCTACAGTAAAATACACGACAGACATCAGACCATACAGTCTCAAACTATTTAACATGCTAATTTTTCTTCAGGTTCAGGTGTTAACTGTAAAACCAAAATCGTCTTCTATTCGAAGCATGTGGAAGGTTGTTTACTGTAAATACTGTTGGGAAGTAAAAACAGGCTTTTTTAGTGTAAAATGGACGGGAACTTTTTATGTTGATGCATAATGCACTACGAGTGTCACTATGTGACAAGTGAACTCGACGGAAAAGAAAGTGTTGACTTCCTGTCAAAATGATCTTTGTAAAATAAAATATCTGTTCATTTTTTCCCCCAGAAATTCAGATCGATTCTGACGCAGAAATGAATCTGCATTTGGAGGCAGAAGCATGAAAACAAAAATAAACCGCAAAACTTTTGAGAAACCTCTTTATTCTGTTCGAGCCCAGTTGAAGCAGCTGGACATGGAGTTACAGAATATCAGGTGGACGGGTGGTGCAGATACTTACAGCACTGTCTGCCATTATAAATAAAAACAAGTTCCTTATTTCTCTGATACATCTTGGTTCTATGTGAGATAGAAGTGAATGATATAACTAACATGGCACACAGGACAATGATTTAAAGTCAAAATGTGAGCGAGAAATGAGCTGGAATAAGAATCTCAAACGCATTCTGACTACAACAGAAATATTCATTATGATTAATGCTACATGCACAAAAATATGACTTTAAAAAAGTTAAAAGCCACTCTTTAACACTGCCCTCAAATTCATATCAACATGATTTAAGCAACACAAAGTCTGTTAAGGGTATGAGAGGCCTTTTTCTCTTTAATGAGAAACGCTCATGTTTTTTTCCGTTTGTGCAAAGTCAATGAAAACTTCTCTGTTGCCTTCACAGAGATCAATCAGTGGAGAGGACATCCACCGCTTCCAGGAGGTGCAGAGCCAGGGTGTACTGTGCGTGATTCTCAGGCAACATTTCAATCAGTCGACTCACTAACCGGCTGGTTTGGGTCAGAGGAACCAGAGGGCACCGCAGCTCACTGGGGTCCTGCAGCACACACACAAAAAAAAAAATCACATTTCATAAAACTTGAGCAGCTTTCTATAAACTATGATGAATAAAAATGAATTTTTTAATTTAACTTTGATGTTCAGAAAGGAAATACTTTTGAATGCTACAGATTAAATCTGTTTTCTCCTTTAAATCCATATCATCCCTCCAAAGTTCAATGCAACGACTTTAAAATACGATGCCACACATTTCCAATTTGCCACCAGCTCTTACGCTGCGTGTTTTTTACTCAAACGTAGGTGTGGCTTTTCGTGGCCGTCGTGGTGCTGTGCTTATTACCATAGCTTTGAGCCATGTGCAGAGGGTGGGGGGCAGTCGTGCCAGCAGCTCCATGGCAGCCTGGGTCTGATTCTGGTTGTGGAGCAGAGAGTAGCTGAGCCTCTGACCGGTCAGCACCAAGAGCTGAGAGCCCAGAACATCCTTATCTTCTACCTCTAACACGACCTGGACATTACAATCACACAGGGGGGGTCAGCAATTATTGTCACATTTAAAAAAAAAAAAAAAGTCTTGGGTCCTTTATAGTTATTTACACAATATTTTGCCTAAAAATAATAATAATAAAAGAGAAACAGCCATTTTAACATGTGAAAACAAACAACACCACTGTATGTTGATGTTAATTTTATATATATATAAAAATGTATATAAAAATGTAAGTATTTCCACTAAAACATTCTGGAAACATTCTGGAATCTAGGAGCCTTTTATATATATGAACGATTCTCAGATGCAAACTAGAAATAAATCCTAATCTACTGCCACATTTTAGAACAAAACTCAGTTTGTGTATGAACAGTTAGTGTCCTGTACCTGTTCAGCTCTCAGGTCCAGGCCTTGGTTGTAGAGCTCACAGACGAGGTGGCGTCGGAGGATGTCGGGGTTGACCTGCAGCAGGGAGCCCAGCTCCAGACACAAGGAGGGCCACCAGTCAGCTTTAGGTCCAGCAGAGGGAAGTGGGGGGGTTGAGCCAGGGGCCAGGGCTGAGCTGGAAGGAACATCTATAGCCTGCACCCACGCAGACAGTACCCGGAATAGAAACTGAAGAGGGGAAATAAAGAGACAGATTCAGAGCACAGCTTTCCTTTTGTCTTTGACATTTCATTTCATGCTCTACCTCTTTTCGCTGCGAGATCAACGTAGGGTCCATGTCTCCACTGGGCAGCAGCTGGATGGTTGTCAGATCTCTGAAGAAAGCATTTTTACCCTACGACATGAACAAAATGAATCTGGTGCAAACGTCGACCACGAGGACGGTGTCGAGACGTGGAGTTGTGTTCAGGAGACGTTCTGCTCACCTTACTGTCAAACAGGCTGAGTGGTTTGACTTTGACGCTGAAGCTCATGGCAGCATGTAGCAGCGAAGCTAACAGGCAGTGGTGTTGGACCAGAGGAAAGTGAATGCCTCGTTGGTCCAAGGCGAGTTCAGCTATGGACGCCGGGCCCTCAGCTCCACTCCACACCTCCTCGACAGACAGCTCAGGAGCAGGAACCTCCTCTGTGGCAGAATCTGCCTGCAATATAAACCTGCTTTAGTAATGGCAGCCATATTATTAAGCAACTAATAGAATACCAAATTAGAGCAGCGTGCTAAAAATCCAACACCTCATGCATTCTTGGCTTAAAGTGTAAGCTCACAACTCATTTCCTTTAATGCCAGGCACTGGCCACTCTCCATGCTTTGCTCTGCACTCATTTTACTTACATAAAAAGGGAAAAAAGACAAAGAGCTCTGATTCTTAACCAATAACTCAGTCACCTCCATGAGGATCTGCAGCAGCTGGACACAGCAGCCCAGGAAAGATGTCATGGCTTTGTCTCCCATCCCAACATCCTGCTCACAAACACACGACTTCTCAGTCACAGCAACTTAACCATTCATAAATAAGGTCGAAATAAATCTGCTAATCTGGGAGGATTGTTACAAACTCACTCGTCGACATAAGCGATCTTTGGGAGCTTTCCCCACCTTGAAAGAATAAAGAGCATAAATTCGACATGAAGCAGAAAATGAAATCCTGCTACAGATGCAGCCTGTGTACGTGCATGAATTTACCTTCTCTATGAGGTAAGAAGCTGCTGAGAAGCGCTTTACGATAAATGTGCTCCACATCATAGAGGAAATACCTGCAAAAATAAAATACAATCAAGAAAGGTAAAATGTTGCTTTGGCAAAACCATGACTGCTGCTATTACAAAAAGACATTGGACAGTTTAAGACTTGAGCATTGTATTAGAAAAGTTACTCACCTAGTTGGATGTGAGGACTGGAGATGAGCTTTAAATGTTCCACAGCACAGGATAAATATTGAGGCTCCTTTAAAAATAAAACGAAACATTACCAATGTTGTAGAGTGTTGAATATTCATTCAATCACTCAGTCTTTATTAGGAGAGACAAAAACAAGCATAGGGCCATAAAAACTTTTTGCTGTGCACTTGTTGTTTTTTTAAATCAACACATTCAGTTGTGAAAGTTTTAAACAGTCTGAGGAAACACCGATAATCTCTAATCAGCTAAACCAAAGCTTTAAAGTGTAAAAACTATAACAAGGTCATAAATAGACATAAGCCTTAAACATTTACATTTTATTCTAAAACTACTTGCTAACCAATAAAGTGCCATTAAAACCGGAGTCGTGTGTTCTTCTGTTTCTTTAAGGGGGGGGCTCACTGCAGCAGTTCAAACCTGATTGAAACAATGGAGGACTTTCCTGTTTGTAAAAGTTAAAAGTATGTTGCGATATTCCAAAGAAAAGGAAATTATAGCAATAATCAGTTAGGGCTTTGAGACCAGCCTTCTTGTTTGTTTAAAATAAAGGTTGAACAGCTGTTTGGAGTGAATCTGATGTTTGAGATGTAGAAATCTTGATCTAATGTTTGCATTGTTGCCGTGTTTGTGCACCTCTGGGTCTTTGTTCCACTGGACTACATACTCCCAGCAGCAGTGGGCAAAAAGCAGGTCAGGAGAGAGGGAGTGTGGGAACCGCTGACATACTGCCACCAACAGCTCTAGGAAAGCATCCAAGAACAGAAACAAGCACATTCAATGGGTCATTTAATATGTAAATATAAGCAACGACTGAGAAACAGGTTGAAGGTCTTCGCAAGGTGTCACCTGCTGTCCTGTCTGTGTCCTCTTGGCTCTTCTTCTCCTCAGTTTCCTCCTCATTCTGCTCACGCTTTTCTAAAGCTTCTTTCCTCTGAAGAATTTCCTTCAGTCGCTCTGGTGCCATGTTTTGCCTGAACGCCCACTTGGAAACACTGTCAGCAACGCCACCTTAACAGACACATTTATACAGGAAAACGGCAGCTCTTATAAACCCAGTGTATTTTTTGTGTTATCTTTTCCTTTTTGTTGTTGTTTTTTCAGATACATGCATTCAGAGTTTATTGTACTTTACACCTCACCTGTTCCTCCTTCCAGCAGTGTTTTGATGGAGCACTGAACTGCAGCGCCCCCTGCTGTTCCCTGAGGAGAAGGTACCAGTAGGAGAGTCTGGAGCACCAGAACATCCTCCAGCTGGTGAACACACACCACCCACTGCTCCAGCTCCAACGACACGGTCTCCCACTCCGACTGCAGCTGTCACAAACACAATAGAAACTCCTCACTGTCCTTTTAATGTTGCATAATATCAAAACTGCTCATCCATTTTTGATGCCATGCACACTTTGGTGACCTTGCTATCAGCTCTGCTGGTGATGCTGGCCTTGGCGGCACGGTGAGCGACTAAAGCAGCCAGCAGCGCAGCTGCAGCGTTGTGGGACTGGGTGCATGTGCATCGGACCTGCTGCCACCAGGGACACACAGACTGTGGGTCCCATGAATCCTCAACTGCACCTAAAACACAAAAGAAAAATAAATATGATGTTCAAACGGTTACAAAGAAAACTTTAGTTTCTTGTCTTTTTTTTTTTTTGCTGGCTTTGTTGGAAAATACAAGGTTAAGAAGACAAAAAGAAAAATTTGCAATAAAAAAAAAACTTGTTACAAATAGAATCACCATATAGTTCATAGTAATCAACGAAAATATAAAATATAACTTGATAATAAGAAGTACAAAGTTACAAAACTGAAATTTGTTTTCACCAGCTCTCATGTTTATTTACATCAGTCCTTCTCAAATAGTGGGGCGTGCCCCCCCCCCCCCCCCCCGCCCCCCCCAATGCCAGGGGCACATGTGACTCTGAGGAACACGCTTTTTTTGCTGCAGGGAGTAATTTTTTTTCCCCACCATTCTCATTTTGTCTCGTGCTTTCCGGCAGCTGTATCTCTCAGACTTACTAATAATAAAGTTATGAACAAATAACTGTCTTGTCGTTTTGGGAGCCATGCATGAACCGTGTCGCTCCCCTCTGCGGCTGAAACGATAAATAAACTCCGACACGTCCGCTGCATGTGTTTTACGTCCATGCGCTCTGGACGTCACTCACAGCGCGCATGCAACAAAGAGTAAACTCAAAGCGAGAGCGACACCTGCCCCCGCTTTCCTCTTTCGCATTGACAAAATGTTTAAGTTTTATCGATGAGTTTGTCAAAGCACGATTTACAGAAGTAACGTTTAATAAATGTTATGACTCTATTCTTTTGTAACTAAATATATTCACCTCCTCAGTTAAGCTGTTTTTTTGATGCTCTGGACGCTTGTCACTCGCCAGAGAGTAAACGCAAAGCGAGAGGGTTACCTGCTCCCTCTTTTGCGTTGACAAAATGTTTAGTTTTATCGATGAGTGTGCTCAATGATCCTGACTCTCATTTTGATTTAAAAAAAACAGCACAAAGTGTTTTATTCATTTTTGTTTTGTAGGCCAAAGTGTTTTATAAAACACTCCTGAGTTAAAATGTTGCTGATCAATTTGAATTTATTATTATTCATTGGTTACATTTTATTTTATTTTTCAGTATCAAATGGTCAGAAATGTTTAGTTTAAATAAGGATTTAAGTGTTTTTTTTTTCAGGCAAATTGATACAATTTAAGTTGTTTCTTTTACAAACTAAAAAACAATGTTAATAAAGTTATTCTTCGTTGTAAGTTGATCTATATTCTTGTTTTTCTTTAATGTTAATAGGGACACAATGATATGCAGAGGTGGACTTACAACAATTTTATAGACAAATGATAATTATTTAGTCGCAGAGGAGAGTTAGGGGGGCGCAAAATGTTTCGTCTTCCTGGGGGGGGGGGGCGTAATAGAAAATAACTGAGAAGAATCGATTTACATGAATCCCAATCAGAAAAAACGCAGAGCATCACGTTGAAGAGGAGCTAACTAAGAAACTAATGAAGTAAGAAAAACTCAACTAGACCTCTTGAATCTTCTTTTCATTAAAATGAATTGATATGAATTCATACAAGGTCAATGAACGAATTTTATCAGTTACACAAAGTAAAACGCATACATTAAATACAAATACCAACCTTTCATGTTGCTAAGAGCAACAAGTAGTGTGTGTAGGTTTATAACCGTCTCCACAGGTTTCTGCAGCACTTCCTTTTCCCTTTGCAGCCACACACTCAGCAGCAAAGACTAAGGAACGAGTCAGTGAGTAAATAAATCAATCCCCAAAAAGCTAAATGACATGTTAGATTAGCCATTCCTTATCAATGTATAATCACAACACAGAAAGTACATATAATCAACATGTATTAGTCATGTTCTTGAACTTCTTTCCTACAGTATGTTTGCATCTTACCAGTAGTTGCTGTGGACTGATACCAGCCTCTTGAAGTGTCTCACAGACTTTATGGATCGGGCTTTTACAACATAAACAACCCCAGAACATAAAGTTTCCTGCAAAGGACACACAGGAAAGTCTTCAGTCTGGAAGTGAAAAAGGAGGCTTTGCTTTTCTTTAACGCACACACTGTGTACTCATTTCTGCACATGCTACAGTACGGTGCGTGTTAGCAGATGGGTAAACATCGTCTCACCTAGTTGGTTCCACTCAGCTTCAGACTTGCGAATCACCTTCACCTCGCCGTCCTCGGTACACTCCAGCTGTGAGAGAAAAGCCTGGGCGGAAAGGGGAGTGTCCGGGGAGTCCTGAGCGAAAGAAACGCTGGGTTTTGAGGTGAACTGAGCGTAGCGTTGCAAGGTGGGCGCGACACGGGACAACTCTTCCTCTATGCCTTCCAGAGACTCATGCTGGAAGCACATGAAACATATTAGAGAACAAGAACTCCTGATTCTGGCTGCGTTACAACCAAGATGTTTTTGTTTCTTAATGTTTGTGTGGATGTACATTTTCTGAGCAGGCCTCGGTGTTTTCATCAGACTGATGCTGCTGCACATCAGAGTAGAGCTGAAGCAATTTCAGCTGTGCAAAGCAGAGCTGAAGTAACGAAGGGTCCACTTCGTCTGCAGCTGAAGCACAAATCGAAACAGAATATCGGCTGGAAGGCTTTTCAATGTAGAAACTTTACATGTTTGAATAAATATTGTTTAATTAAGTTAAAAAATTAAGTCTAAGAACAAGTTTTTTCCTTTTTTTTTATTTCTACCTTGTTGCTTCAAAGCATCATGTAAGGCACATGTAACATTTGTAAGACAGGAAACAGGAGTGTCCTTATTTGACAGCAAAGTCTCCAAAGCCTAAAAGAAATGGAGAAGCTGGATTTAGATCGGTGTCTGTAAAATACATATTTACAGATGTCTTATCTGTTTAATGGAGTGGTAGTACTATCACTTTTTACTACCTGCTTCTTAATGGCAGGGTATTTAATTTCCAACAAGACACTTTTTGCTTCGCTCTCCAAAGTTTCTGCGAAGAAACATTAAAAAGGTAAACTGAGCAATAGATCATTGTGCTGTGGTATCTTAAGTTGTCACAAGTCTCTACCAGGATCCACGTCGCTCATCTTCAGCAGAGCAGTCAGCCTCTTTAAAAGGTGCATGTCTTTGGCTCGTTCGTTCTTTTTGTCACTGAAACAACAAAAAGGCAATAACATGATGGAAATATGTGCTATTTTCAGTATTTTTAACGTCTTTTAAAAGCACAAGTGGATGTAATTTTAAGGTTTGAAAATATCTGCAGTGTGAAAGTATAGCACTGTGCTCTTTCCATCCATCATATTTACAATCCTGACATGTTACCCACCTGAGGGCTAAGTGGAAAGGGACGTTGATGGTTCTCAGAGCTCCTGTGGTGGGATCCAGCAGACACACCTGCTGCGTGTGGAGCTGCCAGCCCTGACTGGTCACACTGTTCACCCCCATCAGACGGTAGCCAGCATAAAGCAACCTGAAAAAACATGCCCACTTTAAAAATGAATACATTTTTGTCTGTAATCCTCACACAGGAAACCGAACAAGAAGTGCTGTTTACTTTTTGATGCTACTTTACATGTTCAATGTGCGAACCTGCATTGTTTTCCCACAGTGAAAGCGCCGACTCGAGGGCCCCGCTGCATGGCCCACACCTCCAGGATACCCCTGCGGGGGGCGAAGATGATGAGGAACAGAGCATGACGTCTGGGGAGGGAAGAAGAGGGGGAGAACTCCCGATCACCACGTTCTTCTTGAACTTGAAGCCAACCCAGCTGGGCGTCTCTGTAACCTAAAGTTAAATCAATGGCACACACACACACACACACACACATTATGATTTCACAAGTGAGTTTCAATATATAGGCAACATGTGATCATTTAAAGTGTTATGCGTTTTGACCCAATGAAGATGTTTAAATATGTTTTTAATTGAATTTAAGATAAGCCTTTAAAAACTGGACAACATCATTTTATATGGTAATTTTTTTGTGCTGGCTCTTATCTCAGTTTCCCCCCTCACCTTTCCACATGCGGATGGCCAAGCCTCTAGCCAAGTCCAGCAGCGTCACTCGACCAAAGTCGTCTGTGACTCCAGCGAGCGTGTTGCATGGAGACAGACATATGGACTCGCCGTGGCGCCGGGAATCTGGCAGACCAAACCTGGAGGGCAAAGGTCAGGTTTAAGGACATAAACATTCTGTTACTGATATGATTATGTTCACTTGTAGAGCGCTGCTTGAGCATGAAAAGTACCTGATTCCTAAGGGGGTTGCAGGCTCCACTTTGGGCTTCTGTTTCTGAGCAGCTTCCTCTTCATTCTTGTTTTTATTCTTGTTCCATCCTAACCATCCACTAAGAGCAAAACAAAGAGACAAAAAAGCCTGAAAAAGTGAGGCTTCTGTAGTAAAACTAAAACTAATAAAATATAATACAAACAAGAAAAATGATGCAAATAATAAAAGAATAAGAGATCGGTGAAATGGCCCCAAAATGCCAATTTTAGCATTTTTAAACAGAATGTTACATTTTCTACAAATATTACTTCTAATTATGATCTGATTGGGATTTTTCAAACTGCTGAAAGAAAAATCAGCAGTTGCTAATATTAAATACTGATCACATGATCCATCTGATTTATAAATGTGATATTCACTTGTTTGTATTTTGGGTTAACTATTAAGTCTCGGATATAAAAAACAAAATTGGATTTTAACTACTGTTAATTTAATGTCTGCTAATTCCCATGCACAAGCATTTCACACACACACATGTCCAAACCTGGCAGCACTGAAGAGAGCTGAGGTGAGTTTACTGGCCACAGCCAGAGCTACATGGGACAGAAGAGGCTGAGAGTTTCCCTGAAGACATAAAAAAAAGACACAACAAAAAGCTCAATTTGATGGAAACTTCTCTTTTACACAGACTTCTGTAAACCATGTGCAGAAACAGAAAATACTTGATGTTTAATAATTTCTTACGCTCACCTCCACAGCATAGTAAAAGCCCGTGAATGGTCCAGCTCCTACAGTGACAAACTGGCTCATGGCAGGGGGGCTGCCTTTTACTGAAGCATTAAACCCACCCAGGATAGATGCATTTTTCATTTGGTCAAACACACACAGTGTTGTAATGCCTAAAAGCAGAACACACAAAAAGTCCAATCTATAAACAATGAAAAAATATGAAATCACAGTGTAGCTTCTTGAGCTCAAGTATTTTTTTCTTCACATTTCTTAACACATACAAAAGCAATAAAATACAACTTCAAATAACTAGGATCCTAAAGACAAACCTTAAATTTTGATCATCATTTTTGTGAACTATGTCTTACCCACACTACTGTGGTCAACAATGGTGTCTTTCTCCTGCAGGCCCCACTTTTTGTAGGCCAGAGGTGGAGGTGGGACAACATCACTACCTGCTGCTGCAGCTGCACAGAACGACAGAAGAGCAACAACTTCAGTGCAACACTTAAATACTTCAGCAAGCTTTGTTGGCACGCGTTGCATGTAGCTTCATTTAAAAACTATAGAACCGTCTCCAAAGAACGAGAGCCAAAATTTAGGAAATAAAGTATCTTTCCTCAGATTGAGAAAAAAAACTTTACAAAAATGCTGCCCTGGTTTCCCATCTGTTGTGGCAGCAAAAAGCTCATAATAGGACACTGCAACATTCACCATTGTTCTCTACTTGAAAACCAGTTAAATTAATCTAGACTATGAGCAACTCATCATCTCTAAATGTGTAACAACTGAGACATTCTGGCGACTAATCTCTCAAAGCTCTTTTGTTTGTGGTACACACAAAAAATCCAGCTGTCTCAATAACACCTGAATGTCCTGTAGCAATAACTATCCACTCAGCCAGCAAGAGAAAAACACATCTTCAGTTAACACGATGTGAACGCACATTCCACATTGATACAGACTAACGCGTATGAACAGCAGTACCTCTTGCCACCTGGTTCCTGCAGGCACGCAGCGACTGAAAGAGACTGAAGCCATCTATGGTGACCAGAGCAAAAGGGTAAAGGATGCTAAGCTCCTCATGCTGCAGAGGAAGATAATCTGTTGTTAAACATCTTAAAACTGAATTTTTCTTCTTCTTTTGATGTGTGTTCAACAAGCTATGAACCAATCGCCACATACATTATATTCAAATCAATTCCTAAAGCTCAATAAACTCTTTTAAGAAGAATAATTAGGGTTGTGAAAACTCAATAAACCTCTAACTGATGAGTGTGGTTGGTGCGTTACCTGTTCGGTTACACCAGGATGACGAGGAATCTCATACGTGCGACATTTGAGCTTCAGCACAGGGTCCACATGCAGCAGCTGCGCCAGAAGCAGAACCCCGTTCTGATAGAACAGACACACCACCATTCTCATTTTGTAGGACATACTGGTTTAAACTAGTATTAATGTTGTGCTAAAACAAGAAAGTACCTCTGTGTAGAAGCGAACGTAACCCGATGTGAAGCCCACAACTACGCATGTCCAGTCAGGTCGTCCGGTGGAGCTCCTTATACACAGAAAAACAAAAAAAATACAATAAATATTTTGTTCTCACAATAAAATCTAATTCATGTATTTTTCTCACCTTTTTTGGCTGGCTAGGGGGATAGCAATGACGCTGCTCACACTCTCTCTGGAGAGAAAAACATGCACAAATATTTTATTTCTTGTGTGTGAAATGATTTTGCATTGCATGTATTAAAATGCATGCTTGTGGGGGGGGGGACGCAGGAATTAATCTTTAATAACTAAAAAAGTGAAGCTGACAAGTGGAGCCATAAAATGTCTGTGCTTCATATTTTCTGCAACAGAATAAATGGAAGAACACATTAAATGTAAGAAGACTGCTTTTTGTGGTTGTAAGATTTACATATATCACGCTGTCTTAACTTTTGTTTATTTTTTAGAGTTCTATTTATAGTGCATAGGTAAAGATGGTTTCACAATTTTCAGCTGTTTTTCCTTAAAGTCATGAAATCCTCTGTTGGCTTTACATCCTCTCTCATGCTCTACATCATCTTCTCACCGTTCTTCAGCGCTGAGGGTTCCAGACCAAGACACAGACAGAGTCATTTCCTCCTTGCCGCTGCCATCTGTGCGCCACTTAGCTGAAAAAAGTAAGTAAATAACATGACGAGCTAACATCTCAAGAGACTGAGAGCTGTGTGAGTCAGTCTGAATGGCTGACCTGACAGAAAAACAGCCTTCTGTTCTCGAGCCACCACCAGCAGGTCGGCGCAGGGCGACAGGGACACAACACAGTCCTGGAGCCAGGGTTCACTCTGCACTGAACTCTCCTCCTCTACCTAGAGGAGCGTCAGAAGTTTAGATCTGCACCAGGCCGCCACTAATCAACTGCTGGTTCAGTTAGTAGACTCTTGTCAGATTCTTTAGGAATTATTTTGGCATTTTCCCCTAAAATTTAAATATTTACTACTCCCGTTGTCCATCCAACTTGCCCTTGATTTAAAGTAATTTATTGCTGAATGCTATGAATAAAAGAATAGGGAATCAGAGTTAAACACAAAAACTAACTGTTGTGGCCGAAGATGATTCTTCCTCTTTATTTTCACTACTATCCCATGCTGCTTCCCAGTCAGAGGTATCCCAAGTCAGCTCATTATCTGCTGGAAAAAATAGTTTGTGATGTCAGGCAGAAAGAGGACAGTGCAGATTATGACAAGGCTAGAATTCTAATGGATCCGATCAAATATTGTGGTAAAGATTAATAAATCTCACTGTTTAGTTAATATTAATAATCTTTTCTGATTAATTATTTCCATTTCTTTCATAAAACAAAACAAAAAATGTCACAGCTTGTAGCGAAGGGTGTTAAAGTCATTAAGTTGTCTGTTTCTTTTTAAATCCAGAAACAATATGTAAATGCCTGAAATGAAAAAATAAATAAGTAAATAAAAACTCTGGAGTGATCTTTTGATTTTTAGTCTTTATATTACTCGAATCAATAAAATGCAATGTACCAAACATAACGAAAGAGAACCTGTGGTTGTCTAAAATATTGAAAACACAGTAATTTTATTTTTGCACGATTCAATACAAACAAAATCAATTGCTGTTAATTTTGCAATTCATTCTTCAATCAACGTAAACAAAACAAGTGGCTTATCTGATATCCTAAAAGCACGCCTCATGGCATTTTGTTTTTCCTACTAACATATGTTTGTCTTTCCTGATGTCACAGGTAAATCCTAAAATCCCACAATTCATCCGCTCCAAAACTGTGAGAGCTTTGGGAATCAAGACAAGTCTTTATACCTTAACTCAAATAAGACTCTTCATAATGCACTAGATTTTATCTTGTGCTGTAATTTTACTCTTTTTTTTTTTTTTTAAACTAAGATGCAAAATCTTGGATAAAATTTGATAATTTTCTAAATAAATACATGTAAGATTATATAAACAAATGCATGCTAGTTGAATAAAATACTTCAATGTGTGCCTTTTCTTGCTATTTGTTCAGTTGAGTAGAAATAATGTAAATCCTAGTGTTACAGAGCTGCGATCATTGTAGGCTTTCCAGGTAATAACTTTGATAGAAAAGAATGGCAATCACCAATAAATAACTAGATAAAACCTAAAACATCATGTCAGCTACCCTGTTAGATGTTAAGAGTCAAGTTTAGCAAGGTAGCTACTTCCAGATGTGTCAAAGACACATTGTTGTTCAGACATTTCTTTCTGCAGCGTCCATTAAAAATAGTCTTCTCCTTTTAGCCTTTAGCATCAAAGTTACCCGTTTGGTTCTTCTCCTCAACCGGCTTTGTAGTCTGGTTCTGGAACAAGAAGTCCCGGACCGTTTTGAGCTCCTGGATCTTACAAAACTCAAACAAGCTGCAGGACATCCCTCTCCTATCCAGTCAGGAACCAAGAAGTCGAGGAACCAGACAGACAGTTAGCTTCCCGGCTAACACAGAACCAACGCAGCTTCCGTCTGTTTCCTCGTCCTTTAAGACTTTACGACAACCTGTTCACAAAAACAAAACTTCTTTTCTTGTTCTGTGCAGCCAACTATATATATATTACTATCTCTCCGCTAAGGTTTGTTTGCCCATAAGCTACAGTTCCCACCCTAATGTGTTGATGACACATCATTAGCATAAAAACATTTGAGTGCTTCCGGGTTAGAGCCGCTTTGGTAATTTCAAAATAAAAGCGGGATGCGTCTATTATATTATTATTATTATTATTTGTAATATTAAAGAAAACAACTAAAACAAGAAACGATTTTATAATTATTTTAACAAATTGAGTAATTTTAAGATTTGATAAAGCAAAAACAAATGTATTTGAAAACGTGTAATGTTTTTTTGTCCACAAGAGGGCAGCAGAGCTTTTTAAAGATTGAACCCAATCCCACATTAACTACATTTACAGATTCAGCTTTTTGTTGTTTTATTTTCTGTAAATATGTAAACTTGGACTTTCAGAGGACCACACTGGTTTTTGTTTTTAATCCAAACACAAAGCTTAATGATTCACTGTTTTCAACTGTAGTTAAAAAAGAAAAAATGTTATTAGTCGTTTTCACATGAACATTTTTACACATTGTTTCTCTTTTCAATCAGTGTGTGTTGTATAAATAAAGTGGATAGGGATTAAATCAACTTTTTAAAAAAATGCATGGTCATAACAGCACTAAAACACTGCCTGAACACAGAAAACATGTAGTAAATGAATCACCTTCTATTTGCGTGCTACTTTTAAATAAATAGTTTTTCTAGGCGCTGTTGCAGTTTTAGAAAAAAATAATATAGTAAACAAAAATTCTAAACTTTAAACATCAGTGAACAAATCTAGATAAAATACTTATGGATGCACCAGGCAGGGTCATAGTACGGAGGTAAATCCTTGGAGTTACCAGAAATTTGCTGATTGACTTCCAGCTATTTTCATTATCCAGCATGTATTCTGAAATCATCTCAATTATCCATCCATCCATCCATCCATTCTCCCTTCCTGCTTCTTCCTTTTCAGGTTGTGGGGGTTACTGGTGCCCATGTCCATCAGTCATTGTATGAGAGGCGGGGGACGCCCTGGACAGGTCTCCAGTCCATCACAGGGACACATAGACATAAACAACCATTCACTCTCTCACTCACACCTAGGGACAATTTAGAGTTACCAATCAGTCTAACATGCATGTTTTTGGTCTGTGGGAGGAAACCGGACTATCCAGAGAAACCCCACGCATGTACGAAGAGAACATGCAAACTCCACCTAGAACGGCCCCAAGCCAGGATTTGATCCAGCAACCTTCTCACTGAGAGGAGGCAGTTCTACCCACTGATCTGCTGTGTCAGTTATGTCATTTATAAATAAATCATGATTAGTTTATTGTTGCAGGGTTTCACCACAATCTAATTATTGTACATATATATATATATATATATATATATTTTTTTTTTTATTTTTTATTTTTTTTTATATATTTTATGAAAACAGTGTCATAAAGAGAAGATAAAAAAAGGATACTAGCACATGAGAATATACTAAATATCTAAGCAAACCCATTTTAGAAAATTCAGCTAGCAGCAAATAAACTGGTGACAGATGAGCATGATGTGGCTATAAGACAAGCAACCACCAAAAGTTTATTTTTTGTTAAACAAAGATGGCTCACTTGGAAAGAATAACAAAAACTTGGGTGCAAACTCTATCGAAAAGTTTTTGGTTATAAAAATATGAAAAGTATGGAAAGCATTTACATCTGTCAAAATCCATGTAAAGAATAATGCAGTGTAAAGATTCAAAAAAGCTTTGGAGCAATTAGAGCGCAGACATATAGAAACCAACATTGGATCCATGAGGTCTGCCAGTCCCATGATAAAAGTGCTGGGGAATGATTATGTCATCAAACAAAATCTACCATAAAAATCCGACTGCTTCTCAGATGTGTTTCTGGGATACATTAGAATCCCATGATTACATTACATTGCATCAGTTCAATGCAAAAATCAATCAAACATGTTCCTGTTTTTAGTATTTTACACCATTTTATAATATAGCATGCTTTTTTTATTTTGTTGCATATCACTTCTTTTATTTACTTTTCATTTTATATGCTTTTATATGAATGTTTATTGCTGTGTGAACCTCATTCGTGTTTTTTTTTTTGTTTGTTTGTTTGTTTAAAACAGGTCTCTTTTAAATGCTTCCTCGTCACTGTATAAATAAAGGTTGAATGAATGAATGAATGCAGCTCTGGGTTTGCTTAAACCATGTGTTATTTGGTCCATAAAGACATAAAATACTTTTGTTGAATTTGTGTCACTTACATATAGATCCCAATAATTTCATAAACTGTACTTTTTTCTTTTTTGGGGGGGAGGAAACCAACATTTCACACGAAGGTCCCGAAGAAGTTCAGAGTGAATTCTCTGAATTCTTCCAGCCTTGAGCGTTCTGTAAATGCCTTTCATATCAGACCCTATGAAATATGGAAATTACATGTTTGCACAATTTAGTAATGACTCGTGCAAACCCTAGGCCACTTGCAAACATAATGCTTTGACTTGTGATAAAAAAAAAAAGTTGGGGCCTTTTTCTGTTTTGTGCTAATAATGTTCTGTTGCTTTAATTTGGCGACACTTGAAAAAAGTGTTTTCTGCAAATGTTTTAAACAGAAGAAACAATTTATTTATTTATTTTTGCCTTGAACTAAAAAAAAAGAGAATCATCTTGACAAAGTCCTGTCGAGTCAAAGGTCAGAGTCCCTTCTTTCTGTCCTGAGAACGCAGTGAGCACGACCAGCTGCCAGTGGCATTGTTAAACACCGCTCCACATCTTTCCTTCCCATCCTTCTGTGTGCGCTCTTAAAAAAGCAATGGGCAGTCTGCCAAGGTTCTCCTCGTGCATCCATTTACAAACCCACCTTGCTCTTATATCCAGAGACAACACACACACGCAGTGCATGTACACATGACCGCACAAACAGAAAACCCACCCCTGGGGGGGTGCCCAAAAGTTTCCGGTCCGGAAGGCCAGACACAGAAAGTCAGGAAACAATTGGGTGTAAGGGAGGTCCTCGGGCTCGTCATGCTTCCTCATCCTGGTGCGCTGCTTATTGAACTGTTGTTGCTTCTGCTATTTTACCCGTCACGGCAACAAGTCTCCATCTGGTTCCCACTCTTCCTTTGTTGATTCAAAGCAAGTTGGCATGATTTTTCTCAGGATGGACGTACCATTGATACACAAAGAGAGGCGGCATTGGTTTATTCCAACATGCTGAGCAGACCTTGGGATTTGTTTGGCAGGTTTTTGCACAAACCTTCATGGCGTCATATTTGACCAAGCTGGCTCCTACTGTAGAACGGAAAAGAATTATATTTATGTGAATCTGCAGGGGCAGTATGGCTGTGTTTCTGAGCAGTGCATTGCTGAAGTAATTAGCCCAGTGAGAAAGGGGAAGGCTCCCATGTTGACAGAGCTACTTGCATAATCAAGCCCTCCAGGTGTGCAGCAGAAAACCACTCCCCCTAAACTGTGTGAAAAGCCTGCAGGAAATAAGTGAATATCTGTCTGTCTCTTGGCAGGAGGAGATTATGGTTTCGCTAGACAGGAATCATGATGTCGAAGCACATTTCGCTGAAGCTGATGTGCAAGCTTTGAATCATGGCTGCTGGCTGTCGTGCACCATTCAACATAACTGTGTAGAATTTCAGCAGCTTGTCACACCGAGGGTTAATTTTCCACTACTTATGTCCTCTTCCACTTAAAGATGATCGATCTGTCTTTACTTATGCATGACCCACTTTTGAATTTGCACCTGACAGAAATGTAGTATTTTCACATGACCTAATTAGGTGCTTCTCTCTCTCTTTTTTTTTTTTTTAAGTTTGTAATACAGTTCAATTTTGCAAACAGCTGCAATGTGTTGTGTAATATTGGGTCCAAAGGTCATGGAGAGTTGTTTTATGATGAATAAAATGTGCCATCTTAACGCTCCAGTGCAAATGTCAAGATGTTTCCTAGCAATAATCTGCAAAAAAATATAGTAAAATTTACTGCATATATATTTTTGCTGCAAGTCTTCAGATCACAGTGAGAGGTGGCATATCTCTAAAAAATATCTGACCTTAATCTTAATCCTGCATCCGGACAAAGATCATCCCTGCTGGCGCTACGAACTGTGAGAAATGCTGCAAAATGGAAAACACAAGACTCTGCTTCACCTGTGGTTTTTGCAGAAAGTGCATGAGGGCTCATGTACTGTAGCTGTGAAACAAACATGCTTACTGTTGTCCGCGCGTCAGCAAACAGCTTTTGCTCTGAATCATCTCTTTATGCTCCGACACACGAGGCGGACTTGTTTAAGACCAAACAAAAACCGATCCTGGGGCATCTTACAAATTGCAGTTTATCTGAAAGTGAAGGGGGATTCTCATATGCTGAGCTGAGATAACAAGAGCCTCACTCAAGCAAAATAAAGCATTCTTTAAATGCTTCAACTCTGTTTAGCTTTTTGAAGAACACGGTGTTATAAAAGTTCTTTTCTTTTGTTGACTCTGATTTTTTTAAGTAATATCGTGTCAGATGAAATAAGATAGGCACAATTCTGCTAAAGCAAGCACAGTGTTTTTCTGCCCTTTAGTGCCATAATGTAAAGCTTTGTAGATTAGTTATGTTGGCAGGATTTTATTGGAAAAAAGGGATGTCATTTACTTCCAGGAAACAATCCTCAGTGGTGAGGTCAGAGCATTAACTTTAATGTTAGAACTCATATTACCTTCAGTGAATCGGAGTGGTCGTAGTTTGAAGAACCTGAGAGAAATTCTCATCAGGGAGTCAAGTTAATGGCCACTTTGAGCAAGGCCCGTTCAATAAATTTCCCCACCTGAAACAGCTCAAACTTCACAATTTCCAAGAATCTTAAGCAAAGAGTTCATACCTGACACTGTTCTTTACTTCATCTCAGTTTTTTTTTTTTGCCAAATCTACGTGACTACAGATAACTGCTTGGTACAGAATGTATCCTTCTGCTGATCTTCTGAGACTCAGAGCTCCCGTGTTCGGATTCCAAAATATCAACTATAGAAGGTGATGTGAGACATTTTAAAAGCAAAGACAAAGTGCTTTTGTCCAGTGTGATTTCGGAGTATTTTTGTATAAGATCATATAAAGGACGAACTCAAAGAGATGGAACCACATCTGATAGACTCAACTAATCGGAGGCAGAGTATTTTAACAGCAGCAGCATGTTGCTAGTGCAGCAGCAAAGAGAAAATTACAAAAAGTAAATAACTGTACGATAAAAAGAAGTGCGTAATATAAACATCAAAATCCAGGTTAAAAAAAATCCAACATCGTTCAGTCAGATCATCTGGACGGTTGCTTTATTGTTGAGACGTTTCAACATTCATCCAAAGGACTTCATCAGACCGAGGAGCCACAAACAAACTCAGTCCCACAAGCAGCACAATCCCATAGTGGACCAAGCAGATGATTTCTGGGACCCGCCCTCTTCCCTGTCGACTCCTCTAAGGCAACCATAACCAAAGTGGTTCAAAACATAAAGTGGGTGTGCTGCTTCGGGGACTGATCGTTTGTGGCACCTCAGACTGATGAAGTCCTTGGGATGAAGGATGAAACGTCTCAACAACAAAACAAAAACAAAAAAAAAAAAACAGTCCAGATGACCTGACTGAACAATGTTGAATTTTTTAACCTGGATTATTGCGCATCAGAGGAGCTGACGGGGGAAAGAGCGGGTCCTAGAACCAGCAAACTGCTTGGTCCATTATGAGTTTGCTGCTGATGGGACTGAGTTTGTTTGTGGCTCCTCGGACTGATGAAGTCCTTTGGATGAAGGACGAAATGTCTCTACAAAAGGAGAAACCATCTTGATGACCTGACTGAAGGATGCTGTATAATATAAACATTAAGTATCGCTCCTTAAGTGATTTTTTGTTTTTGTTTTACTTTGATCAATTCACATTTCTGCCAGTGAGTTAAAATCCACCTTATTCATTTTTATCTGTCACTCATTTTTAACAATTAAAAATGATTTAAATGTATTTTACGAAAACAATCGGGCAACTGTGGGATTTTCATAAAGCAACATTTCCTTTTTTTTAATCATTATTTATCTGTACAGAGTGGATCCCACTTGAGAGTAAAGAACTTGAAAATGCCAAATATGGTCGATTGATGTTGTGCCTGGAGTCCCACAGTAACTGGAGACATTCTGGTTTCCACCAGACTCAGCACATTTGCAGACTGAGCCCTGTCTTTAGTTTGGCTCAGAAGACATCATCTGTAATCACAAGTTCATATGCATAAGGGTGAAGGCTTGTAAATGATTGAAGCAGTGCAGATAGTTACAATCATGAATCTGCATTTTGATTATCATGCTGTAAATAAACTGGGTCACAGATTGTTGTTGTTTGGGATTGTAATGATCTTTAACTATTTTTTATTATGTTAGATCTCAAAACTGGAAGCAAAAATTATATTCTGATGCATCGCTTCAAGCATTGCTAATATTTATTTTTTATACATTTGCTCGTTTTACCAGATAAGTTACTACAGAGCCACATTTTATTAGCATTGCAATTATTAACCCCCCCATTTAATTCATAGTTTAGGAAACTTTACAAGAAGACGATGTGCATGAATAGCTTGAGTTCCCGAAGTTGTTTTGCAGTTGGGAGCTTTTGTTGGCAAACCTCAATTAAACTTAATGTATAAAAACAGCCAGTTGGCATCTTATCCTTGTCATAATCCGAATTGTGCAATTTTCTTTTGCACAATTTAAAAAAAAAAAGTCAAATATTCAAAAAGGAGGTGTTACATGTCGTAGCTTGTGCATTACACATTTAAAACCACTCTGTTGCAAATCAAAACCAAAGCTTTTTGGTTTGTAACAAGACATGTTGCTGCAGTTTGACATAAAATCCCAAACTTCAGACAGAAACCATTTAACATTTTCCAACTGAAGATGTTACTGTGTAGACATTACAAACTGAAACTGATGAGACTGTGACATTTAACACAATGAGTTGATGTGCAACTGAGTTTGACCTGCAATAAGAACATTGCCTCATATTCTTAAAGACTGCTAACCCAAACTACCAATCTGATAAGCTTCCTGTTTTACATAGATATCCATTTTTTCAGACTGATGTGCATACAACCGTGATAAGAAGACACGTTGCGTTGCTCAGCTAAAACATGCACATTTTTATATGAACGCAGCTTCTTATTGAACAAAATACAACAAAGCAGGACCATGGCGGTTTTGCTCTGACTCAATTCTGTAGATGCTTTTAATCCTAGTAAAAAAAAGAAAAACTCTGCAGTGACCAGATAAAAATATTTAGAAAACAACATGCTACTACAAATCAAGAATTCATTTAATTCAAATGTATATTTCATGACACCCTGCAACCACTACTAAATCTTGAGAACAAAAGAGTTTCTTGTTCTGGTTATCAGACATGCAGAGGGCTGTTCTGATGACAGACAGATTTATACTCTATATGGAAGATCTTGTCTCAGAAATGCAGATTAGGGATTAGGTTATAGATTTTATTACGATGATAAAGATCTGCAAAACCAAACGTGATCAAACAAAGCAGGCGAGGCACTTTTACACCTTAAAATCACACAATAAAGTGAACAAAAACAATGCACGTTGCACTAAAGAAGACTGGAACAGAGTTTTATGGACAGAGGCTTCAAGACAAACTGCTGTGCTTTCTTATTAGAACGCTTCAAGTTCCTAACCCCCACCGTGACTCATGGGAGCAGATCAGAGAATGTTTAGACTTGCTTTGCTGTCGGCAAAGTTTTTGATCTGCACATAAGAACTCTAAGATGGATGTGACTTCATTTTGCGCTGTCATGCTTTACAGTCAGTTTTCTGATAGTGCAGGTTCTCACAATGTCTTGCAGGGTGATCTAAATTACAACTCAAGGCATTGCCAATACTAGTCAGAGAAGAAAAAGTAGGATGGCATGGCCTCAACCTTCACTGCAGTTATGCAGCCTAATAGAATTAGTTACATTAGTTAAATTAGTTAATAAGAACTGAGTTGAGAGGAACGGTTTGGGGGAACTGACAAGCAGAACTGTTCTGGGAACGTCTTTAATCTGAATGGAGAGAAAATGATGCAGACTGTATTTTATACTGCTAAAATCTGGAATAATATGAATAAAAATGCTCTCTAAACAAACAAACAAAAAAAAAAAAAAAAAAAAAAAAACTGTATGCATTAATCCAACAATTTTCAGTCTGGTCATCTGGACAGTTTCTTTTTTTTGCTGAAACGTTTCACCTTCCATCCGGAAGGCTTCATCAGTCAAGGAAACACACAACACAAAAATGATTTTTTCCCCAAACAGCTTACTCCAAAGTGGAACAAACCAGTTATGTTGGTGCTAAGATGGTGTCTTATTATATAAATTATTGAGCATGGACGTTTTTGGTTTTGAACCAGTTTGACATGACTGTCGATGAGGAAGAGGGCCGGCAACAGAGGAGGGGGGCGTGCCAAAGACACCATCTTAGCACCAACATAACTGGGTTGTTCCACTTTGGAGTAAGCTGTTTGGGGGAAGAATCAGTTTTGTGTTGTGTGTTTCCTTGACTGATGAAGCTTCCGGATATAAGGTGAAACGTTTCAGCAAAAAAAAGAAACTGTCCAGATGACCTGACTGAAAATTGTTGGATTGTAAACCTGGATTATTGAGCATGGACTTTTCTGTATGCATTAATGCATATATTTAATCAAATTTGTGCATTTGGGATATTTCATACACCACTGTCATTTAGTATGATTTAAACTAAAGCTGTTGAGCACTTTTAGGGTTTGTAGTAGAGATGCACGATATTGGATTTTTGGCCGATATCCGATGTGCTGATATAGTAAAACTTATTTGGCCGATAACCAATAACTGACACCAATACCGATATTTTCCCCCTAGACCTATTTACAGACACTACATAGCTTTCTCTGCTGTGGAATTAAACTACTACATTATTCTGCATGCTCTTTGTCAGTTTGGCCTGCTACCAAATGCAGATTATAAAAAAGGAGCTGAAAATGATGTAACTCTTCAACTTGGATTATGTTTATTGTCAAATTTATTCATGACATTTACTCTCTCTAACACAATGACAACACTCAAACAGTGCAAATTTGTAAATTTTCATAAATCTAAACTCAAACCTGTTCACAAGCGACAAGTAAAAAGCGCATAAGCAGTAGTGCATTAATGGATATACTTAACAGTTTCTTAAATTAAAAATTAACTTCAAAGAGAAGCCTTTTATATTGGTGAGTTATTTTTATGGAATGGCCGATGTCTGGTATTTAACTTTATCGTGATATCGGCCGATACCGATACCATGCCGATAATATCGTCCATTCCTAGTTTGTATTTCTGGGAAATCTAACCTAAAAAAACATTTTGTCATATAAATTTGACTACAATATAAAATGAACGTGCATTATTTGAAGGGAATTGTCCCCTGCCTTGCATGCCTAACACTTACACAAAGACCTTGTGTGATATCAGAGCACAGTATGTACTGGGGATGATTCTCTGCTCATTATGCTTAAGTATATTTTATTTTCACCTGCCAGCTAATATTAGCTCAATATCTGCAAAATTGACTCAGAGACATTTTTTTCTGTTGGCTAGTCAGTTAGTTAGCAATTTTGACTTAGGTTGACTCAAAAAGTTAATCAGTTGTAGATATACCATCAATGATTATTTGCGGTTTCAATAAAATCTTTCCACTGGTTCAATAAATAGTTTGCTAACAGAAAAGGTTGACACCAACTGTTAATGCCAAAGTATTAAAGATCTGGAGTAAGTGGTAGTTTCACACTTTTATTTTTACTTTCTACTAAGTATTTTTTCTCTATTTAAGAGTTAAGTGCGTCAAATTTCAAATGCTTCATAATCCTAATTTACTTTTACATTTAGCACATTTCATTCAGTATTTCTTTATGCTTTCATATTCTTGCTGAGTCAATGTAGAAGCTAGTTCTTTACAACTTCTCTTTATGCACTCATGTAAGTCTTAAATTGTTAGACATCAAAAATCTTATTGAGAAAAGTGAAATCACCTTGAGCAAAACTTTTTTAAAAAGCCTTCCTCTGCAGGCATCAAGTGATTATTCAGTGTTTAGAGAGATTTCTTTCATATAGTCGAAATAAGTACAAAACACTTGTTTATTAAACATTTATTTTACAAGAAGCATTTTTGCTGACATTTATGTACAAACTTACAAATATGAATAATTTAATCATTAAAAAAAAACACAAACAGAACTATACATTGGAGTTTTCACATAGTGGAGCAATCAAGAGGGAGAGACTTTGAAAAACCCATCTTGGTAATATTCTAAAACCCTCTTAAAAATTTGTCCACAACCAGTACCGTGTTAGTTTCAAAATGCTACAAAAACGTTCTAAAGAATGAGTGAAAGGTGTACCAGTGATGAAATGACGAAAACAAGACAAAGAAACCCACCTTGTGTCATTTAAAAACCATTTTAAGTGAGTTGATGTGAAATACATTCAACAGATGTAATGTTCTTGTATCCTCTGCTTTGCAGTGGATTTAAGGTCATTCACAGAATAAAAAGGCAGAAATATCAGTGTTCACATCCAAAACATGTGGTAAAAAAGCCCTTAGTGTCGCTGATTTGTTTGTTTTACTGCCCGAAATATCACCATTTAGAATTTGTGTGCAAGATGCTGCGTGCAAAAGGCAGTCGATTAAAAAAAAAAAAAAATCAATTTTAAAAGTGAGTCCAAAAACTTTTTGTTGCATAAAAAGTTGGACAACAGTTGTAAGCACCGTCACAGATGACCAAGTCTTGTTTAAACATATACGTCAAAAGAGTATTGATCTACCAAAGTTAACCTTTGCTGCCGCTCATGAGTGTCACTTCATTCGTTGGTGCTGGTGCGAGCCCCTCAAAGGCAAACACAAGTAAGGCCATGCCCTGACAGAGCTGGGTTTGTGGCTGCCCATGGGCTCTTGGCCAATATTTACAGGACAAATACAATCAAGTGAAAAAGTGTTAGAGACAGAATGAGAATGTTGCTGCTGTGAACGTTTTGCCCCTGTTAAGCACCAAAACTGCAAGTGTTTAGGTTGCAGAGCGATCAAGGGATATGCAAAAAGTAGCAATATAATAATAAATAAATAAAGAATCAGAGTATTCTCAAGTTCGCAAATGTGCAAATCCTCCAATTCAGATGTTTCGTTTTTTGTCTTACTTAGCTTCACAACTCAGATGTTATAGGCAAAACCGATGATTTTGATTGTAGTCACAGTTTGGTTGCTCCCAACATAAAAGCAACTTTTTAATACAAGTTTTATATGTGAAATATTAATGGAAACAACAGGAGAGTTGTTTTTATTTTTTTTACTCCTTCATTTCTTTAAGACAAATGTTTGGCTCAGGTTAATGGGCATTCAGCACCTTTAGTGGACTTTGATTCACCCCAGTTTGATTGAATTGTGCAACGGTGGACACATAAACCCACGCAGCAACCCAACAATAGCTACTATAAACTTCATTTTAATAAATATCATTAAAAACACCAATATGGTGAATAGAAATTGTTGAAACTATGGGAAAAACAAACGTCTCCACATAGAACTTCAGTCTATGAGCAGGAACAAAAACACACATCGACGACTGAATATTAAAAAAATACACGAGGCACTTTCAATAGCAATGTACAAAAAAAAAAAAGGACAGATTTTAAATACTCACTGGGTTACAAGGCAAGATTTAAGGTATCATTTGATCAAAAGCTTACAGGAAGTTCAGTTCTTAAAAACAAGTCAAGTTGGCTAATTTTTCACAAATCATTGATTTCAAAATTGATCTCAACTTAGACTCTCAAAGCGTGGCGAGAGCTTTGATATCCTTTCAAATGATTCACGCTTGACTACGCATACTTCTGTGCCGGACAAGTGAACAACAGGGGACCAGTGAAATGTCAGGACTTTACATTGACCTAACGGCTCATGAGTCCGTATTGTCTTCCTTTGCATATTCTTCTACAAGTTTCTCATAGGAGTGGCTGAGCCCTGAACTGTCACTCGTGAAAACGGACCCATCAGATTCAGAGTTCTGATCCTCTTTAGAGTTGGTTTCAATGTTTTCGTCACATGTAGTAATGGAGATTTTTGCTTTAGAATTGTCATCGCCCTCCTCATCATTGTTGTCGTTGCCGTTGTTGTCTTCCAGCTCCTCTAAGCTAATGCTGAGAAAGTTTTCCTCGTCAATAAAAGTAATGTTAGCATTATGGATTGTCAGAGGATGGTACTCTTTAGAGTCCCATGTCCTTCGATTTCCCGCTCCACCATCTCCAACTCTTTCGCTCTCCATGCCTATGTCCTTGTCAAGTTGATTCTCATACATTTGGTCTTGGTCCAGTTCTGGATCACCCTCCACATGGTCCTCTGTGAGCAGTAAACCGTTGTCTGAACCCAGCAGGTAGTTCTTAGACTTTGAAAAGGCAACCGTGACACGGTCACTGAAACTGTAACGTCTTTTTTGGCGTGGTGACCGGTCCAAGCTGAGGATGGTGTGACCATTAAACACTGGAGCATCGTTACAACTTTTAGAGCGACCAATCTCTTTGGTTGATTTATTTTCTTCAGTGCTGTTACTGGTTCCACTATCCTTTTTGTTTCCGATCTGCTTTATCAAGTCATTGTAGCTGTCTTTCTTTTTGGACAAGAAGCTAAAGATGTTGACGTCATTGGGAGTAGGTGGCAAACGATCGGCGGCTTTGTGAGACTCTTTGTAGTGTTGCATTTCTTCATACGAAAGCTTACGAAGCTTGCGGCGTTTCTTTAAGGCCTTGTGGGCTTCGATCACCATCCGTACTTTCCAGTTGAAAAACAAAGAAAGCCAAGCCAATCCCAGGTAAATCCATACTTCGACAAAGTATCGATATAGAGCAGGATACTCTGTATTTGGGTCCACACCTGCAGGAACAAAGAACATGTAAGAAATCTAAGTCCAAAGATGTTAACTGTTATATATGCAAAGAAAATATTTATTTCACAGCTTACCTGCAACAAAGTCCCCAAAACCAATTGTGGTCAAGGTGACAAATGAGAAGTACAAGCCTTCAATGTATGTCCAGCCCTCCTGAGACATAAACACGAAAGGTGGAAGAACTAAATGAATCAGGACACCCCAGAGCAGAAAAATGGCTGTGCAGGTAAACTGAGCTTTCCTCTGAAAAATAATAAAACATAAAATACTTTAGATAAACGAAATAAATGTCCAAAAATGTGTGGAAATAAAAAGATTCAACCTACCAGTGAAACTCCTTTTTTGGTTAAATACTGGCCCAGGTGCTTGGCTCTGCCGCCAAAGAACTTTCCTAGTTCGCTGATCCAGGTAAAACATAATGGCACTCCAAAGAGCCCATAGAAGATGCAAAATACTCGGCCAGCTGAGGTTTTTGGTGAAATGTTTCCATATCCTACAAGTATTCAAAATTAAAAGAAAATAAGTTGAACAGTTAAGTGGAGTTAAATGTAATATCCGTCACTGCAAACTTCTGAAAATCACATACCGATTGTAGTGATGACTGTGGCGGCGAAGATGACAGCATTTGGCCAGTTCCAGTTGTTAAATGTCTTTCTGCCCGTTATGGTGACCCCTTGGCCTGCAGCATCGGACACCATCTACCAGAAACAAAAATAAAAAAGAAGAAGCTATGAATGTAAAACCAAAGGAACTCGCAATACAAAGACATTTATAAATCTGGCAATAAGCAATCACTCATCATTAAAGATCACGGTAAAATGACTCAGTTGTTTGAAACATCTATTGATTTTCTTGGCAGTTTCTTAGACAACAACCAAGTTTGTTACATTCTAGTTCGAGATGACTTTTGTTAAGAAGTGGTGCTGTGAGAAGAACCTGAATCATTCATTTATATTCAGCAGGATGTCTGTTACATGTAAGCTCCAGTTCTTTCACCACATCCTTCCTGTGATACATTGATAGTATCTCCAGTACTAATGAGGTGAAACAACAACTAGGTACCCTGGAAGTTTGCCTTTAACCCGAAGGCTTTAGTTGTTCCAGTCACTGCTTATTTTTCTACAAAAAAGTAAAACCAAAGTCTGCACCTCTACACATTAAATTCATAATATGTATACAGTTAAAATGCTCAGGTAGCACTGAAGAACTATGTTTTTTTTTTTTTTTTAGATTGTATCCCATTTCACCTAATACAGCAACTAATGCAAAAAGAAAACCATCCTTGTTCAAGTCATGCATCAACTGCAGTGGCATTTTAGTTTGGAAAACCAAAAAAAACCCCAGAAAATGCTTAATCAATCATTCCCAACCATACATGTCCTTGAGTTGCCACAACAAAAATGGAAACCCTCCCCTTGAGAAAAAGCAAACACCCGGCCATGTGTGCCGGGACAATGCATAGCCCCCCACAATCTTTCTGCCAGTGTGCTGGCAGGAGAGTTAATGTGCAGGCATTGGCAACATTCACTTAAGCCTTAAAATACTGGAAGATGCTTGCTTTTTTAATAATAATAATAATAATAATAATAATAATAATAATAATAATAGGTTTTGTGACAGTTCTGCTCTGTAATTTCCAAACATGAGAAGGCCATTCTTTTGTTGGGGGAAGAAAAAAAATGTTTTTCTTTAGTTGGACTGAAGGGGATTTTTAGATGACAACAGTGATGACAAAGTTTGAAACACAACTGGAAATTAAGAAAAAAACTTGACTGGTTTTCTGTTTGCTTATGACTTTTTTCCACTTCCGCCTACAAGCTCAGATCGTAACAGTTAGTAGTAGTAGGATTTATATATATATTCTTAATAGATTTAAACTATTACAATCATGCCACTGCAAATAATTGATGATGGTGACTAAAAGATGGACTCTTGCTAATTTACAGCTGTGTAGAGCCAGCTTGATTTAACATCTACATACACTGGCTCGTCAGTTGCTCCCCTAATATAAAATAACTTTTAGAGGTTTTGAACCACTTTGGCTATGGCTGCCTTAGAGGAGTCGACGGGGGAGAGGGTGGGCCCCAGAAACTATCTTATGCACCAGAAAACTGGTTGGTCCACTGGGTTTGCTGCTTGTGGGACTGAGTTTGTTGTGGTTCCTCAGACAGATGAAGTCCTTTGGATGAAGGATGAAGCATCTCAACAAAAAAAGAAACTGTCCAGATGACCTGACTGAACTTTGTTGAACTTTTGAGGTATAAATGGGGTGTTTGCGCTAGTAGCCTGTGTTTCATGAAAAGCTATTAGCTTATTTTTTTAATATCTTGACATGTAAAAAAAAAAAATCATCTTAAAGTGGTTGGGTATAGACTGAACAGGAAAACCCACCAAAAGCAAAACAATATATAATTAAATAATCATTTACACTTTCAAAAAGTCTAAAGAACTTGAGATAACTTTGGCACAAATTTGAAAATTAAAACTCAGTTACAGATGTATTGACTGCTCTGCTGGGACCAGTATAAAATGTTTCAAGTGTGAGGTGTCAGAGGGATTTTCTTCCTAAAAAGTAAAACAGCTACAGATGTTTTAAACGTTTTGGTCGATGGCCTCTCTGTGGTTGTGCGTTTAGCTCTGCAGACCACTTCAGCTTAATATGGATAAGTTAAATATGTTTGTCTGCCAGATTATACTACTGCTGAAGATTCACACATCAAAACTGCTGAAATAATAGAACACAAAGAAATAATAATATTCAGTCTTCACTGATACAACAACCATGGCAGCCTTTGAAGTACTACTAGACCCAAGTCTATAGGATTTGTATATCTTGGGGGAGGCCACGAGGTTATGCCAGTGTGGTAGGTGAAGAAGCCTATCTGACTTGTAGCATACTCAGATCTGGGACTGGGCAGTTGCTGCTATTCCAGTAATGGCAGGACCTAGAGGCAGTTTGGTCAAAATTACAACTTTGAGCCAAGTTTTCAGACAGAGAGTGAAGAAAGATCTGCCTGGAGCAACTTTTTTATGGTGGACCTGTCTCCAAACAATTTCTACTGTTTTACAGATGGATCTCTTCTGAAGGAGTCAGTAGGTGCAGGGGTGATAATTTTACGCAACTATAGTGAGAGCGAGAGAGTACAAATACGCACTGGATGTAACTGTATCTCAAACTGAGATATACGCAATCCGCCAGTGTGTGGCATCTCTCAAAGACCTTCAGAGTATGGGCAGTTGTCGACGGCAGTGGGGGTGTTTGTGTTGCACGGGGTTGGAATCTGAGCTGCTACCATCTCCGCTTCCCATCCAGAAGTGGCGGAGCTGCGTGGGGGGTTGGGGATTTGTAGGCGGGGTTCTTGGTTCTGTTGACAGGCTGGGGCGCCTTCCTTGAATAATGGTAGGGGAAACACTGCACCTAGAAGGCCCCCACTCATGGTTCTTCATCCATCCACACTTACCAGTACCAATACTCTTCAGCTGCACTAACTGGACAAAAGAAATTATGTACAGAGCTTCTATGTTACTGGGAGACTTTGCAATGCAAAAAACCCCCAAAAAACTAAAGGGTTAAAGGGCCAAAGGGTTAAGAGTCAAATCATATCTGTCATAAACAAGAAAATATGTGCATGCTCTTTGGATAGAAGCCTGATTAGCTCGGATTGAAAATGGTATTTTCACGTCTGTCCACTGGATAAATCACTCTTAATATCTGGAACAATTAAATGTTTTATTACCATAGCAGTATATCTTAGAGCATGGCTAGTTCTGACCAAATTTATTACACAACCAGGCAGGATGTGTGCCAGATTCCTATATTTTGATGAATGTTACCAAATTACCATGCTACAGGTTGAGCCGTTGGCCTATACCACAGTTTGATACCAGAAAAAAACTGTTAAAAAAAACAGAACAGTTATCAAGACAGCTGGTCGATGAGTGTGCCATTCCAGCTCCTTGGTACTTTTCCACTTCCAGCTCAACACAAGAAACAGCTGCTTTCAAGTGAGATTTACAGAATTCCAAAGAGTGACTCAAGTTCACTGTCATCATCGGTTCTTGTGGCTACGTTGCAAGTAACAATAAGATCCAAGCACCTCCGAAGTTTTAAGACAGATAAAGTTTAGAAACTCTAATTTGATAGTATGAAATGAGACTTTTGTCAAAGAGGTTATTTTATCGAACATCTGTTACCCAGTGGCAATAGAACTAATTAGTTACTAGTGCATGAAGCTGCAAGCCTTCATTCATGGAAGCAACTCATGGTATTGCTCTTAACTTAAAAAGAAAAACAAAACATTTATACTTGAAACTCGAATGAAATTTAGTTCTATCTTTTTATAGGTTTGAGAGGTCTGATTAATGCTGAATGCATGAAGCTGAAAGACTGACCATAAAATACTTGCATCCCTCTTAGGATTCTGTAAAATCCTAATTACTGAAGAACAGTTCTAAACCAGATGTGAAAATGCATCAGTCCATTTAATTATTATTTTTTTCCACTCTCATTTCCCTTCACAATGAAGAAGGAAGGTCAGCAACTCCTGACAGCCAACAGGTCATGAGACTAGCAAATTGTTCTAGCTAACAGAGTTTCACTTCATTTTGTCCACATTTTCCAGCTCTGACTAAGGGCAACCTCTTCCTTTAAACATGTGATTTATATGTGTTGAAACCTGGTTCTTGAGTCGTGTGAACAAAACAATTTGCAGAGTTGCACAAAAAAGTTAAACTAATACTTTACAGTTTGCAAAATTATAACACTAATGACCCAAGCCACAAGCTGTGGTATGGGAAAGTTAATTTAAAGGTGGAGATATGGGTAATGCTTCGATTTAAATGCTGATTTTTTTACTTGTTCATATAATATTGATTGGTAAAATGTTGGTTGGTTGAGGACCCAATGGTGCAGGCAGCTTTGCCAGGGCTGCACCCACTGGTAGAAAAATGCCAAGTGAATAACAACAGCAAATACTAGATATAATGACACAACTTTACGAAACCCCCAAACCATGACTCATATACCATGTCTCTGCAGGCAGGCTTTTGGGTGCAGGACAAACATGTACAAATCCCACAATGTTTAGTCTTTTTAGTAAAGCTGATGCAACATTCAGAATGATGAATAAAATGAGATGAGCATGCACCTTCATGCAAATTTTAATTTGCAGAAGCTGAACGGTCACACTGTAACTTCCTCATGTGAACCAACATGCTAATGATGCGATGTGGAAAAATTGAATTCTGATCTCCAGGAGAGATAACGCTCCCTTCTCACCACCCATATTGAACTTTATAAATGTTTCCCAAGAACTAACGCGGACGGGCTATAAAATCTGATCTGTGAACTGTGCCCACTTCAAGGATCCTGGAGTTAATAGAAAACTTCTTGTTAATAAAACAGAAAGACTAACTTTTACAAGTGTCGCCTGCTCCTGATGAGCTCACTTGTAGAAGATTTAATTGCCAAGAAGTTCGGCAAAGTTTCCACAATGGAAATCGAACAGAATTGTGGGCCCGATGTGTTTTTACTTGGTTTAGTTACAGCTCAGACGTGCCTGCAGCAGGTGTTTTGGGAAATAAAAAACATTGCTGGTCCATCCAAATGAGACAATGCACCCAACTGTGTGGCAGTGAATGGGAATAGCTGTCCAACACGCAACTTGGTTTAATCTTTTGAAAGCAGCATGAAACTGAACAGATGGCCCAGTGTTGTCTTTGTTCTCCTGAGAGAACACAGCAGTAAGGAGTGTTGTGGTTTCACATGAGGACCATTCCAGAAAGGGGGAAAAAGTGCTTCTCTTTCAATTGATTTACATAACCCAGTGCATAAAGTGGGAAATTTTCTAAATCTCCAAAGCAGATTTCTCTCTCCTGACTTCGTTCAAGTGGATTTGCAGAGAGGTGCTGGGAGGGGATATTTGAGGGCATATCACTTTTCAGTCCCCCCAAAGAGGAAAGGCAAAAAGGGGGGATGGGGGGGGGACATAAATCTCCCCAATACTGGAAAGGGGGAACAGGTTCAGACATGTCTGGCCTTACTTCCAACACAAAAATCAGGAAAAAACCAGCTTCAAAAACAAAAAAAGTCTGGCATTAATCGATATAAAATCGCTGTACTGGTGCACAGAGGCACTTTGTCAACAATAAATTCTTGTCATTTTTAAACATCTGAGTCAAATGCGAAGAACCACGGTCGCAGAGCTCTGACATTTCAAAGCAAAACAAAGAACATGTCAGGGTCCCCCCCCACCAAAAAAGTGTAAAAATCCCAGTTTTGGGTTGACAGTAAAACCAGGGGGTCAGTGGCACCAGGTTTTTCCCGTAAAACACTTTCGCTCCGAGCCGAAATTGATTGTGGAAACACCTTGCAGCCTTTTGGACGCTCAACACTGAACTTACACAGATCTCGATTAAAACTGTGGCATTTGCATTAGAAAGGTAGTAAAAAAAAAAAAATTTTAAAAAAGGACTAATCAGCATTTTAACCGCCACAAAGACTAAGAGATAAGACTTCTAGTGCTGCAGAATTCAGGCCTTGAGGCGTGCTCTCAGAGGGTGTGTTGACCCCCAGTGATGAACCCTGAACCAAAATCATCTCATTCCTCAGGAGCAGAGGGAAAACTTGCATATCAGCTGAGGCTCATCTTGCTCTAGAGTCTGCAGCACTTTGTCATTTTAAAGTGTTAAATTTAACAGCATACCTCCAATATTCTGTCCAGCTCATCTTTGGACAGACAGGGGTAGTCCTCAAGTATTTTATCCTTCTGCTCCCTGTACTGCTCTGCAGCCAACTTCCAGTTGGGCTCCTCCAGGACTTGAAATATTGCTGCTCCAATGGAGAGGTAAAAAATGATGGCAGAGGTCAGCAAGGGGCCTTTATCTACCATACTTCAACTTGGACAGGGGGGGAAGCAGAGCAAAGGAGGAGGGGGCAGATAACAAGAAAACCCGACGTTATGCGGAGCTCATTCAAACAAAGTTCGTCTACAAGTTCTAAAAGGTTCTGGTTCCGCGCGGCAGAGCTGAGGAGAAACACAGGCGCGTGCAGCCGCTGGCAGCATCGGGTTCGAGGCATTAGAGGTTGTTCAAGCAAAAAAATGCTGGGGCCTGAGCGCGCGGGCGTTTCACTTGCAGTTTCCACGTGCGCGTCCGACGGCCAACTGCGTCCTGAAGTACAGAGCTGCGTGGAGGAGAGGGGAGGAGAAGGGAGGAGGGGGGGAGGGACGGAGACCCGCCCAGAGCCGAGGCAGGGGAAACTTTTAGTCCCCCATTCTGAAGTGTGGCTTGTTTTGAGCTGCAGGTGCACAGCTCCCACGAAAAGAAACAAATGCACGCAAAATGTGCACTTTTATTTTTATTCATTCAACTGAACCGCTTGATTTGTAAAATATGTTTTGGAGGAAGTGGGTTAAATACATTTCCTGCAAACATTAGTGGTGGAAAAAACAACAAAAGTTATCATAAAGGGATAGTCTGGTCATTTTGAAGTGATGTTCTGACATATAGTCATAAAACAACAAGTTTGAAGTATAATGAGCAGCCAGCGAAGGATAGATTATTATCATTTACACTTTGTCAAAAAAATATCATAATGTGCTAGAAAAATGCTATTGCAGCTCATAATAAACGTTTTTGCATGACATCATTTTTTTTTTTTTTTTAACAACATATCAATGTTGCTTTGCAAACTACTGAGCATAAAATGAATATCAAGTCGTTGGTGTTGAGGCTGTGTTGGTCGCCTGATCAGCGCATCTACTCCATTACAATTTACTATAACTAGAGAACAGACTGGAAGCTGGAAGCTGAAGCCATCATGGACAAGCTCCCCCTAGTGGCCGGCTGTGGTATAATTTTCAAGTCTGCATTACAACACAAAAAAGTACAAATACATTTCAGATTTATTTTCCTGCTGTTACTTTTTGATGATTCACATAGCACTTGTCTTGCTGCTGTGTTCATATGTGTATATATA
>NC_056518.1:22688916-22701812 GCF_014905685.2 Nematolebias whitei
CCATCCATCCAACCATCCATCCATCCATCCATCCATCCATCCATCCATCCATCCATCCATCCATCTATCCATCCATCCATCCATCCATCCATCCATCCATCCATCCATCCATCCATCCATCCATCCATCCATCCATCCATTGTGGCTGGAGCTGCTAGCTTTCCAGTGTTCCTCCGCCTGCACCAGCTGAGCGAAGCGAGCGCACACGGGAGGACTCGCCGTTGCAGTTCTTTCAAATTTAAAGCATCAGTCAAAAATTGCATATGAATATGGGAAAAAAAAGTATTTAAGTCGTTTCGGCATATAAGTCGCAGGATTGATAAATTTATGCACAAAACTGCAACTAGTACTCCAGAAAATATGGATCCAAACAATCTTCCAAACCCAGAGGACATAACAAATCACTCCAAACTTAAAAAAAATAAATAAAAATACAATCAACTCAATTTGGGTATATCAAAATCCATAAGAAAAAAAGAATCTTTGAATAGCAAGTTGTTTGTATCTTATTTTTTGACTTTTTATATGTGATTTTTCAGGAAGATTATCCCAGAGCTGCTTTTCTACATTTATTGTTAAAAAGGAAGGTTGAAACAGGCTGGTTGAGCTGCTGACTGAACCCCAACCCCACAGCTTGTTTATGTTGCTGCTCTCATCTCCTGCCTGCCTTTTGCTGCACATAGCCCGTAAGCCAGAGAGGAAATGCTGTGGTGATGAACAAAGGCATGCCACTGGCTGGCAGTTTGGTCGCCAACATCATGGTTCATCAGTGACTTTACGAGATCAACTGTTCTAGAAACAAAGATTAGTGTCTCCAGTGTACGATGGGCACCGAAGTCCCGGAACTCCACTTCATATCAGAGTTCAAAGTTTACTCTCATTATCTGCACAAAGGTTATTGCAGGTTATTATCACGTTTATCGTGTAATGGCAATATCACAAGATGAATTTGTCATTACTTAAGATAAACAGGAGCGCGTCTCCAGTGTTGAGCAGGGTCAAGTATGACACGCTTCCAAGTGGGTTAAATAGAATTTTCGTGTGTTCATTTTACAAGTGCTTGAAAAAACAGATTCCTATTGTCTAAAAATACTGTCACCATTCACAAATTGCTTTTAAGGGCTTCAAAACGCTCATACAAAGGCATCATACAAAGGCTTCATTCAACGGTGGTCATAACTGCAAACACATCAAGTCTTTTATTACAGGCTCATATGACACCAGTCACAAGTTTACAAGTCTAAGAACAGTTACTGTAACTCTGTCATGTTAACAAATCTTCACTCATTACTTGGTAACTGACATCCACATGTGAGCCACCAGCAAAAAAAAAAGGTCCTTAAAGAATATTCTCTGTTCTGCGAGAAGAAAGAAACCATCTGAAGTGGTTTTAAATTAGAGTCGGGTGGTAAAACCTGTTAAGACACAATACAGCTACTTCTAGTTTGCTTTTTAATTTACCAGAAAGCCAGACGAAATGATGTATTGAAGTTTAATACGGTTAAACCTAACTTTGTGAGTATGCTTTATTACAAAATGCTATTTTTTTCATTGTTTTTGATAAAAGAACGACAATTTCTTTATCTTAAGTTAACAAATTACAACTCCAAGTCAATATAAAATAACTGACAGATTAAAAAAGGAGTGCATTTGACTTTTGCTTGTACATTTTTTACTTTTGTTAAATTCCAGACAGCACAAGGCCAAAATAGTCCATGTTCTGCTTTGTCAACTTCATTCAGTTTGTTAAAATATAGTCACTTTTGCTGTTCAGGCCTGTTAAACTTAAAGTAAAGCTGTGTCACGTTCAGTACGCTGCATTTACAAATGGTTGAGTTCTTCCAAAATCAAAAGTATCCAGTGGGACCCCTGTTTGGCAACAAACACGTGATAAAATGATTGAATTTCATGCAGACTGAGTGAATTATTTAAACTTCTGTGTGAAAAGGGCAACAGTTCAAAGTTAGGATGGTTGTGTTATGTGATTTGTGAATTACTTCCATCAAATTATAGTAATCATTCTCCTCCCTTGTGTGATTTGCATTCTGCTTATGAACTTGCAGTTGTAGTGCTTCCTCACAGTTTGAAGGTTTGAGAAATTTTGCAGCATTTTGAGCATGACCACGTCTTAGGGAGCTGGAAAAACATGTTTAAGCTGCAGATCTACTCAGCTGTGTGGACTGTCAACAAGAACACACCCAGTTTGTGCAGTCAGGATTGGTAACATTTTATGGCATCTTAGTGAAAAAGAAACTCAAGTCGTTTTTTATTGAAGCTATCAAAAAAGCATGCAGTTTGAACTATTATAAATGCATAAACTTTAGCTTAATTGTGGAATATAGCAACAGTTTTATCTGTGGATTTACTGATTGCACTTCTGGTTAGCAGTGATATGTAATCTGCTGTGCACTTCTCAAGTCAAAGGGAAGCAAACATACATAGCCACACTTAAACGTAGCTAAACTCAGACTCAGCAAATATGCAGTTTTTTTGGTATGTGTTTTAGTGCTGCAGAGGTGAGCTGAACTCCTTGTAGAAAAAAAAAAAGTGTTATCAAAGATGTGTAAATTATTCATCATTTCAGTTCAAGACAAATGTTGAAATTTATGGCTGCTGCCCAAGTCAAGGTCAACTTTTATGTTCTTCAGTCTAGAAAAGATGTGTTTGTCTCACAATCCCTGAAAAAGATGCCAAGACAAATGAGAGCCTTGGCGAACTTTACAGGGACACCACCGAGTCACTGGTTCAGGTATGTTGACGACACCTGGGTTAAAATTAAATCTCAGGAAATCCAACATTTCACTGACCACATCATCTCTGTGGATAAATACATCAAGTTCATACGAGAAGATGTAAAAGATGGCAGGCTGGCTTTCCTGGACTGTGAGGTCTCAGTCTCTGATAGAAGACATTTGGAAATTGAAGTGTGCCACAAACCCACCCACACAGACAATTTGACTCCCATCATCCCCTGGAGCACAAGTTAGGAGTCATCAGGACTCAGTATCACAAAGCAGACAGTGTCCCAACTAACTCAGGAGCCAGGCGGAATGAGAAATGTCACACAAGACAGGCCCTGGAGCAATGTGGATATCCTAACTGGGCCTTCCTGAAAGCAGAGAAGAAACCCAAACAGGACTCCAGTCAGCCAACAGGTGAAAAGGAAGAACCCAGACCCAGACCAGTGGTCATTCTGTATGTTGCAGGACAAGAAAATGAGACATTTATTTTCTAAACATGACATCTCTGTAGCTTAAAACCCCAAAACATATTATGGCAAAGACTGGTTCATCCCAAAGATCCAGTCCCCCGGCACAAACAGAGTAATGTTGTGTATGCTGTTCAGTGTCAGGAGGGTGATCAGTCTTACATCGGGGAAACTAAACAGCCACTGGCCAAAAGGATGGCCCAGCACAGAAGATAAACATCATCAGGCCAGGATTCTGCGGTCTACACTCATCTCCAGGCCAGCGGTCACTCTTTCAGGGATGAAGATGTTCACATCCTGGACAGAGAGGAACGATGGTTTGAGAGAGGAGTAAAGGAGGCCATCTTTGTGAAAAGAAATCATCCATCATTAAACAGGGGTGGAGGCCTCTGTGTTCAACTGTCACCCTCTTACAATGCTGTTATTGCATCACTCAGCACTCTGAGAACAGCAAGTTGCCATCAGGGCACTAATGATCAATTATTTTTCTGATGGTCCTCCCTTTGGATCTGAACAATTATTTCTTGGTGTCACCAGCAAACTGGTTGATCCACTATGAGAAAGTGCTATTCATAAGACTGTTGGTTGCAGTTCCTCAGACTGAAGACGCCTTTTGGATAAAAGACGAAATGTTTCAACAAAGAAGAATCCATCAAGAGGATCTAACTTAACCTTGTTAAATATCTACCTGGATTATTGAGCATGCATCAGGACCCAGATGAATAAACTTACATAAAACTGGGAAAATCCAAAGAATTTAAGAAACGGGACCAGTAAACAGTCTAAAAAAAGATGTATCTTGACCCAACAAAGTGAAGTCAGGTCCTCTGGATGTTTTTTTTTTTTTTGTTGTTGAAATGTTTTGTCCTTCATCCAAAGGACTTAATCAGTCTAAGGGGTCTTATTTTATTACCATAAAACTGGTTGGACCACTATTTGAGTGTGCTACTTATGGGACTGAGTTTGTTGTGGCTCCTCAGACTGATGAAGTCCTTTGGATGAAGGATGAAATGTTTCAACAATAAAGAAACCATCCAGAGGACCTGACTTAACGTTGTTGGATGTTTTACCTGGATTATTGAGCATGAACTTTAATATTAATCTTTAATCTTGACATTTCATCTGACAGCTCTTGTCTTTCAACCCACTGTGATGAGGGCAATGACTAAAGCTCACTTTCAAGAAAAAATAATAAACATTCTGTTGTTGTACAATGTTATGCAAAGATTTTTTTGAGAACAAAATAGCTTTATTTTAGTTCAACAGTGCAATGAAATGTTCAGGATGAGAACTGTTTCAACTTGCTACAAAAACAAGAAATAATAAAGCCTGCAATAAAAGTACAAAATATTGCACCAAAAGTGAACAAAAAAAATAATATTTACAAGGTCCAAAAGAAATATAGTAAACAACATGGTAGAATATAATAATTCAAGTAGGATGAATTAGTATAAATAAGTAATTCACAGATAGTATATTGCTTAAATGCACATGATATATATTGCACATAACTAACGTAAACTAAACAGATTGTGTAGTTTCAGGAAGTGAGTAACATTGAGATGAATTGAATTACGATGGTAGGGAAGTAACATACATGATACAGCCACATAGTGCAGCAGCAATAAACATATTAGTTATCACAGATGTGGCTTGGTGCAATGTTATTGTCAACAGTTCTGTGTTATTATCAAGAGTTCAGTAATCTGACAGCTTGTGGATAATGATTGTCTTTGAGTTTTTCATGCGCGATGGCAGACTGCTGTACTGTCTGCGTTAGGGTAGTAGATGGAGGAGTCCTTGCGCTGGGTGGGTGTGGTCCTTAATGATGCTGCGTGCTTTGCGCAGACATCGGCTGTGGTAGATGTCCTGGATGGTGTGGAGACTGCTACCAGTGATGTCCTCTGCTGTTTGCACCACAGCTCTGACTGGTGCAGTTCCCATTCCACCCTGTGATGCAGCCTGTCAGCAGGCTCTCAATGGTGCACCTATAAAAATGGTGAGGATGCTGGTGTTCGTACCAAACTTCTTTAGTCTTCTTAGGAAGTAGAGTCTTTGTCTGGTTTTCTTGACCACGGTGTCTGTGTGTAAAGTCCAGGACAGATCCTCAGTAATGTGAACTCAGAGGAAGATGAAGCTGCTGACCTGCTCCACCTCAGCATTGTTTGTGCTGATGATGGAGTGCTGGCCTCCACGCTGTCTCCTGAAATCCACTTTCATCTCCTTTTGTTTTGCTGACATTCATAGTGAGGTTATTTTCCTGACACCAGCTGTTCAGTGATTTCACCATAAGCACTCTCGTTGTTGTCGGCGATGAGGTCCAAGATATCAGTGTCGTCAATGTACTTGAAGATTATGTTCGAGCTGTATGGCGGTACAGCGTAAAACAAAGTAACAAAAAAGAATATTTATTATCTCAAAGTATTTATTTTTTTTAAATGTATGGTTTTGACAAAGGGTGAAAATTATAAGACATTCTGTAAACAAAATCAATACAAGCTTGACTGTTCAAAAGCAGTTTAAAAAAAAAATCTCCATTTTGGATTTTGTCAGCACTGAGGCAAGATATGTACAAGGTTTTAGAGTTGCTGCAATTCAACTTGACTTGAGAAATCTATAGTTGATGAAGGGGAAAAACGAAAAAGTCAGAGAAAAACAACATTCTCCAACATGAGTTGCATGCATTAGAAGTATTTTTCCTATTCCTCTTCTTCCCTTTGGACCCCTGTTGTGATCTGTTTTAGTTTTTGATAAACAAGGACATTTCCTGTCAGAGTTTACCATTTGTACATCCTGTGCGTCAATTTGTGCTCAGAACTTCTCATAATATGCAGCTGTGAAACAAAACGTGACAATAAATTGTGTATTGCATTGAGAATGATAATGGTTGTTAACAAAATTACCACAAAATCAGAGTTTAGACACAAGAGCATCTATGAGCTGATCTGACTCTGGTGATGCTTGATGCTCCCCATTCAACCTGCTGGAGGTTTATTTTTTTTAAAGACAAGTTTGTAGGAAAGTTTAGGAGCTACTAGATTCATTTCAATTTGTATTTTCTAAAGTTGCTTATTTGTTTTTAAGGTCAGGGGAAGCTGGAGTCTATCACAGCTGTCATCAACTAAGAGTTGGATTAAAACAAACAAAATAAAAGTTGCTGCAAAAAGAGAACATCTTTAAAAACTATAGTAAAATGTAGGTCTGAGAGTGGACTAACAGGTGCAGGCTGAGTGTGCATGAAACAAGAAAAATATGGCATGGAACAAAGAAGCGTGGAAACTGAAAATCCTGCAGGAGATGAGACCTCATGAGTGGGAAGGCAGGAAGCAGGGTGAAAGAACAAACTGAGGAATGAACCAGAAAACGTGAAAAAAGGGGAAAAAAAATTAAAAACATACACCCTCAGTTCAAAAGTTGGGACATTATGTAAAATGTGGGGGAGAATATAATGCAAATTACATATCCCTTTACTGTATCTGCAATGTATATACAGGTTTTTTTCGTCTTCTTTCAGCTGCTCCCGTCTTCAGGGCTTGCCACAGCGAATTCACTTTTTTTTTCATGTCGGATGTTCTTCCTGACGCAACCACAGACCACCAAGCTACCACAGCCCTCTGTGTGGAGCAGAGAGCTGCCATCTAGGGCTCCGGGGGAAGCCGATGGTGGGAGTTAAAGGTCTCGCTCAAAGGCCCAGAGTGGGGCAAATGAGGATTGAGGCAAGTGGGAGTGTTTCACCTTTCCCATCCACATTTTTGATGTTGTTGGTCCGGGGAGTTGACCAGTGATCTTCTGATGCATCTTCTCTAACCTCTGTGTAGACATCCACAATGTATACACAGTAAACATAACAAATGTTCAAACTAAGAAATGTTTGTTCATATTTTGGTAAAAAAGTATATAAGATCAATTTGGATTTTTTTGTAGTAACACATCTCAAAAAATACAAGACAGGTCAGAGAAAGGCTGTTAAACAGATAAGAAACAGCTGGAGGAGCATTTTGCAACTAATTCAGTTATTAACATCAGGCCAGTAAGCAGACTGGGTACAAAACAATCATTTTAGAGAGACTGAGTCTGTCACATGTAAAGATGGGCAGAGGTTCAGCAGTCTGTGAAAAACAACAACAACAGAAAACTGGGAAGTCTTTCAATACAAATATAATACATGATTTTGTTTACATTATTTTACATTTTACACAACATCCCGACCATTTTAGAACTGAGGTTGCAAAAGTCATATAACATATAACAAATGTGGTAAAACATTCTTTATTAATATGGAGTATTATCTATTAACTGTTATGAATACTTCCCTGTGTGTTATAAACTCTCAGAAATTGGTTTCTCAGATCACACCATTGGTTGGTTCTCTAACTATATTTCAGATCGGAGGCAATGTGTTCAACATAATGATACTTCCTCAAGTTATTTAACAGTCAACAATGGTGTACCACAAGGCTCAGTCTTAGGACCCACCCACCCTCTTTACAATCTACATAGGTAATTAGATCAGAGCTGGGGTGACTGTGACTTTTCTGCGGCCGCACCTTGACTCTGGAATAAGCTCCCACTGGAGCTACATCAGATTACTGAACTTGGCCTTTTTAAATCGAAGTTTAAGACTTTTTAAAAATTCCAACAGGCTTTTAGTACTTAAATATGTGTTGACATTTCTGGTTCTCTTTTTGTTATTTTATTGTGTTTTTTCTTGCTTTTATCTTTTTGTCATTTTAATTACTGTTTTTGTTAAGCACTTTGGTCACCATCACTGTGGTTCTGTAAAGCACTATAGAAATAAATAAAATAAATAAAATAAATAAAATAAATAAAATAAATAAAATAAATAAAATAAATAAAATAAATGCATACATAAATAGAGCATCCCTGATGCATTCATACATTTCTATGCTGATGACACAGTTGTTTATTGTCGAGCTAAAACAGTTGCTAAGACTTTCCAGCTTTTGCAATCTGCATTTGACGTCATCCAGTCAGATTTGTTCCATCTCAAACTTGTCCTAAATGCCGATAAAACCAAAGGGATGCTTTGTTCAAACAGGAAATTGGTTCCAGCAGTTCTTCCTCTGATTTCATCCTCAAATAGTGTCCCCATTGAGTTTGTTGATTCCTATAAATATTTGGGTATCTTGGTCAATTCTCATCTCTCTTTTAAGCTCCATGTGGAAAACTTAGTAAAGAAACTGAAAGTTAAACTGGGTTTCTTTTTCAGAAATAGATCCTGTTTAGCTCTCAATGCTAGGGAACCCCTTGTAACTGCGACTTTCCTTCCCTCCTTTGACTATGCCGGTGACATTATTTACATGAATGCTCCTACAAGCACTCTGCAGATGCTGGATGCTGTCTATCATGGTGCACTAAGATTAATAACTGGCTATCGTACCCACCACTGCACCCTGTATTCACTGGTTAACTGGTCATCATTAACTTCACATAGACTCTCCCACTGGTACATTTTCATCTTTAAATCATTTCTTGGTCTGTTGCCTTCATACATCTCCTCCTACATGTCTCTGCGTGAGTGCAGCTACAGCGTGCGCTCCCAGGACATTATTACCTGCAGTGTTCCCTCAGTGAGGACTGAACTAGGCAAAATGGTCTTCTCCTACTCCGCTCCTGTTTCCTGGAATATCTTACAAAAAGATCTGAAGCTCTCGACCTTGACCTCTCTAAGTGGCTTCAAACATCTAAGTTCCTGGCAAGAACCAGTGCAGACATGTTTCTGTTTTTAGTTTTTTACATTGCCTTATAATCTCGCTGTTTTTGCAACATTTTTTTTGCCATCTTATTTTAATTTGAAAAAACAAAACAAAACAAAAAAACACACGTATACCTCTTTTATGATTGTCTATTGTTGTCGTCGTTATACACTGTTGTCATCACTCTTTGTTAAAATCAGGTCTCTCTTGTAAATGAGCTCCTGAGGCTCAATGGGATTAACCTATTTAAATAAAGGTTGAATGAATGTGCATTCCAGAATACACAATGTGTATTGAGAATACTACGCGTTTTCATCTGGGGGCTGCCATTCACTGCATGCCTCTGACCTCATGCATAGAGGCAGACATGTTTTGGTAGCGGTGCTGTTAATGAGTGCTTAGAGTTGGGTGGTGACCTACAGATCTGGGCAGGTCACCTCAGTCTAGAGTTATTTGTCTGCTCTGTTTTCTGGTCTAAGTTTGTGTGACCTTGCTGCCGCTGTTTGTTAGGCAGGGCAAATGTCGCCTTTTTTGATCCCCTTTTTTCCTGCCGCCAAACATCCTGTTTTCTCATGTTCACATTTTTACAAATGGCCAAACTGACACAAGGGGTAGAGACAAAAACACAAGCGTAAAGAGGTGGTGACCCCTCCAGCAGACAAACACATCTCTGTATAGTGAGTGACGCTGCAGCACGCTGAGAACCGAACATACAAGATGGAACAGACGGGTGGTGTCAAGCTCATGAGAAGCATTTTCCTTCTTATGTATGTTTTGCACCATTTGCAAGTTGTCAACTCAGCGCAAGCGTGTCACTCAGCTGATTACAGTAATTGTTGGGATTTGCGTCAGGTGCAGCTGATGCCGCTGAGGGGAAAGTAAACAAGAAGTCCGGTCGATCAGTCAGGTTGAAAAATGCACACAAACAGAGATTAAGCTTGGAGAGCTTGAGAGACGGTGGAGGATGGGGATTCACACATGTTTGTGTCACAAAGGGTAAGGAGGAGGAATGAAGAGGAACTATGCAAAACTTTAGACGCAGAATGGGTTTGTTGTCATCCTGTTGGCTCAGGCCATGAGGTGAAGGTCCAATAAGTGAGATAAAAAAATTAACACGGTCAATAAAAAAACATTATATGACTTGACTTAAAGAGTAAATACAAAATGTTTTCTTCTATGAGCATTTATCATATCATTAATTACCCAAGTAGCATTCCTTATAGGTTTTACCGCCTGCAACTCATTCCTTATCTAAACAACACTGACCCCTTTCAGTTTGATTATAATAATACTGGTCCCAGATTCACTTTGTTGTTCCCAGTTATCAAAGTGTATTCTGCTCATCAATAGACAAAATGTTTGAAAAAAAAATACAGTAAAAACCACAGAGTCCCGTTTCCTTCATTCTGCTCTCACGCTCAGTGGTTCAAGGTTGAATATTAAATGAGGACGTTCTGAAATATTGTATTGTTCTCGTATGAATTTTAATTGTGGCATTTTTGTTTCTCTCTCTTTCAAAACAGTGCTGTGTCAGCTAGAATGACTTATGCTAGGCAAGGCTTCAGAAACAATTCTCAGTTTCATCGCTTTCTTAAATCGCTTGTCTTCCAGAGCTTTATTTCTTACATAATGAATATATGCACAATAAGCTCGGCAACTCTTAGGTGTAGCAACCAAGTTCAAGTTCAATAATTTTTATTATCCCCAAGGGGCAAATTGTTTCATAGTCTATAGTCACACAAAACATCCACACTAGACAAGACATTAAATCATCATTGTTTGATGAGAAGTCTGATTGCTACAGGGATGAATGAGTTCTTCACTCTGTTCATCCTACATTTGGGCAGCAGATACCTGTGTCCAGATAGAAGCAACCTGAACTCACCATGGAAGAGAGGATCAGGATCTGCCAGAATCAGCCTGACCTTGTTCACTGACCTCGCCTTGTGTAGGTCAGTGAGGTTCTGTAGGGTTAGACTTTTTCAAACATCCTGACAATCCCCGAGAGTTTGTTCCTGGTTTTGCATGTCAAAAGTCCAAACCAATGGATTACGGTAAAAGTTAAAAGACACTCAATAAAACATTCTCATAAAAGTAGAATCAACCACCTGTGAATACCTGTTATATCAACTTTTCAGGAGGAAGTGTTCTCAAAAGATAATGGATGGATGGATGTAATTTTTGAAAAGAGGCCGATCCACTCAAATACTTTCTCATACTTTTTCTCTGAACCCACCCACCGTCTGCCATTTTTGTGTGTCTACTGTCCAATACTTCATGGACTAGGAGGAGTACTGTATAAGTGCAAGGATATGAGACATTTATCCGCTAGCTGACTCGTGTTCTCGTTCATGGTTGTGCCAATATGGGAGGGTGGTGTCATGTTAATGGATAATGTCTCTACTGTTTTTACAAAAGTAATGCCTAGTGTGAAAGGGTGTGTGAGTTGCATCGTGCCATCTGTACACTCAAAAAAATCCTGAATGTTGCTGCCACTTGCCTTCCCAGTTAGTTCAGGTAATGCTCGTGGTACATTTTGTGCTTTGAGAAAAGCAGCTTGCCAAGACACACACCTTGTTGCTGACAGAACCTGCACAACCCAAACGCATTACTGCCTACTGCTTCTAAGAAAGACACCCAGAAAATCATCGCATTGAATGACATCGTCATCTCACTAACCCTAATCCAGAGTTTGCGATAGATTTTTAAGTGATGCCAAATGAAGGCAAGGCACAAACAGCTGCTTAAATCATCCGAACAAAAATAATCTTAAGTCAAACGCAGATTTTTAGTTTAACTTGACAGTAAATTTATTTCATTCTGTTGTCCCTCTGTGGACATGCATTAATGCACAGTCCTTATTAACCATTGCAAAATGGGTACGTGACATTTTTCTGGACTCAGTCACTTAATTTCTCTTCCAATATTTCCATCTCCCCCACAGAGAAAAAAATAATATGAAAAAAATCTTAATTGCCTTCAACTGCATGGAATTCTGAACATTTCCCTCTTTTAGTTTCCACCAGTTTAATTTGTCCTTTTTTTTCTGTCCATCTGTCTAACACATTCTTATTTTCCATTCCTGCTGGGGCCGTCTGTCTTTGTCATTTACTCCTCCACAGAGCTGCTTGACTCTGTGATATATGAGCCTCAAGACGCTTTGCACCTTTGACTTTTTCTGCAAGCACCAAAGGCCACACTCTGACTGCCAATGTACACTTTCATTTCATTAAATTATGTAGTGCACAGAGAAGTTGCATCTCACTTCTCTACTTAATGATTTCTTACAGATAAAACAAATCTTTTTTTTTTTAATTTTGTGTGTGGAGATACATTTACTGTGGAAATGTGACAAATATAGTGAAGCTGTATGTTGTTTTAACTTTTGTATTTGATGTTTTACCTCCAATTTGAGCATGTATTTATTCTTTCTTGGTGAAATACTGCCACCTAGTGGATAAAGAGATAAGTTCAACACTTCTACCTTCCATTCTATAATATACATTATGGTTATCGTGCAGACGTTGCATGTGCAGTGAATGCAGATGAGCCCTTTATCTGGGTTGCCAGATCAATTTAAAATGTCTTATTTACCCCCACATTTTCTGTGCACATGTTCAACAAATACAACACACACCTCATCTTAGAATATCTTTACTCAGCACATATGACAGTTAAGGTCAAAATACTATCATTTGACATTACTATTGCTCATAATTTCTTATCTGGCAACCCGATTGAATAAAAACAGAAAAAGCGCTAACATCTCCAGAGGTTGTTTTCATGTAAACGGGGCCTCACTTTAACTTGGTCATTTAAAAAGTGGATCGCATAATGAAAAAGTGTGGGCAGTCCTGGTATAAACTATAACAAATGATACACATTCCATTCCATTCCATTCCATTCCATTCCATTCCATTCCATTCCATCCATCCATCCATCCATCCATCCATCCATCCATCCATCCATCC
>NC_056518.1:22701822-22732993 GCF_014905685.2 Nematolebias whitei
ATCCATCCATCCATCCATCCATCCATCCATCCATCCATCCATCCATCATCCTTACCCCTTTCTTCCTTTTTGGGTAGTGGGAGTCACTGGCGCCCATATCCAGAAGTCACTGTGCGAGAGAGGCGGGGGACACCCTAGACAGGTCTCCACTCCAGTCCATCACAGAGACACAAAGAGACAAACGAGACAACAACCATCCACTCTCTCACTCACCTACGGATAATTTAGAGCTACCAATAATCCTAACATGTATGTTTTTGGTCTGTGGGAGGAAAACGGAGGACTCGGAGAAAACTCATGCATGCACAGAGAGAACATGCAAACATGATCCATATTGTTAAGAACAAATATAATAAACATTCAAGACAGTAACAATGTATTCAAAGTCATTTAATCCTTTCTAATTACATGCATTTTACCTTTAGTGTTTAGTGGTTTAGTTACACGTTTATATCATCACAGTTGTGATGGAAATGCCATAAATTTTCTCTGAAGTGAAAATAAAAACACACAAAAAAACAACAGCGTTTCATAAAGTCAAAACAATATCACAAAACTTTTCCAAGAAATACAACAAAACAGAAAACATAACATTTCGGAATTCCAAGTAAAAAAAATTTCTAAAACCACAAAAACCAAAACAAAACTTCAGAAAACACTCAATTTCAGAAAATGTACTTGTTTTTTGTTATGTTTTCTTTACCATCCGAACATTGTTTTGTAGCTGATATTATACATTTTTGTTAAACGCTGTTCTACCCTCTAAATATCACCGTTATTGGTATTAAATTAATTAATTATGCAACAGTAATCAAAATGTGTTTTCTTTCTTTCAATTGAATTAACTTGCTTCATTCACTGTTGATTCCACCACCATTCTAACACAAAAATCATTCATCACATACTTGGAACAGACTGTCTGCTGTGGTAAAGACAGGCAAGTGCATAATGTCTCTGAGCTAGCAGAGAATGGTTGAGTACAGCAGAAAACCCTCTTTACCTCAAGCTGCAGACAAAAGAGAGGTACCTTAACCACCACTGTGTCTTTACACTTTGACATTTGGATGTTGCAGGCTGTCAATTAGGCTAACAAAAAAAAAAAACATTAGCTATGGAGCCTGAGAGTGGGCATAAACTCCCACAAAATGTCACAAGATGGACACAATTATGAATTATAACTTATAGCTAAATGACTAGTCACCTCTCTTCCTGCTTCTCTTTGTGCCTTTTGATGCTCAGCAACTCTACTTCTTCTGCAAGTTCTAACTCAGATCTCGATTTAGAAATCAGAACATTTAAAAAAGAAAAAAAAAAGATCTAGTCAATGCACCCCCCCCCCCCCCCTTAAAGAAAGACAATCTGACTTTCCACAGTTGTAATTATTGACATGATTAATATTGACGTATAGCAGTTAATTCCAAATCCTACTCTAAATTCTTGCCGGAACACTATATAAAGAAATCTGTGAGCTAATTTACCTGTGAAAGTAAGCAACATTTTTGTTTTCTGTTTGGGAAAAGCCAGATCACTTTATGTTTTCTGCTGTTGCACATTCTGGACTTTCATTATTGATCCTCTGCGTAAAAAGTACAACCATCCATTTCTCTCATTTTTACCCTCATTTATTATTTTACTTTACGACGCACCGTTGTCTCTTTCTTCTTCTTCATCTTGTGAAATGTGTTCTTCTATGTGCCTGTTATCATAATAATCTGGTGACACTTTGCACAAATGAATACAAATGATTTAGTCTAAAGAAATTAAAACGTTTTATACAAATTGCAAATTTATAAGATGCTAAACAAAATGCAAGTTTAAAAATACAAACATATTTTTCCTCATTCGTCTTTTAAACTATAACTTGCATTCAGTATTTCTAAAACCTTACAAATCATAAATAAAATAAAATAAATAAGCCTGCTCGGACAAAAATAAATAAAGAAGCTGCCAGCTATGTGTAAAAACTAAGATAAATCACCACAGTTTTACTCATATGTTCCTCTGATTTGCACGTGTTATTTGCAGCAGCTTTGTCTTGTGCGCACAAAGGAACTAAAACCTGAGCTGAATGTAATAAAATATGTCCATGGCATTTTGTTTTATGAATTCCTCTGAAAAGCCACTCCCTTACTCTGGAGAAAACGCATCAAACTTTGCTCAGTCACATAATAAACAAATCATGACTCAGACATTCACAGCTTGATAACACAAACCTACTTACAGCCTGCACGCGTTGACTCGTTTATTATTTAAATTCTTATCTTGCAGCTAATGATTCAGTAACTTGATGACTCACTTGGAAGATTACCCAGATTTTGGAGGGTCCTTGGTGTCTTTGCTCTCCTCTAGTGTCGTTTGAGCGCTGTCGTCTTCTCCACTGGCTGATTGGTCTTCGGGCTTGTGGCCACAGCACAGCTGTTTGAAGTAGCCGTTGAGCCGTTCCAGGATGTCGATGGAGTGGTTGATGACCAGGGCGAGCCAAGCCAGGCCAAAGAAGATCCAGGTTGCCATGATGAAACTGTACCAGTCTGGGTAATCATAATCTGGATTGCTGTCTGAGACACATAGTGTTTAGGAAAATTAATAAAATGCATGAGAAAATAAATAAATAAAAGAAAATGGGTGATTAAGGAGGTGCTGTACCGGCTACAAAATCTCCAAAACCGATGGTGCTGAGGGTGATGAAGCAGTAGTAGATGGCCTGGGAGTAGGTCCAGCCCTCTTGCTGCTGGAACACAATCATGGGCACGACAAAGAAAAGGACTGCTCCACAAATGTAGCTAATGAAGTGGACAAAAAACCGCGTGCATGTCTGCAATTAGACACAGGAAAGAAACTAATGTTAGTCACACCTCCCCCCCAAAGAAACATGATCTCTTACTCTGGAGAATCTGCTTACCTTTCGTTTAGTTTTCATTTCAATGAATTCTGAGAGGTTCCTCCCCAGTGCGAGCATGTACTTCCCCACTCTGTTGAGCACCACCACATTGAGAGGTATACCAAAGAGAGCGAAGAACACACAGAAGATCTGACCAACTGTAGTAGTGGGACTCATGTTTCCATAACCTGCAAAACTATGAACTGTTAGTATCTCATAGCGTGCTGGAAGGAGAACTGAGTAGCTTTTACATTGTTCTGTCACCTGCCAGAACAGTAAATTTAGGGCTTTGTGTAAAAAGTCATAGGTTTTTAAAAACAGCAGATGAACAACATACAGATCAGTTTTCATAGCTTCAATATTTCAATGAACCTGAGGTCTTGACTTTTTGGGCCATTGCAAAACTCAAATTTCATTTTTATCATTCTGTAGTAAATTTGTCCATTTCATTAGCTGCAGTTGGCTAAAACTAATGCAATCTTCTTCTTCTTTTGGCTTTTCCCTCTTCAGGGGTCGCCACAGAGAGTCATCCTCCTCCATCTCACTCTGTCCTCACTCCAACTACCTCCACGTCCTCTCGGCCTCTTCTCCCTCTGTCCCTAGACATGTTTCTCTCGTCGTGGTCTTCGACTAACAGTAGCACGAGTTCCGCCGGCGTCCTGTTGGTCAACAGCACCGGTGGTGGTCACTGTTAACCCGTGCCTTGACCGATCCGGTATGGTGTCACTTTGATGAACTCGCATTATAGTTTTGGCAAAAGTGTTTTACGTAGGATGTACGTCCTGACACAACCCTCACCATTTACCCGGGCTTGGGACCAGCACAAGAGATACACTGGCTTTTGCTCCCCAGAGGCTGGTTTGCTAAAACTAATTGATGGAGATGTGAAAGGTCACGGATGTTTTTCACTTATTAATATCAAATGTATATGAACCATGTGTGTGTGTTAAGAGTTGTTATGTCTGGACATAGTGCTGCAGAAACATGGAAGGCCTAAGCTGGTAGGCAGCACCTCTGATAACATGATAAAACAACACTCTTATGCTCTCTTTGAGCAGACTTGGACATGAAGCGCCATGTAAACATCTTGTATTTCAACTCTGTTCCATCTTGCAAGATTAAAACCTGGGGTTAGGAAAGATATCTACTCCTTCCTGTGCGGCTTATTTACTTAATTAGCAAAAAGGGTACTATTAAATTATCCTAACACTAATGCAATAAGATAGAAAATAAAATGCTCACTTAAAGTTTATTTTATGAAAGCATTCAGTTCAGTGTCAAAACTGAACACATTTTATTCAACTGTATGATTCATACATTCATTCATTCATTCATTCATTCATGTTCTAGAATTGCGCTGCTCAAGGTGGCTGCATGTTGGAGCAGCTCTGTTACTTTCATTCTGACATTTTGCTTTTGGAAACTTTAATTCCTGTTTTTCTGGATGTAAATCACATTTTTTGGATGACTGTTTCCTCTGGTATAAGATGCTGTGCAGCTGGAAGGATTTTTACTGAAACTTTTTTAGTTTTGGATATTTGTTATGATGCGTAACCATGGCAACGAGGCAGTTTTCTACAACAACAGCAACTGATTAACATCTCAAAAGCTCCAATAATATCTCAACTACAGCCCCAAATCTCAAGTGAGTTGAAAAGGATATTCTGTAGATGCATTCTCATCTACCTGCCAGTTGTGCTCGAGTGCCTGACCACTGAGATCCTGGAACTAGAAGGAAACACGGCTCATGACAGTGGAAGAACAGGATCGTCCCTCGGAACCTACAGTTGGCTGTCCACAGTGACGAGGAGCTTGGCAGACTGCTGGGAGGAGTGGCCATCACTCTGGGTGGAGTTCTGCCCTGCATTTGGGCGGTCCTACAGCCCGAGGGGAACCGAGAGGCCAGCCGAGTCTGGGTGGATGGATCAGACAGCATCTGCAGCCAGTTTCTTAGGATCCACTGTGGGATAGACCTTTTCAAGAGATCCTTCCTGTCTACAGCCATCAGCATCTATAACATCTCTTAATGAAATGAGGATAACGAGTTACAACAACAAATAATTTCCCTCTGGGATTAATAAAGTATTTTTGAATTGAATTGAATTGAATATGCCACAATTCAACATTATATTTTTGTTTTATTAATAGCTTGCTGCCTAATAGTTAGCTATTATAGCTTTTGCTGCTTATCTTGGCTAGGACAGTTATGTTAAAAAACATTAAATATCTATATATTTACTTCCTAGGTAACTGCACAATGAAGTAATATTTTTTCTCATTGTCTTCATAAAGCTAGTATTCAGTATAGACTTAGGAACAGATCAAATTGCATCAATATCTGGCAACCATTAAATAGATTGTCATTTCCTGGAAATGTAACTTATCATATTTAATTTGGGGATTAAATAATTTCAAACTAAAATAACCTAGTATTCCTTGCATACCAACATTTCAAACAAAGGTCTTGCGTAAACTGCTGTTTGTTGAAGATCACTCTCAGCTCACTATCAAATCTATCCACTTGTTCATGAGATGCTTTGGCCCGCCTTTCATGGTGATAATCCAATTAAATGTGTAAAATAATTGTACTTTGTGATATTATTAGCTCATCACATTTGAGCAACATCATTTTTTAAAGGAAGTGCTTTATGTCTAACCTATAGTTGTGACCACAGTTGCAGCAAACACAGCTGAGCTGGTGAATTTCCAGAAGCCGTCAGTGGTTTGGTTGCCTTTCAGACTTAAACCTGCCTTTGAGGCGTCTTGAACAACCTGAAAAAGAAAAAAAGGAGAAAATATGCCGTTTTCCATATAATTTTTTTTTCTTTAACATTATTTTTCATGGACTTAGGCCAGAATGTGACTCACATGTGACTCCTCTACACAGTAATACACATCTTTAGGGTTATTGGAACACCTTGAAGCTATTTTTGTCTACAAATAACAGCTGTTGCATTCCATGGAGAAACTTCTTCACAGCTTTAGTTCAACATCAGTACAATAAATTAGAACCAATAAATTGTGTTTATGAGCATTTATTTTTACTCATGAACACTTTGTAATTCTCACCCAGGTGTTTTTTATTTTATTTTATTTTTTTTACATAGAACAAGGCAGGGAATTAATTTAAATCTTAGACCTTCGTGCTGCTTCAACAAAAGCTGCCTGCTTGTATTTGTTTTAACACAATGCAAATCGATCTCAGATTACCTGACGGAACTTTTAATTGTCTTTTATGATTTTTATTTAAAAATCTGACAAGGGTCAGAAACCAACTGTGTTCTTCCTGGGTGTTAAGATAAATGTGACGAGCTTCCAAAAGGTTAAATGCAGAAAGTTGCTGCTTTATAAACCCATGCAGGCCTGACACATGCAGACAAGCAAAGCTGAAAGTTTAGACAAGCTATTTGCATGCAAGGAGCTGCATGTTTGTCACAAATGAGTCAAAGTTCAAACGTAATTTATTTATTAGATACTGTACTTTTTAAAATATATATTAAAATGGCACTGTTGCTTAAATTTGCCTTCAAATCAGGTACAATGCTGTGTGATATTTAAGAATCATATAAGCTGTTGAACTGTTGTTTCATGGCTTTCCATACTTTCAGTCATCTACTGAAAAAAAAAAATACATAACTTGCCTAAAAATCTATAAGATGTAAATGCAAATGCAAAATGAATTTCATTCAGTTCTTTCAAATCTTTAATCTAGTCAAGAAGAAAACAACATGAGGAAATGTTATCATGAATTGTATTAAATATATAAAATGTAATAAAGATGACATAATTGTCATCCCACAGTTTGTTTGTTTAGTTTTCATGTTCACTTCAGTACTGCCTGCCCCTTTTTGGATCTGGATTCTGCATCCTGACCAAGGTACCAACTCTGGCTTTCTCCTCTCTGACTACGCTTCATGGATCACGTCTTGGCTCTGGTTTCTGCTCTCAGTTTACCTGTGTATGACCCCTGCTTCGACTAACGGACACTGCTCTTGGATTATCCCCTCACGGACCACGTACAGCACCTGTCTGCTACTGTTGCTGCATACTCTCCACGAGTGACGTTATCCTCACCAACTCGACAACAATGGAAAGCCACAGACTCACAGAACCTCCCCAACCAAGACCTGTTCACTAACCTCTCTGTCTTAACAGATCGGACTCCCCCCTTGGACCCGGACCTCCACCAGCAGCTGTTTTCTAATAAAACTGTTTAAACCATTCCTGGTGTTTGGTGTTGTGTGCTGATCCTACATCCAGTTCTTGTCAATAATGACATCATTTGATTCGAAGTAAACATTTTTTTCTACAATATTTTTTCATCTCATTGGTTTTTGAATGCTGGTTGTATTTGTCAGGATGTAAAGCTCTATTAGGGTGTTAATAGAGTGAAGCTAATCAGTATTTTATAGTTTTCTTAGGCAAAGAGAACTGACACGCCCTGCTTTTGTTAGTCATTTCCATCATAAATACAGCTTTTTAACTGACATCTGCAATTGACCCCACTAAAAGCTGGTCCATTTCCCCCACTATTGAAATCATACCTATTTATTTCCTACTGCGTCATTCCCTTACACACCATCAATAGTAAAAAAAAACACACAAAAAAAAAAAACTTTATTGAACAAGGCCAATAGATTAAGAAAATGTGAATCTGGGCAGGTCAGTCAAGCCATGCTGCTGGAAGCTGAGCAGAACGAGGTCTGGTTCATTTCTATATTCCTTTGCATTAATGCTACCATCACACATCTGCAAGCCAGCTGCAGACACTGATGCGCATACACCTTCTACCGAAAACAGCCTGGATGGTCTACGTAGAACCAGTAGAATCCTGAACTCGTTTTTTCACAGAACACGTGTCCACTGTATTTTTGATTTCTGTTTATCAGAGACAAACTTATAGTTTCATCAATAACTCTCTTAATGTCTACTATGGTTTTAGGCCATATTCCAGGAATGTGTTTCATGATAGGTGTTTTCTGAGGCCCTCCTGACCTCATGTTGTCTTTTGATCAAGAGAAAACGTGATGCCATAGGGTGGTGAGGAAACAGAGGACCTGATGCAGGGTGCATTATTCACAAATAAATCTGGATGTACTAAAGTGTCTGGAATGAAAAAAATAAATCTATGAAAAAGAGTAGATTTAACAAAAAATAACTAATCCAAAGACTAGAACTGGTTTATTCTTTACTGTGGTCTCTGCAGTTACACACAGAGATATTCACACACATTTTCTAACCATTGTCCTTGTTTTGGCTTTCAAATAATATTTCAAGCACACTTGCTAACTTCATACAAACGGACACTTTAGGCACATAAAAAAAAAAAAGTCATTTTTTTTTCTAGTCACATTGTTCATTCCACTGAATCACAACACAAAAGTCAAAATTAATTTTCTTGCACCGACAGTCATGATAATGATTTCTGACAGAAATGTAAATGTGACATTTTTGACTAAGTATAACTCAGTTGCTTCAAAATCTTCCTGCAAACTTATTTATGGGTGAAATACTTTTCTAAGATTTGAAACATTTTCAGTCATCCCATTTGTTTGTACGTGCCACACTTGTAAGCCTTACCTGGGCCACAGCTACCAGACCTTCTTGATTCAGACAGCTGTACGTCGTAAGAAGGGTTTGTTTGCGTTTCCATAACTCACTGAGGTCCTTCTTCCCAAGATCGCCTTCCAGCTTCCAGAAAATCACTCCACCAATCAACACGTAGGCCACATAAATCACGCCGAGCATGAGAATGGACGGCACCCAGGCCAATTTAAACATTTCCTTCACTCCCATATTGACCTGATGGTATGAAGGTTGGTGTCCAGTTCAGCCCAGAGTCTCAGCCTCTGCAGTTGGACACAGAGAGGAGTGAGCCTTAACCAGCTGGGCTTCTCTTCTTGCATTACAGGCAAATGAATGTCCTTGTGTGCTACTGTTTACTTCAATGCCCTGACATGCAAATCTAAAAGAGTAAAATAAGACGAGGGAGACATGGCACCACAGATGGGAATGCCGGTGGTGGTGACTATGATAAAGGTTATATTGACGTGTTTCTGGCCTAAACAAACATCAATATGTGTGTAAGGAAAGGAGTCCTCATATCCAGAAGCAGTAGAAGATATTATTTCAGCTTCAGTTGCATTTCATTAAGTTTTTGCCCATTTTAAACAAACTAAAAACGTATGACAGCCTAAGGCTAGCCCCCTCTTTTTCCAGCTCACATCACCATCTTGATTAATGTGTTTGTTTAAGATAGCCCTCTGTGGTCAATTCACTAGAGTTTCCCATCAGCACACACACTCAGGACTCACATGAACACACAAAATACACAAGTGTGGCAGGATGTAGAAGAAACAACAGCACAAGCCGAAGCTTCCTGTTTGAACATCTAATCGTATAGGTGCGAATCAAAAGAGCACGTACAGAAGTAAACAAAACGCTGATCTGTAGAAGCCGTTTGGTAGAACGGCTGTTTGAAGAGTGGGAAAAACGACAGATCAATTATGCTTTTCACTGAGACGTTGGCTTGTCTGAGGTAGAACAAAAACACAGAATAAATATGTACATACAAAAAGTTTTTGCTAACAAACAGAACTGCTACATTTCATAGGCTTTTTTTGTAAGATATCACAAAACAACCACACAAATTACAGTTTACAGCAGTAAGTCCATATTACTTGCAAATGATCAGCAGTCCATTATCAGTTCTTTGACGTGACCTCCAGTTTACTGGAGGATACTTCATCCTCCTCTTGTCTCTTAAAGCCCGGATGAGTCAGGACAACCACGTTTTCCATGACTCGGGCTCCCATGTTAAGGATAAGAGCGAGCCAGCCGAGCGCAAAGATGATCCAGACACCTGCCAGGCTGCGATAAAGAGAGATGTACTCCTTCTCCGGGTCAGTCCCTTTAAGAAGAAAGAGAACGAGCTTGTTTCAACTTGGAGTCATTCACGTGGCTTTTACAGTAAAGCACAGAATAATGTTTTAGTTTGATTGAGGTGGCAACTGAGGCCTTTCCGCCACATTAGTGGTTGTTTGCTCTCTCTACTCACCCACAACATAATCCCCAAACCCAATGGTACTGAGGGTAATGAAGGAAAAATAGAAGCCCTCGCCAAATGTCCAACCTTCCACGTAACTGAACAGCAGAGGAGGGATGACCAGAAAAAGCAGGCTGCCAGTGATGAAGAAGAAACTCACTGTCAAAGCTTCAACAGCCCTCTGGGACAGAAAAATACACCTTATTCAGGTTTTATTATACAAATTTAAACAAAACATCATAGAATGGAGATACATACCTTGCGGGGAACAACTGCCACCATCCCTCGCTCCAGTCGGCCCAGGTGGATGGTGAGCCATTTGCCCAGCTGTTTGAGAAACGCCAGGTTCAGTGGGATGCCACACAGTGCATAAAACACACAAAACACCTGACCAGACATGGTGCTCGGAGAGAGGTTGCCATAACCTGCAAACCAGGCAAGAGGTATTAATGGCAGCGGCACACACAAACCAGTAGCTGAAATGGTTAATGATGTAATCCAACTGCTCACCAATAGTTGTGACCACTGTCCCTGCAAAGAAGAAGGAGCTGCTAAAATCCCAGTTACTGGGGTTTGTAGAGTTGCCCGAGGGATTCACCCCCTTTTCCCAGGCATATAAAATCACCTGCACACACAAAAACACGCACCTCTGTAAAAATCAATCACATTTCATGTCTGATAAACCAAAATACAAAAATGTATCATAAATATGGAGCTTTGGTTTGGTTGCAAATCCAACATTTTATACAACTTTTGTTAAATAATTGATGTTCACATAACTATGAATTTCTTCCAGATGTTTATTCACTGAATAATTTGCACTATTGACTTTTATTGATCATTAATTTAACAGTTACGGTACACACTTTAGCTTAAGTTACCAATTTTTACATAAAGAAATGCTAAATTAAAATGTAACAACTACTAAATGTGTCTTGAATAAGTCTTAAAATGTAATGACAACCTGAACAAATTTCTCCAGAGCAGGTCCATCCAGGCAGGTGTAATTGGCCAAAAAATTCAGCTTCTCCAGCTGGAAGTGGTTTCGGTTGTTGCTCTCGGCTTCTCTTTCCAGCATCTGGAAGATGGTGGCTCCGATAAGCAGGTATGTGAAGTGAGCCAGCGTCAAAAGTGCCGTCCAGCTCAGGTTGACCTGAGCCAGCTGAAAGCTCGCCATCAACCTTCCGCAGCAACCGCACAAAGGACACGAACAGGGACTCGCACACTCAGAAGTTATTTTTTCTCCCAATTAACATCAGCTTCTTTAGAACGTAACATTCTGCTTGGAAAATTAGAAAAATGATTAAAAGAAGAATCAGAAGTACGGTAAATGTGAGACTGCGTTTGTCTTGAAGCCAGTTTAACATAATAGAAAAGTTGATGCTTGGTCCGCTGTATTGCACTCTAACTTGTAACTCTCTCGCTGATTGGTCAGCGCACCAGAGATGTTGATTTATGGGTTGCCAGGGTAACAACCAAACTACTTTCCTCCATTAACATGACATCTGGACACCCACTGTTTCCACTAATAAGGAAGCAGTGGCAGCATCTTGTCAGCAGAACAAAAGTTAATGTTTTACCTGCCTGCCGCTGGTTGTTTGAGCACCTTGATGCCTTAGCCTTTCTTTGTGATCTGAATGACGGCACTACATTTATTCTTAATTTAGGATACCTGCAGGAATGAACTACTTAGATATGTTTTTCTTGCTATCCTAAAAGTGCTGTTTGCTTTGCATAGAGAAGCATGCTGGAAGAAGCTCCAGATGTTATCCACCACATCAAGAGCTGAGCCTGTTTATTGTCACATGGAGAGTTAAGTTGAGAGCTGCTTGATTGTGAGCCATAAACCGAAGTGTTAAAGAAAGCTTCAAGAGAGAGATCCATGACTTTGTTGTTAATAAGGCAACATGTTGGAAAAAACATTTAAAAAAATCTCCTTGGAGCAGTAGAGACTGCCTTCCAAACTATTCAAAATAAGATAAGATGTTAACAACATAAATTAATATACTTTGTTTGTTTTGTAATGAGTTAGTTTTGAGTCTGTGACAAATCAGGTTACAAGACAACAACTAATGAAACTTCTGTGTACGTTACATTCAGTATCCCACTATATATGTACATTTATATATTTTTGTAATTTGTCACAACTATTGAAAAAAATGACTTATTTTAAAGTAAATCTGCTACAGAGTTAAATAATTTAGTAATATGGAGGCAGGGATAATCAGCTCAACATATTTCATTACTTATCAAAAAATTATGAAATATTCTTTTTTGTCTGCAAAAACTTTAATATGACTTGAAAGTGTGTTAGAACAACAACAAAAAGATAGTTCAGAAAAATTAAATAATTTAAAGGAAAAAAAAGACATGTACTGAGAAGGCTCGGTCTCAATTGAATACGTTGACACAGACAAATCACATTAATTAGTTGATTAATTAATTACATTATGTTTGACTGGTTATCAGCTAAAACTTAGGGGCAAAACTGAAAAACAAATTGACAAAAAAATGTATAGGAAATTCATGAATAGTAAACATAAAGAGGTATTTATTTAAAATGTACCCTTCAAAATATTACAAATAACTGACCAAACAAATGTAAAAACAAGTTATAAATGTATAATTATTTTTTGTTGTATAATTTTGTGTTTATACCAGACTGGAATTTTGTTTCAATTTATAAACCTGTACATAGTTCACAGGTTTATTTATTTATTTTTTATTCATTCTTACTAGGAATGCACAATATTGGATTTTTGGCCGATATACTGATATGTTTAAACTTATTTGGCCGATAACCGATAATATTGTGCATCCCGACTTCTTACTTTTATTTAGACTTCTATCATTCCAAAATATATTTGTTTAGATATCTTAATTTTTACACAAACCTTCAATTGGAACATTTTGGCAAAGTTCAAATTCACCTCAGAAATAAAAGTTTAGCATTTAGCAGTTATATTTGAACATCTTAGAGAAACGCTGGCATAATTAAATCAGGTAAGTATGAACAATTTGTCAAATCTGATTCAAAGAGACAATAATTCATGTATCCATTATGAAACTCTGGTGGAAGCTCGTGAGCTGTCAGGATAAGGATGTTGTTTTAATTATTTGTCAATAAGTGTTTATACATTGTGTACTGGAGTTACTGTCTTTAGACACAACAACAACCGTCTGTTCAGACATGGACAGCTTATTACCAAACAGAAGACATTTTTAATTTTGACTGTTGTTTATCTTGCAGACTAATACAGTCGACACACTGCAGATAAAGAACACTTCACTTCTGTACTTCTGAACCCTCATATTAAAACAGATGGACCACAATAGAGGGAATATCTAATAATTTCAGATTCTGATGGTTCAGACCCCACAACTCTTCTCTTAGTCTCATCTTAGTCCATCCTCAACAAGTTTTATTTTATTACTATTAGCTTTGTCTTTGCATGGTCTACATGTCTACAGTTAAGAGTGAGGATAAGAAAGTGTCAATAAAAATGATTTTCAGGAGCACCCCTCAACCTTTTCAAATTGAATCCATCCAATCCATCCATCCATCCATCCGTCCGTCCGTCCGTCCGTCCGTCCGTCCGTCCGTCCGTCCGTCCGTCCATCCATCCATCCAACATTTTTACCTGCTTCTTCCTTTTCTGGTCGTGGGGGTCACTGGTGCCCATATCCGGCAGTCTGTGCGAGAGAGGCGGGGGACACCCTGGACAGGTCTCCAGTCTATCGCAGAGATGCATAGAGACAAACGAGACAAACGAGACAAACAACCATTCACTCTTTCACTCACACCTAGAGACAATTTAGAGTTACCAATCAGTCTAACATGCATATTTTTGGTCTGTGAGAGGAAACCGGAATACCCGGAGAAAACCCACACAAGCACGGAGGGAACATGCTAACTCCACCCAGAATGGCCGGGATTCGATCTGGTGACTTTCTCGTTCAGAGGCAACAGGTACCAACTGAACCACTGTGCCACCTAATCCAATTTTCACCTCATAAAAAAGATTACATACCAAAATCTTTACAATTAGAAACTAAAAATATATATATCACACAAGAGAGCAGTTAGTTTCTGCTTAACCTCAACATTTCTGACATATTTCAAGTGATTTACTTATTAAGCATCTGATTACATTTCCAGTCTATTTTGAAACCAATTTATTTTCATCCATCCATCCATCCATCCATTATCTTTACCCGCTTATTCCATTTTGGGTCACGTTGGTCGCTGGTGCCCATGTCCAGCAGTCACTGTGCGAGGGGCGGGGTACACCCTGGACGGGTCGCAAGTCCATCACAGGGACACATAGAGTCAAACGAGACAAACAACCATTCACTCTCTCACTCACACCTAGGGACAATTTAGAGTTACCAATCAGCCTAACATGCATGTTTTTGGTCTGTGGGAGGAAACCGGAGTACCCGGAGAAAACCCATGCATGCACAGAGAGAACATGCAAACTCCACCCAGAGGGCCCCTGGACCGGGGTTTGAACCAAGGACCTGCTCGCCACCGTGCTGCCCCAATTTATTTTCCCTTTAATATAAATTTGGTTTGGGATGAATACATTTTACAAAAACACATTGTTTAAATTTTATTTTACTTGCTGTCTTTATAATAATTATTATTGCTTTGTATTGCATATAATTGGTAAATCCTTGCTGTTTGCTTCTCCCTTACATTAACGCTTCAGGCAATGAGGTTGTATTTATAGTGAAGAGATGTAATAAATATAACTTACAGGCCAGGTTGCCTTGGAGAAATAACCATGACAACCAAGATCTGAGGCCTGAATGCAAAGCGTGCAATGTCTTGTCATCTGTCAAACAAATCAAGGCAAAGCCATGCAAACACATTGACAAGTTGTTTCAAATATATAGGTGGCGCCGAGGTGGCTGGATGGATTTTTGCTTATTTAATGTTAAATACAAAACCTGCAAAGACTGGAGACACAGCCAATTGCTAATCACAGCCTTTAGGATCTATGTTAAAGACAATTTCCAGTAATATGTAATAAACTGAACTGGTTATGAACTTTTCCCCCAGCGTTTTTACTACTAATGAACTGTTATATCTGCATCCAATGTGACATTTACAAGGAGTTTTATGAGACAGATTATCTTCTCAGGTTATTTTCCTATTGCGCTCTATGGAAAAAATATAAGCGCACTGAAACCCCACAGCGCACTTGCAGGAAAGCAACTGTAAAGGATTAACCATAGGGCAGATCTAAAAGAGATAAACAACTCTGTGCTCTGACAGTGACCTGGATAAAAAAATAAAAATAAATGTAGAGAACAAGAAGCAACAGGCTCACGATGAATTATTGAACCAAGAGAATCTTTTGCTTACAATTTCTTTATTTTAGTATGAATAATTTCTTCGAGGAAATAACACCTGTTATACAGTATTTTACATAGTTTTACATTTTACACAAACATGAGTGAGCTTTTAAGGTGAAATCAAGTAACTAAAATGCATTTGTTTCTACAAAGTACATTTAGAAACTTCCCCACAACAAACACCGTCCTGCCATATTCTATGACTTTAAATCTGTTCATACAAACCAGTTGTTACTGATCCCCTGAATCTGATTTAATTTGCAGATTTATTTTTTATCACCTGGGAGAAGTTGAGGCGATTGTGTCTTGGGTCTTCATTTCACGTTTGAGATTGGCCTGAAATATACAAGACACACACTTGAATTGTCAGTGAGGATTATTGACAGTAGGACACTTTTTCACTGAAAGGGCTTAATGTTTAGAAACACAACGTGCACTGATCTTCCTCGTCTTAAAAACTTTAATTGCAGTGCCATTAAAAAAAGAAAAACTCAAAAGTCACCAGTCTAACTATTTTTTTTTTCGCTCCAGTGCTTTTGCTAATTTGCACATTTGTTTGTTTACATGACCTCAGCTGCTCTGAATATCTGATGGCAAATCAAAACGCTTTTCAGAGCAAACATGTACTTAAAGGTCACAGAAAAGGAACAGACTCGAAGAGTGTGAATGGGAGTGTAGTTGAAAAGGTGGAGTTGACTGTATGCATTTTTTATTAAATATTGTATCTGATACAATATAAGCTGTTCAGCTACAACCAAACAGCTCGTTTCCAGTTTTGTAATAATGAATGCAGGAAAGTACAGCTGAGACTTTCCTGGAACATGGTTATTATGTTTTTCGGACTATAAGGCACATTTAAAATCTTTTAATTTTCTCAAAAATCAACAGTGAGCCTTATAATCTGGTGCGCCTTATGGATTAATTCTGGTTGTGCTTACTGATCTTGAACCGATTTTATGTGGTACACAGCGCTCAAAAATCTGTCAAAATGTTTTAGTACGACTTCGGTAAGCTACGAAGCCGCACCGCTTGATGGATTGTCGGAGCATTACGGCTACCGTAGTCAGGAGTTTTGTCGTACCATATCTGTATCAGTATCTGACTGTTTTGTTTCACTTAATGCACCTTATGCACATTTCCACACAACACAAAAAAAATTTAACACTGAACTCTGCATCATTAAAAACAGGTTATACACTCAACACACGTTCATGTGCTCATTCAATTTGCACTACAGTTTATATTTTTTACTAGCCTTACTATATTGCATATGCCACTTTACCTTTATATCAATATCAAGGACTTCATACATATATTGTGTACATTCACTTCATATGTTGCATTTGTCACTTTACTTCAAATGTCAATGTCAGGACCTTCATAATTAGAGATAAACTTTTTATATTTATACTGCTATACTTACAATTTAGGATAGTATCATACTTTTATTATTTTATTTTATGCTAACTTTTATTATTTTATGCTAATGTTTATTAAATGTTTAATGGTTATTGTTGCACCAGGGGTCTGAGCGTAATGCATTTTCAATCCTGTGTATGTCGTGTACATATTGCAGTTTTTACAATAAAGTTGACTTTGACTTATAATACGGTGTGCCTTATAGTCCGAAAAATGTTTTTTTTATTTTTTTTATTTACCATTCTGCACAATTTCCAACAGCATTCTTCAATGCTACAAGGACTTTAAATATAAAAACAAAATGGACATATATTGTTAAATGTTTAAGAATCTCTACTTCAGTGTTAAATCCAGGTTGTAAACTAACTTTGATTAATCAAAACTAATCAGTGCTAACGAAGCTAAGCTTTAGGATGTAATGTAATGCCTTGCACCAACAGAGTGCAGTGTTAAACTTACATCATTTATGTGTTTTATGTGTATTTATGTGTCTGTTACATTACCTATCCTGCTGAGGAGGTTTTTCCGAGCCATGACAAAGGCCAGGATATCTGCATCAACTTGCTGATCTCCAGTCAGTGGAATAGAAGATGATGTGATTGTTGTTGTAGCGAGATCCCTGAAAGGTACTCAGGGTTATACTGGCATTTCAAGAGTCATATATATATATATATATATATATATATATATATATATATATATATATTTTTTTTTTTTTTTTTTTTTTTCTTATTTTTTTTTTTTCTCAAACACATAGAAGTGGGAGTGTATCAGCCTGAGAGACTCTCATTCATAGATCTAAACACCACTGCTGTTCAACATTTCATCAGTTCATATGTAAAGATTTAATGCAAAAACTTTAACAGGCACCATCTCCTTATATTTTACAGCCTCTGAGTAAAACAATGAATGGTTTGTGCTGTGAGTGCTTGTTTGAGAGCAAGCACATACATAATGCATCAAGTGTTTAACAGCAACTGTAAAAAAAGGAGCCTTCAACATCTGGGTTTAAGGTGAGGCTTTTTGATTTGTGAACATTACACGTAGACGTTACTTCACAAAGACATAAAACTTAATGGCAGCACTCGTCAGTGAAAAGAAAACACAGAAAAGCTATAAAATCTGCAGACTGGACGTATGGATTTAAAGGGTGCTCCAAATGTACAAAAAGTGCTACTGTGTGTGTGTGGTGAAGGATATTTGACTGATTTCAAGTTACCATATATAAAAACCTTATACGGGACATGAAATTGCAAATCTCTTATTAGTCATGTTACAATTCTCAAATCCACAAACAGTAAATAAAGACTTGAATTATTTATGTACCTCCATTCAGCAGAAGGCTTGAAGTCAGGATCCATCTTCCCATCTAGAGACTTATTCAGCCCGGCTGCCATGGGGACGTTAATGGGGACAGGGCTTCTGAAAGTCACATACATTGAGTGATTTCTGCATTGTGATGGAAAGTTAAATAGTGGTATGAAGTAAAATCTCAATGTATTCAACAGGAAAAAGATAAAGAAAAATAAAACGTGTCTGACCTCAGATCTTGAGTTAAAGATAAAGAGACTGCTCGGTCTGGATTTGTGTCTCGGTCTGTTGGAGATTCTTTCATTGTGCTGCTCAATGCAGAAGAACTGGAAAGAAAGGGATTTTTAAATTTTAAATAAAGACTTTTGCAATAAATAACCACAGAACTGTGATTTTATAGGTACAACAAACCATGGAATCTTCATAAAGCACATTTTATCTTGTACATGCACTTCTAATCACAAGAGGGAGCTACAATATAAAAGTGTGGTTGATGCAGGTTTATCAGAAATACATTTAAGACCTATTAGTACAAAATAGAATGCAATTACCTGCAGTTTAACATGATGATGACGCTCAAATCAAAGTGTATCAAATCATATAATACTTTTACTATTCATTATTACACTATTCTAACTTTTCTCATGACCAATTTTTATTGCAAAATTAAATACAGTGTTGACACATCCTTTCACTGTTTTGTGACTGAGCACATTTGACATCAGAACTTTTGTTGTGGCAGATCTGGGAAGATAAATGTGTCATTACTCATGTTGTTAACATCATTAACGTCATGAAACAAACACGATGCCAGTAAAAGCAGATCATTAATCGATATGTGTTCCATGGAAATGAGCACAAAAGAGCTGCAGATGGTTTGTGGGATAGCCGAGTGATTTTTCCAGCACAGATGGCAAAAATAACATAATGTAAGGACTGAGACAAGTGAGAGGTGTTTCTCCTGGTAAACTGGCAACTTTCTGAGTGTAACCAGAGTTAAGAAAATAAAATGTAAACTCAGTGACATATCCACCTGCTTTTAAAATGAGTATATTTGGCTGTTCAACATCAATACCACCAATGTATCATCAAAAGCACAGCTATCAGTTAAAAAGAAAATAAAAAGTTGTTGGTCATTTCATTTCACTTCAGTGTGACAGATTCAGCTTTCTCATATTTATTTCTTCTCATCTTCTACTTAAAATCATAATTTTTTCAGCTCAGTTCAGTTTATTTATATAGTGCCAAGTCACCACATAAGTCATCTCAGGGTGTTGAACAGAAACATTCATATACAAAGTATATATAAAAAAAAGTTAACACTATATATCTGAAGAGCAGACTGCTTTGAATTTAACTTCATTGCAGAACTCTCTTGAGCAAGCACGAAGGTGACAGCGGAAAGGAAAAACTCCCTCATGAGGAAGAAACCTTTAGCAGAACCAGGCTCAGGACAAGTAGCCATCTGTTTCGACCAGCTGGGTTTGGTAGGAACAGATACACAATGGCAAGTGATCACATGTTAAAATAGAAATAGTATCAAATGAAAACTATTCAATTTTAACAATTCAATTAAGGAAATCAGGTCAATTTGTCCTCCAGTAGTCTAGTATAGCAGCATAACAAGCCAACCCCAATTATAGGATTTATCAAAAAGGAAAGTCTTAAAACTGGACAATGTGTCAGCCTTACAGACAAAAACTGGAAGTTGGTTCCACAAGAGAGGAGCTGAACTGAAAAATCTTCCTCCCAGTCTGCTTTTGGAAACTCTAGGAACCGCAAGTAAGCCTGCAGTCTGAGAGCCAAGTGCTCTGCATTTACCGGTACTGTACCTGGTAAGTGAAAAGTCCAAACATTCTTTGTTGTATATCTTTTCACTTGTGTAATGTTATTATCGAGACTTTTAAACATCATTTTATTTAACAGCGGATTTATTTACCCTTTATTTATACAGGTAGTCTCACTGAGTCATGAGAACTCATTTGCAATAGAGACCTGTTTTTGGGAGCAGAAGGTGGGGGTTAAGGGCCTTGCTCAAGGGCCCAGAGTGGGGCAAATGAGGGCGGAGGCAGGTGTGGGTGCTTCACCGTTCCCACCCACATTTTTGATGTTGCCAGTCCAGGGAGTTGAACCTGCGACTTTCCGATCACAGACCCATCTTCTCTAACCTCTGCGCCACCACTCCTCAGGATAATGGATAATGCTCTATAACTTATTTATTTGCTGTATTCAATTCTGACCAGAAAATCTGACTTTCTGAAAATTTGTTTTGAAGATGGGAAGTAAAAATAAATACATAATAAAATTAATCCACATGCTTATTTTTCATATTATGCACCATTAGTAAAAAGTAGACCAAAAAAACCAAACTAAAATTGTTTAAATTTAGCTTATATTAGCAATAGTTCCCTTAAGTCTGTGAAAACTTAAAAGATGCAGAAAACACACAGAACTGATCATAATTGTAGCAAATGCGCTTATCAATGTTTTGAAGCGTTTCTATAATTATTTAGTTAGGATGGTTTATTGCATATAAACAATGGCTACTTTGCAAATAAAGCAAATCTATCTGGAAATAAAAATGCAACATTCCAACACTTCAGTCTGAGCTAACTCTGCTGTGAATTAGAGTAATTTATATCTGTGCAACAATAACTAAAAACATAAATTCTGACAGACAAGAGGAGTTAAGTATCTTATTTTTTCTTGTAAAAACTGCTGCAAAGAAATAGGCTCTAAAAACAAGATATAAAAGAGCTTTGCTTCTGTAATCCTGTTCAATTTTGACCAATATTTGTTATGAATGAATCAAGAATTTGTGCCACTTTGTGAAAAAAGATACATGACACGTCTCTTAAATTAATTATCAATGCATCTATTCTGCAGCAGGGTAAAATAAAAATGTCTCACCAAAATCCTGGAGTGCCAGGTGAAGATGGCAGCAAGGATCCATTTGGTGAAGCCGTGTTACATCTGGCTGCAGCTCCCAACTCAGATTCCTGATCACAAGTATTGAGAAATGACTCATTTGTATCTAAATCAAACACCAATAATAGTTGTGATAATAAAACAAGATGAACAGTGGAGATATGATCATTTGTGTATTTTAGCTCAGTACTTTGACAATGTTGAAGCAAGTACATATCTGCAGTAAATACTTGAACAAAGCTGTTGGACATAAACTGGCAAGATAAAAAAAAAATCTGCTTCCTGCTTTGTGAACCAAAAGCTGCACATCTGTCAGACTTCCTTTTTGAACCAGTGGCCTTTCAGTGATATGTTTCCAAACAGATGTGAGTGAAATTTTCTGCTTCATTCATAGGATCAAAACCCAAAGAGCGGAGGCCAGCAGTGTCTGTTCTTCAGATGTCTTAACATCTTTTCTGTGTCTGTTTTCCAAAAAGTGCACAAACAGACGTCAAGGCCCAAACACAGAGGCTTCTCTGTGAGTCAGTGTTACACATGCATATTCAGCCAACCATTCTCTCCTGAAGCTTTTGTATATTAGACTAAAATAGACAATGAGTCATGTTATTATACACTGTTACTATTGAAGTCTTGTTTTATTGGCGTCACGTGGAATAGAGAAAAACAAAAAGCATCTCTGTGTTTTTGACGCCTACGTTTCCTCCCACCAAATCCCAATGGGCTTGATGCCAAGCAGAGGTTGAATTTGATGCATTTGTATAATAAAACCCTCGTAAGTCAAAGACACACATATATCAACACATTTTAAGATGTCCACAAAGACCAATATGCTAAAAAAAAAATTATACAAATGCAATGGACAAGCCTAATATCGGGACATCTTTGTGCTGTCGTTACGTCACAATTTCAGATTTATGTGGCGTTGTCACACATTTAGAAGTGAGGTCAGTCACCTGCAAATTAGAAGCCTCCTGGCTCCACCACTTCTGGAAATCTTTCTGAATCTTGACCTTCACCCTCTCCAACAACAGCTGCAGGTGCTCAATCTCCGTCTTCAGAGCTTTTAGGCACCCTATAGTGTTCTTATAACTGACAGGGGATATCGGCAGCACACAATTTATTCTTTGTCTACGTTACACAGCACCTGCTGCGTTCAGTCAATCCAACAGAGACTCAGGAAAATCTTATACAGATAAAACGTTCGGTACATAAATTCAGAAACTCACGCTGTTTTTTCGTCTTTAATCTGTTTGCGCAGGTTTTCTTCCACAGGGTCCAACTCCTCCTGTGCGTGAGTTCCCATCATATCTATTTGGGCAGGATTTAGACAGATTTACAACAGAAAAACACAAACGCAACCAACATTTTTGTTTTAAACTCATCAACTTGTAACACATATGTGTATTATATTTCAAGAAAGAACTCAACTACTGGTCCCAGATAACAAAAAACAGACTCTTGGATGCTGAGATTCAAAATAGAAAGAAAAGTTTTCAATGTCTGTATTGGAAAGAGATGTTTTTGTGTTTGATGATCAGATCAAAACAGTCAGAAGCGATTAACCGAATGAGTCGTGGAGTTGAGCTGCCTGGTCTTGGGTCTTTGTCAGTTTGAAGAAACTTTGAAGTGGCCACTGATGCACATGCAGAACAAAAGCACCCACAATATTCAGTGTTTACAACCCTTTCAGATGAGAGCGTAGCATCAAAAAGATGCTAAAAAAGTTTCCAGTTGTTAGTTTTGTTCAAAGTTTTAGTTTAAATTTCAGCTATGATGGAAGATCTTTTCAACTTTCTTCAGTGATTCATATCCTTTCACTCCAAATATGGTTAACCATACTGATTACTGTTTAAAGCTTTAATACGCACATGTTAAAATTATGGAATAAAAACACATTTTATATTTATAATCTTACCGTGAACTGCCTTCTGTTTCCTCCGCATCTCTAACTGCTTCTTCAACTCATCTAGGGAAATTTCGAAACATTTTTTTTAATATAATCAAATACAATGTACACTGTATTTTTGTTGTAGTCAAAATAAAACAAGAAAAGCAATCCGCAGTGTCATTTTTAAATCCTCATAAAGTTTGAAAAAACACTAAAACTGTCCAAAATGATTTTTAAACAGTAGCATTTATTATGTTGATTTTAAATTATATATATGTGTCTTAAAAAAACACATGTTCCTCCTGGACTGAAAGACAACATGCCCATATGTTACATCAGTTGTCAGTAGGTGAAGTATAGTAGCTTTAGGCTGGAGAGAAGTCAAAGGTACAATATTATGCTAACACTGAACAACACATCTGAGTTTAGTTCATACATGATTGTATATACCGTATTATTAATATATCATATTATTTTACATTATTAGTGTTTAGTGTATATCTTAGATCCTTGTATACCATTTCTTTTTATACTTTATATTCTTTTGTAGCTATTTATGGGTATAACTGGGACCTTGAGTACACAATTTTGTTCCACCTCATGTACCACATGTGATGCAAATGACAATAAAAAAAAATCTTGAAACTTGAATAATTTAGACTTTCCCTTTTGGTGTGCAAAATTCATACAGAAGGGTAAAAATCTAAAGAAAGGAGTCGAGATGTTGCTGCCTGAAGTGTCCTGTAGGAAAGAAAAGATCCAGACTACTGATGCTGTTGCAAAATTTAAAAACTGTGTTGCTGATGCATCTTCTTAAATACCAACTTCATTCAAATCGAAAATGTTGGAACTTAAACTTTAGAGGCTGCTGGCCCAAGTTGGGGGGAAAAAAATCAGTTTAAAATGTGCTTTTGCAAAACAAACAAACAAGCAACAACCAAAGGCCCAATAGTTTTTAACGTCTGAGCTGTCTTTTGTATTTAACCGGCACTCTTTTTTCAAAAAGACGTTTTTGTTTAAATTGTTTGCAAAGTGCCCTTGAAACCAGCTTATCGTTCCAAACTCATCGAAAGCACAATTCACCGCTTTGGAGATTTCACTAGACACTGGAGACATGAATGGATGAGGTGACATATTATACGTGACATAGAAAAACATTTCATGCCATTGATGAGAGAGTTTTTTCCAAATGCCTAGGAGTTTGAATCAGAATTTGGGAACATCCCATGAAGCCATGTGTTTGGGTAGCTGAGAATGTAAATGAACTTAGATGCCCTGCGACGTCATTTTGTGGTCCAGTAGGCAGCCTGATTCATCTCTAACAGACACACAACTCTCTTAAATATGCCCACAACTAACTGATGTAGGGTCTCCTTCTTTAAAGCAGAACAAAGGGATTAAGAAATGTCTCTGGATCGATGACAGCATGAAAGCTGCAGAACACGCATGAAGGCATGATGAGGACAAAGTGTTACTGCCAGCACATCAGTCATGGCATGAAGCCGTCTTGAAGCCCTAACGTCAAGCTACAAAACAAAAGAGCACAGTAGGGAAATTTCATTTCTGATTATATAATATTGTAGTGACCACACATCTTATATGCGACAGATCTTTTGTGCTTGATTTGTGGGGCAATAAAAAGTAAAAAAAAGTTATAGGACACTGTAACACTAAGTACCACAAATTCAACATTAAACACAACCAACATTTGAGCAATAGCTGCATTAACAACCAGCGTTTGATGTAGTAAAGCTACAGACGAGGAACCAATGACCAAAACATGCATTATACAGATAGTCTCATTTTACTGGGAATTTTTAAAATTGTATTAGAATTTGACTGAACCTATTGGAATAAGCAGAAAACAATAGTTTCTTTGCTTTTCTGTCTTTTTATTACTGTTATTGCAAATGTACAGTAGGTCTTGAAAAGTTAAAATTCATAAGAATAGGAGCAAACAAGATGGCTCTATAAAGGAAAAAAGTTTCCAGTTCATGTCATTAAGTAATGCATATGTTAAGCTTCTTATAATTGCTAATCAGAAAAAAAACAAAACAAAGGGAAAAAACAGAGTATACTCCTGATTTAAAATAAATTAGTTATCCTAATTATCAGGGTATTCAGAGCCTTCAATAGTTTGTTGGTGTTGGAAACGTAGATGCAATGAAAGTCTCAGGTCTTGCTCCCAAATGTTCTCATTATCTTGAAAAGTTTCCCTCTTTTCTTAGGCAGGAACATTCAAGCTCCACCAAGCTGGATGAAAAGCATCAGAGCACAAAACATGTTCAGCTTTCTCCAGAGATGGTCTCTCCCAGATTTTTCCTTGTATTCATGGTAATTTTTTGCTGTTTGCTCCAGAAATGTTAAAAAAAGCTTGAACTCAGCTTTGCTTTATACTTTTTTCCTCAATTGCATTTAGACACCACTTTCTAGAAGCCTCTTGGTGGTTTCAAACTTCCTCAGCTTTAGACATGCTAATATTTGTGTGAGATAGAAATAATGCTGTGAATACTTAGACATATTTTTAAAATACTGAAATGATGACTCGCAGTGTAAAACAGTAGGAATAATCAACACTCGAACAGGCCAGCCTTTTGAGCTGTCAAATTTGACATTCCTGACTGCAACTGGTATGGAAATCTAATAAATCTGCATACATGTCTTGTAATAATAGGGAGGGCTCTGATTGTGGCAACACTTGATTACATTTCAGCGCTCCAATTCCCCTTCTAAGACGAGATTGAGGGCTCAACATCACATCATTCTTAAAAGCATACAGACTTTTCTCACACGCAATCAAGGGACAAATAATCTTCTTTGCAGGCAACTTTCAAGGGACAAGTCTTCATAAAGAGTTCAGTGACTTTTTTGTAAGCTGAAATTTAAATGTGTTGCATAAACTACCAAAAGCATAAACAAGGAGCAACATTTATACGCACAACAAGCCGTATGCTGCTCTAAACCATTAACTTTATTTAGGAAGACGAAACCCCAGCTGAAGAAACTGAACAAATGTGATTTTAACTCTACAAGTATCACATATCAAAACAGATGGAACCTGAGAGGCTGTTGATACTAAACTGAAAAAAGTACCGAACACATTCTGTTTTTGTTGGACAGATGTGTTTAGGACGCTGCTGCCTAAACAAGAACTTTCTATAAACCAATTTCATTTGCAACCTTAGAAATGGAAAAAGTCAATCAGCAGCAGCCTTTTGAGATTTAATTTATGACATCAAAAAGTTGGTGATGCAGACATTCTGCAATATTTACTCCCCAATATTCTTGTTTGTATTTGATAGACACATACATTTCAGTCTAACAGAACTGAGCCTAAAGGTCATTTCAGTAAAGCAAAGTGTGATAACTAAACAGATTCCAGATGTTTTCAAACTATGCTGCATAAATCCTGTAACATCTGGTAGAGTCATTAGGAGATGCTGCTTGCTTCCAGCTGGCCCTCACCTTTTATACAGTAGAGAATGTGCATCACTGATCCCTCTGAACACATTTAAACCCTTGCACTTTCTGGACTTTTGGGCTCAAAACGTATACTCTTCCACTGGGATTGGATTCCAGGCCCACATGTCAAAGCCAAGAACAATAGTATAAACCAGGAAAATGTTTACACACTAATGTCTCCTTGGGCTACTACCTCTCCCTCTCCTTTCTGCTACTGACCCTCATGCTGGGTAGAACCATCAGAGAAAGCTGGTGTCTATATTATGCTAACAGTTTCCATGATCTGCATTAGCCATAACACACAGGTGTGAATAGTGTCCAAACAGGGCATCCATGGCAAAGAAACTCATGGAGTTAAATAGTGAGGTTCTTTTAACAAGCCAGGAGAAGCAACCACCTTCCATTAAAAACACAGTATCATCTACAAAGAATGCTGCTCCATACGTCTAACAATGTAATGGTATCTGACAGCACCAAGATGCTCTGGGAAAGGTTTTAATAATGTCAATGAAAGAAAAAGAAATTTGCTTTGAAAAACTCCAACCAAAAAAATGTTAGAGGTTTTGCTCCATTTTATCCACCGTGTGCGGGCAACATTGAGCTATGTGTGCAGAGTTAATACTCTACACACTGTCAGAGCTGATTTTTTGGTGATGCAGAAGATATACCGCTTTGTCAGCACCTCGTGGGATCAAATGAAAAAAAAAATAAAATAAAATCAATTCTAATGGTGATAAATGCATGCCGGCATATGTGAGTGAAATGACTGAATGCTACCAAACCACTGAGCGTGATCTAAGGCAGCAGTGATGCCAAGCTCTGAGAAAACATATCCATTTCAACTGCATGTGGAATGAGCCACACAGTCCATGACAAATCATAAATTTGGTATGCATTACAAATTGCAAACCAGCTAGAAGTCGGATAAAACATTTTACTGCAGTAAAAAGTTTGATGATAATATTGTAATACCGGTTTGTGTCACTTTTAAAAAGACATTTCTTCACATATTTCAGTGTAAAGTTTTCAGTTAAGTGTTGCTAAGTTAATGATTTAATCAGATCCAACTAATTTAGTTAAATTAAACAAACAAAAAACAACAATATAATAAAGTGCTAATCATTGACCTCGCATTATAGTTTTGGCAAAAGTGTTTTACATCGGATGCCATTCCTGACACAACCCTCACCATTTACCCGGGCTTGGGACCAGCACAAGAGATACACTGGCTTGTGCTCCCTGTGTCTTTGTGGATTTAGAAAAAGCATATGACAGAGTGCCGAGGGAGGAGGTGTGATATTGCATGAGGAAATCTAGAGTGGCAGAAAAGTGTTAGACTGGTACAGGACATGTATGAGGACAGCAGGAAAGTGGTAAGATATGCCGTAGGAGTGACAGATAGCTTCAAGGTGAAGGTGGGAGTGCATCAAGGATCAACTCTGAGCCCCTTCTTGTTTGCTCTGGTGATGGGCCAACTAACAGATGAGGTCAGGCAAGAATCCCGATGGACGATGATGTTTGCAGATGACATTGTGATCTGTGGTGAGAACAAAGAACAGGTGGAAGAGAACTTGGAGAGGTGGAGGTATGCACTTGAAAGAAGAGGAATGAAAGACAGATTGAGACAGACTGATTGAGACAGACTGTGTGGTTCGAGGCCGACTGAGGCCGATGGAACAGTGAGGCTACAATGAGCAGAAGTCACAAAGGTGCAGGATTTCAAGTACTTGGGGTCCACTGTCCAGGAAAATGGGGAATGTGGTAAAGAGGTGAAGAAGAGAGTCCAGGCAGGATGGAGTGGATGGGAGAAAAGTTTCAGGAGTGATTTGTGACAAAAAGGTGTCAGCAAAGGCCAAAGGAAAAGTTTACAAGACAGTGGTGAGACCAGCTATATTGTATGGTCTGGAGACAGTGGCACTGACAAAAAGACAGGAGAAAAAACTGGAAGTGGCAGAAATGAAGATGCTAAGGTTCTCCTTAGGAGTGACAAGGCTGGATAAGATTAGGAATGAGATCATCAGAGGTACAGCACAGGTTGAACAACTGGGAGATAAAGTTAGGGAGGCCAGACTGAGATGGTTTGGACATGTCAAGAGGAGGGACAGTGGGTATATTGGTAGAAGGATGTTAGAAATGCAGCTGCCAGGAAAAAGACAAAGAGGAGATATATGGATGCAGTTAGAGAGGACATGGAGGTAGTTGGAGTGAGGACAGAGGATGCAGAGGACAGAGTGAGGTGGAGGAGTATTACTCGCTGTGGCGACCCTGAAGAGGGAAAAGCCGAAAAAAGAAGAAGAAGAATAAAGTGCTAAACATTGTGCCTAACAATGATATAAAACATAACAAAAATATCTTCCCTCGCTTCTAAGGTTATATGTGTAAAGGCATAATAAGAAAGATCTGGTTCTGATCTGATTAAATAACATTTTACAGCCTCAGCTAAAAACACGATATTTACATTGTGTCAATATTTATTTAACAAAAATGAAGCAAAAAATAAAAATATAATTTTCTGTATGATCTAAAATAAAACTCAAAATATTTTGGGTCCATTATTTATTATTTTATTTTGGGGAGTGGTGGTGCAGAGGTTAGGGAAGGTGAGCCTGTGATTGGACGGTTGCCAGTTCGACCTCCCGGACCAATAACATCAAAATGTGGGTGAGCAAAGTGAAGCACCCACATCTGCCTCCACCCTCATTTGCTCCACTCTGGGCCCTTGAGCAAAGTGCTATGTGTTGTCATCATTGTACGTTTCCATATAGTGGTGAAATTGGTTCTCTGGATTTAACCAATCATACCTGGAATACACCCAGGTAGAGCAGTGGGTAGTTATGCAAGCGCCCGGAGAGCAATTAGGGATTAGGTGTCTTGCGCAGAGACACCACGACATATGGGAATGGCTGGGGATCAAACTTGGGACTTTCGGGTCCCAAGTCGGCTGCCCTCCTCTACCCCATCTCAGCCCAAAACAAGGCCCTTAATCCCCATCATCTGCTCCCCAGGGTACCCTGAAGGGAGCTCTCTGCTCCACACAGACAGCTGTGGTAGCTCAGTGGTCTGTGGTTGCATCAGGGAAGGCATCGACATAAAAACAATTGCCAAGTCTTTCATGCGAGTTAGTTCACTGTGGCGATCCCTGATGAAGTGAGCAGCCCCCCCCAAAAAAGAAGAAAATAAATATATAGATATAGATATTTATTTTTGTTATAGTTTTTTCTCTTAAATGTTTTTTTAGCCATTCTGTGGTACATTGTCAGGTTGCATGACCCAGTTTGACCCAGCTGTCGAACAGATGGCCTCACATTTGACAATATCATAAGCTTGTGTACAGAGTTCACAATAAACTAAATGACAAATATATCCAGATTCTGTGGCTGCAAAACAAGCCCAAATCATCAGCCCTCCACCACCATGCTGACAGTTGCTTTGAGGCTTTTTGCTGATATGCTGCTTGGTTGCAAACCTGCTGTGGTGCCTTATGACCAAACATTCAATTCATTTTAATTTAGTTTATTTATATAGCGCAAAGTCACAGCAGAAGTCATCTCCCACTTTAATCTCGTTTCCAAGAAAATGTCAAGAAGTCTTGTGGTTTGTTCAGATGAAACTTTGCAAACCAAAGCTTTGCAATCATAATCTTTTTAGAGATAAAAGTATTTCTCCTGGCAACCACCTAACTGTCTTTGTCTAATTGTGCTGCCATGAACTTTAATATTTAACCTAAAGTGTGAGTGGAGCTTTTTTTTTTCTTCTTCAAATATTGTATGCACTGTCCTTGGGATGAACTTGCTAACCTAGTCTTGAGAGGAAAGGCAGCTGTGTTGAATATTTTGTGTGAGAACCATTGATAAATGAGCTCACACTTGCTGAAGTTTAGTTAATTACTATTTATTTGATACATTTGATCAGCAGCACCTGGTTGCCACCTACCTGCTTAATTCCCATGGAAGCCGTGATAATGTGCTTGTTTTTCCACACACTGTTTCAATACTTTGTTTTAGCTTTGTTAACTAATAAACAACACAATGTTACTACAATATTGGTCTTATGTAAATATATCCATACAATGTTAAGACTTTGTAAATTTCAGCTCCCATATTTTACACTTAGGAATGAAAAGATACTTTCTCACATGAAGGATGTGTAGTGCATGCTACAGCAGACAAACATTGGAGATATTTGGACTCACTAAACCTTACACTCCAACTCAATGCCAAGCCTAATTTTGTCTGAGTAAGTTAGTGACTTTCCTGGAAAACTCAGGGGTGCACTCACAGAATAGTCATAAAAACAGTCAGAGACAGCCTTGTAAAAACGTACAGGTTGGAAAGCTACTGTAGATGATGGAAATTTGAATGCCTTTTGCTCCTGGAAAAGTTTAGGAATGTGTTGACACTCCAGGGACCCAACACCCTGAGAATGATCTGCTAATTAATGTTCTAACTATGGATAATAGCTTGAGTAATACACAAAATTAAACAATTCCAAACTATGCTGTAATCTCTAGAGAATGACTTCCAACAGTTGGTGGAACTTACTGATTCGGTTTTTGGTTTCCCCAAGTTGTTCTCCAAGTTTTCTGGCTTCAGCTGATCTATTAAAAGAATCCAGATGTGATAAACCACAATAAACCTCTTCAACAAAACATATTTAAACAGAATGTGGAAAATGGAAAATTTACCGTTGAAAAAATCTGTCACAGAACAACAGATTTTTAGGTAAAGTAACAATTCTATACACACAGCGTTTTAGTCAATGATTAGAAACATTTGAATGTTTTTCAGATAAGAAAAACAAAAAAAATATTTTTAGCTGTTATTGATAGTGGTTTCCAACCCTGATCCTCGAGGAGCACTGACTATCCTGCATGTTTTAA
>NC_056518.1:22733003-22768477 GCF_014905685.2 Nematolebias whitei
CAGGGTTGGAATGTTTTATGTGCACCTTTGTATTCTTCAGTCTGTTGCTGGTTCTCATGAGCCCACTGTATTTTATCAGGACAAACAGCAAGTCTAAGAAAGCAATATCAGAAGTTCGATAAATCAGTTCCTTTTGCACCAACCTTTCTTTGAGTATCTTTTTGTTGTCCTCAATGGTTAGATGCTCCTCATGATCCCTAATAAAGATCTCAAAGGCTTCCTGTTTCCCCATGGAAAATTGTGGGCCTGATGGAATACAAATCATGCAGATTTAATTGACGTTAAAAGCTGACAGTATCTAACAAGGTTGAGTCAGGTCATCTGGACGGGTTCTTCTTTGTTGAAACGTCTCATCTTTTATCCAAAAGACTTCTTCAGTCTGAAGAACCCGTCCAGCCAACCTGACTCAACCTTGTTAGATTTATTTACCTGGAATATTAAGCATACATCAGGACAAGCTGACTGTATCTTTTTGCAAACCCTTCATTATCTGGCATTAAACAAAATAATAAAAGTAGCTTTTAAAACTCATTACAAAGGCTTGTCTTTCAACCTGAAGATGCGTAAATAAAAGCGAGCCTGGTAAAACCCATTTTACAAATTACCTTCTTTACAATCGCTTCGTCCTGGCATTTCTGCTGTAACAAATTAATAACACTGGGACATTTTCTACTGAGCACATCCTCAACACAAACGTGGCAGCCAGATGTGAGCTGATACCCCTGACCTCCCACCTTTCATTAGGTATGAAGCTGAAGAGCTATTAGGCTGTTGTTCAGTGATTAAGAATGATATAAACACAAACATAAACAGCAATTTTGAACATGTCAGCATTTGGTAGTGGAAGCCCTCCAGCACAACCTTAAACCCAACATGCTTACTGTTTTATGTGCTTGTAATATTACCTAATAGCCTATTTTATTGACGTTCTATACATCTGGTTTGCAAATAATAATTTAACTGAGGAACAACCTTATTTGATCACTTTGAGTTTTGTTTAAGTGGTCCAAATAACCAAAAAATGTGTGTGGTAATTGTTAAGAAATGTTTCCAACAAGATAAAAAATAGAATAGAATTGCATGACTAGAACTAAATCCTAACACAAACCAGCAATAAACAAACACACCATTTGGCCATGGAAAATCCAAAACTTGTCACCAATTTACAAGTAAATACATGTACAGAATGACAACTATATGATATATATTGCAAGCAATTTTGTTTCTCCATGTTTGGAAAGCCCTAAGAGATATTAGCAGGCAAATCACAGGTGTTTTATTGAACGAGCAAACCTCAACAAATCTGTGAAAGGGTTTCTTGGGAGAATCATTTGACTTGAGTGCAAAGTAATATTTTTGGAACATCTCAGAGTGACATGGCATCATATTATAATATAACTTGATGAGTAATAGGCCAAAAATAGACCTCAGGCCAAGTTTAAAAATTATTATTATTTTTTTTCCCTTTTGGACTTTTTAAGTGTTGGAAACTTAGACCCAACTTAGACCCCAAATATATATTTTCAACAAATTTAGGACAACAGTGCTTTGAATGAGTCAGCTGATTCTTGAATCAGTTTTAGAAACATTTATATTTTAGGTTTTTACTTCAAGCACTTGCAAAGTACGAAGGAAAAGCAGACCATCTGAGGTGTTCCTGTTTTGCTTGTGAAGAAAAGTTATTAACGCTGGCATAATTATGCAAATATACTCTTTCTTATACTCCTTACATTTTATTTCAGTCTCACATGTTTAATACAAATCATATGTAAAGTAGTCTCAATTAAAAGTAAGTGTTTTACTGTATAAAAAGAAATCATAAAGAACACCCACACACAAAGAAAATACTAGAAGTGATTTAAAGTTGGGCAATCTGAGTCTGATTTAGACTTTTTTTTTACATTTACAAGACACTTTGTCACTCACTCTGTACTGCTGTGAGAAAATCAACCTGAAATCCAAGGACTGCTTCTGTAGAGATCGTCAAAACACCTTCGGCACTCCATGTTGTTGAAGGAGTTGTGTAAATCGCATAGCATTCAATCAGCATAAAGGTATCATTTTTCCTTTTAATTGGAAACTTCATTGGTGTTTACAGTATATTAACTTCATAGGTGTATTTATTCTTCTTGGGACAGCAGTTCCCCTCAGGGTAACTCTATAAGCTCTTGGCTACAGTTTAAGAAGCCTCAGATTTAAACTACATTCATGCACGGATCAGCATTCAGTGACCCGCTGAGCAAGACACACAGAGACATGTTGTGCATTTGTTTTGAATTACAACTGAGTAATGAACAATGATGTAATGCACCCTCAGTTTGGTTATTTAGGTCAAAAAGAGTAGGTACTTCCAGATGTGGAACATATGATATAGGCTGTGGTACTGTAAAAGAAAAAAAAAGGTTTGTTGTATTTTTTCGAAATAATTTGCACATTCTGAGTATGTTAGATAATTTAAATTTTAACTACCAGTAGATACAATAAACTTCACTACAATTTTGATAAACAAATTAAACACCTTGAGCCATTTACAGTTTCAGTCATTAAACTGCATGGTTTATAAATGTTGCTCTTGATGTGCTCCAGATTCTGCACAAAGTCAAAAACGCCCCAAGCATTTGAAGCATATCATCTAATGCTTCTGTAAATGCTCCTAAAAGTTGTTGTCCCTCTAAATGCAGATTCTATCTGGACAACGTCAAGTTTTTCCATCTAGTTAATGGCTGATCAAGCTGAAATTGTGTCCTGCGCACAGTATTGGTTACAAACTGAGCAGAAACAGGAACAAAAATTGTGCAAAGTGTGAGAAAATGAGACGGACATTCCAGGGTGAACACGTAACTATGAGCAAGCAATTACAGGACCTGGGAATTGTAGAAGTGGAAGTATTTTCCCCCCAAAGAATAGATGCTACCAACAATTTTGGTGATATTACCTAATTTAATTAATGTTCAAGCATGATCTAATCACTTAACACCATTTGTAATAATTGACATTAGTCTTAGATTTTGCATAAGGACTTTTCGTAGCAACCGGCTCTAAATTCCTGCACAGCAATAAATTATTATTGTCAATTTAAAAGACTTTTGGAAAGTCTTTCTTTAAAAAGTGCCCCAAGGAAAACACATTGTTGCAGCTGCAATGCTGAAGTATTTAAAATTGAGCATTTTGAAAAACAAAACATCATAATTTTACAGTGTTTTATTGTGATTACTGTGATTGAAAGCGTTCTAGACTCTCACTCATTTTTGTTGTGACAATTCTTAGTCACATCCTGACACTTTCAAGCCAAACCCTGAAAAAACAACATTTAAGGCAATTAGGTGAATTCATGTTTGTCATCCAACTAAAATACATTATATTTTAAAGAACTTAAAAAGTAAACTTATACCATTCCAAACGAACACCTTTGAGAATACAATTTAAACGTTGTCAAAGAAGCATCCTTATGATATCCTAATTTAGAAAAAGACTACATAGGTATATTAAACAGATAATGAACTGCATGTGTGGTTTATTTCTGTCATATAAAATGTGAAGATCAAATTAAAATAAAGGGGTTAATTAGTGCACACTCTTCACTGGAAAAGCTGAAAATATAAGAAAGTCTGATTTTGACCATTTAAAACAAGCAGAAGTAATGACAAAGTAACTTAACATCAAAATTGTTCAGATGCATCCAATAATCTATTGATTTCAGATTATGTTTTTAATACAAATAGTGGTTTTCCAAGTATTCTGTAAGCTTTTAAAAAACAGAACTATACTCTTATTTAGCACTTGGCTCGTGAAACTGTACTTTTTTTGAATACTACTTTGTCAGTAATCCTTGAAATGCTTCAACAACTTGATCAGAGTCCACGTCTGCCAGACTAAAATTTCTGAAGATGTGCACTTGAATAAACCTGTCTATATGAAATATCTGCAACTATTAGTGGTGGGTTCTTATAGATGAGCTCATCTAGAAGAATCTGATAAATGCTGAGTAAATTGAGAACAATCACTCACTGAATTTCATGATTTTCTGTGCTCTCAGTCTCGACCACATTAAATGTGTGTTACCGTTCATCATTCGTATAGTCATTTAGTTAGAAGGAGCAATTTAAAAAAAAAAACTTTTGGAAGGTATTTATGTTTTTTCATAGTTATTCAAGAACTTGTGTATTGCTCTTTAAACCAGAAAAAAAAAAAAAAGTCAGTGAGTGATGCTTATGTAACTGACAACTGATCAGTAACTTATCAGAATAATTACGTTATAGTAAATTTCAATGTGTGGATCGAATCTTTAGGAAGTCTGGTCAACATTTCAACTTTTTTTGTTGTTAAATGTTCATTTATATTAATAAAAAAAGAAAGGAAAATGATTTTCTAAGATGACTCAGATAATAATTTCAGCCTCATACTGTATCATAAACCTTTGTAAGTGACTAATGTACACTGCACATCATTTATCACTGATTCTATAAACCTCACATTTATATGAATCTCTCATTCCCTTTTGTAAATGACTGATTTAACCCTCACTAACTTTAAACATTTCACTGTTATTCTCTTTTTCAACAGACCTTTCTTTCAGAGACCCTGTGTTGCTGGTTTCATTTGTGTACTGTACTGGCACCTTGACAAAAAATGTCAAAGTGAATGAGCGAGCTGTGGTTAGGACAAAAAGCAGCACAGTTTGATGAGTTTCTGGCTCGTACCCTTCTGCCCGATGGTTTTGACCAAGCTTGTTAAAGGACTCGGGTTTATCATCACACTTAAGGCTCCACTTAGCCAAAATTAAACAGGAAAGCCAAATAAATGCTGCCTCTGGCTTGAGGCATAAACACTCAACTGGTTTAAGTGTCACTAACCTCTGCATTCCTTTTGCATTTAAATCTTTAAAAAATACTGACGATCAAAGACGGGTCGGCTGTCTGCAGCTAAACCCTGCTGTGCTTGGGTCATCATTATCTTCAAAGGTTTAGATCATAATCTATGAACCACAGCAGATTACACAATCAACTGCAACTAAGGAAATCAATATAAGACAACATGTGAGAGAGACCAGTATGCTGCTTCATCAGATCACATTTGGAAGTCTTTAGGCCACATTTATCTCAAACAAGGTAAATATTGAGCGTGTGTTGCTCTATTTCCTTTTTATCTTTAGCTTTTACCACAAGTTCGTTCAAACTTCTGCTTCAGAGCTTACACTGTTCACAAAAATGGATTATTGTTAAAAATAAAATAAAAAAACATGAAAATGAAGCAGCAATCAGATGATTTTACAGCATCTTATCTATTTGTGTCTAGGATTGCAAACCAAAACGGCCAGAGATAATTCCTCTTAATTGTGGCTTAGAAATGAGAAACATATCCACCTTCACTGATGATAATTCTGTAGTTAGATACAGTATTTTCTGCCGTAAATGTCGCACCGCCCTATAAGTCGCATCAGTCCAAATGTCTAATAGAGTGGAAAAATCCATAAATGTGTCACTTTGCTGTATACGTCGCATCTATTATGCATCACCGCTGACGCGTCGCGTTTGTTACAAGAATTTAACAAGATTGACACTTAAAAACAATTATTTGTTTGCTCAAAATTATAGTAAAGGTGTGTCTCAGTCTACCTTTTGCTTAATAAATGCACTTTGACGGTCAAATCAGCTGCATTTTCAAAAGCCGATACGCGGAAACGTGAACACGCAGAGGGCGACTCGTTGTCCATTTCTTCAAAATTTAACAAGATAATCACCTAAAAACAATTATTTTTTAGCTCAATTTTATAGTAAATGATGTGTCTCAGTTGAACGCTTCCTTAATAAATGCACTTTGATGGTCAAATCAACTACATTTCGCCGGGGCATCGCAGTGAAATGAAGCTGATTCGGTTGCTCCATGCACACGATGGTGGCAGGCTATGGCAAGCCGATTGTGTCATTAATAGCCACTTTTACCTATTACATAACACGCCATAGCATGCCATACTACTCAAGTGCCATCTAGTGGCTGAGAATAGTAGTGTTCAAAATTTTCAGTCAGAATGAATGAAAACAGTCATATCTCAGCCAAAAATTGGTTTATAAATATGGGGGGAAAAAAATCTATAAAAAATACGCCGCTTCATCCTTTAAGTCACAGGGCATGCAACTTATGCAAAAAAAAAATAAAAAAAAATAGCAACTTATACAGCAAAAAATACAGTACATCTACATATATCAAGTCAAAGGTTTAAGTCAACATTAATACCTTAAAGAATCATCACCAAAACAACAAAGTTAAGAGCAAGGCGTGTTTTTGACAGTAAACAAGTGTTTCACAGCTGTAACCTTCAGAAGTTAATGCAGTAAAATTACATTTACCGAGACATGACAGTACTTCCACAATTCTGAAGTCAGCACGGAGATGTAAGTCTAATGTTTTTCTTGAAAACGGATGTTCGTTTGGAACAGTCGAATAAAACAAGCTGAGTTTCATCCCACCAACTCACACATACATTTTCAGGAAAAGTGTGTGATTCTGTTAGCTGCAGACAGCAAAGTAAACACAAAACAGCCATTATGATAGTCTAAGTTCTGAGGTTTTAGCTAAAGTCAACTTGTTTTTGTGTCTCTATGATTATAGATTATATGGGGAGCTCCGCAGTACTGTGATTGGATCAGATGTTTAATCAGTTCCAATTTACACATTTCTTTCTCTTCATCCAGTCATCACTGTTGCATAATTTCACATAGCAAGCTTTGATACTCGTGTTTAAAGTGGTGGTGACTGTAAATTTCAGCTGTATGTTTGGAAAGTGTCAGAGTGAATGATGTTAAGTAATATACTGGCAATACTGGCAAAACAGACTTATAATTACATTGTAAACAATATGGAAACATCCTGGTGTAGGGAACAAAATGAAATGAATGTTTACTTGGTATAACTTTTTTGAATAAGAATAAAAGATAATGAACATTACAGAAATCAATTCCTAAAATAGGAATGGAACTTTTGCTTGATTTTGAGGTACTCTTAGATTTTAGTTCAAATGTACAAATCCCAGGCAAGTCTGAACATTGTTTTTGTGTTTACACTGTGATATTCTTGGCCTCTGCTTTATGATCCAGTTAGCATAACAAGTTTTAAACCCATCATCTTTTCACAAGCAACAAATTACATGTTTAATAAACTGCATCGTCTAATGTTGCATTGCTGTCACGACTGCGCTAAATATTTTAATACTCTCAATCCCGCTGATGACATTCTGAAGAAATAAATCTCAAATGATGTCAGACTCTTCTTCAGTCTGTAAAATCCTCAAATCAAGAATGGGTTATGGCCCATCGGCAGCCACAATGAAACATCACGTATTGTCAAGACCACAAAACGTCTGCCCACATTCCAGCTGAGGAAGATCACCTTTCTGTGGCCTTAGCACTCAATATATCATGCATCAGACCAAAATCATGCATGTTAGGCTGCATTCAGGTCCAGGCCTCCCTTGCAAAAGTTATCTGTGATCTCAATGGGATTTGCCTGGTTAAATAAAGGTTAATAAATAAATAATAATAATAATGTCATCACAATGTCAGCACTGTATGTTTCCATACAATGGCGAAATTAAAATCTTACACTTCTCTCAATTCATAATAGCCGACAGTTATATTATACATTGTTAACTTCTGTGGAAATGTAATTTATATGGCTTTATTAAGTCTTATGGTTTTAGACTCTGACCAAGTTTGACAAACAAATCAACTCTGTTCTGCAGAAAAGCTTCTTCCAACTCAGACAGGTAGCTAAGCTCAAGCCAGTATTGTCCAGACCCGACCTTGAGAAACTAGTCCACGCCTTTGTCACGACCCGATTGGACTATTGCAATGCACTTGATGCTGGGATCAGCATAGAGCCATCAGCCTCCATCTCACGTCTTCAGCTCGTCCAGAATGCTGCTGCTCGGCTTTTAACCGGAACTCGTAGGTCTGAACACCTGTTCTGTCCTCCCTTCACTGGCTCCCTGTTCGTACTAGGATAGTCTTTAATATTCTTCTGTTGACCTTCAAGTGCCTAAATGGCCTCGCACCCCTTTACCTCTCTGAGCTTCTGGAACCTTACGTTCCCTCTCGGGCCCTGAGATCATCCGATCAGCTGCTTTTGGCTGTTCCTAAAACAAGACTGAAGCTCAGAGGAGATCAGGCTTTTTCAGTCATGGGCCCCAAACTCTGGAACAACCTGCCCCCTAACATCAGGCAGGCCACCTCCCTTCCTCACTTCAAATCCCTGCTTAAAACTCATCTGTTCTTGCAGGCATTTCACACAGTGTAAATTGATCTAGTGTTTGTTTTTTTATCTGTGATCCTATGTTTTAAATGCTTTTTATTAATTTTTCAGTTATTATCATTAGCGTATTGTATTTTTTTCTCTTTAATTTTACTCTCATTGATTATTGTTGTTATTGTCACTGTTGTTGTTAAGCACTTTGATAACAGGTTCTGTTTTAAATGTGCTCTAAAAATAAATTTGACTTGACTTGACTTATGGGGTGTTTCTTTAAGTTGATGTGAACAGTTTCAAACTGATTTCTAAAGCTTAACTATCTGCAAACGGGTAAATATAATGGATGGATGGATAAGCCAGCTCACTGCAAATCAGCAAATTCTTAAACATTTGAATACTAATATTGCATTTATTATGTTAGTAAAATACTGATTTCTGAAAAAAGTAATGAAAGTGGAAATACCTCTTTTCTTGCACTGAGCAGCTTGTCCTCCATGTTGTAAAATATGGATGTCCATGTTTTCTACTTTTAATTGTGGCCTCGTTAACATTTGTCCTCCATGGACTTCTGGGGAGGTGTCCATGTTTTCCTCTTTCACCTGAGACGAGGCAGACACTTGTCTTGAATGGTTCGTTTGGAAGTTTCTTTCTTTCAACTGGAGACTTGTAAAAGCTTCATGGTTCACTGGAAAGGTGTCCATCTTCCTGTCTATCATCTGCTGGTTTGTAGACACTCTTTCATCATCTGCAAAGACATTTTCATTTCTTCTTCGAAATTGAAACACTGGGGTTGCATGTTCTGCACAGTTTGTGAACAAGATGTCTGTGTTTCCATCTTTCCACTGTGGCAGTGTGAACATTCTTCCACCGTATTCTGCCGTTAAGGTTTCCACTTTTCCTTCATTCATCTGAAGCTTTGTGGACGCTTGTCCTCCATGCTTTTCTAGAAAGAAGTCCACATTTGCCTCTTTTAACTGGGACACCATTGACATGCTCGAGGACGTCTGGGAGGACAGATTTTTGCAATTGGTGATGTTACCAAGCTGAGCTGTAGCATCATCTGCCCGTTGTTTTTCTTTTTTCAAGATCTTCACTAGGATACCTGAAGGAACGAGTCAAGGAATCTACTGTACAGACACTATTTGATCAAAATACTGGAATAAGAGTTCTTACACTCAACAACAGACCCCCCACCCCTCTACACACACAAACATGTTTCAACAGATGTGACTAGTTCTTAAAGGATAGAAAAAAATAACAATTTTAACCTAAATACCCCCAGAGAAACATTGAAGGATTTAAAATCTATACCCACTAGTTAATTTTATATTTCGCACTCTTATGCACTCACAAGTAGCTATTTTCAGTTAATGAATAACATTCATTGTAAATTCTTAAATGTCAAAGTGCTGACATGTGTTCAGCATCTGACCTAAGAAGCCCGGGACAGTGTCATGTCTGGGATGAATTAGTAACGGGAAAGAGGACCCAAATGAACTGAAGAGATTCTGCCAAAAATTTCCCAAATCTTCCTTTACTTTTGGGTTTTTGCATATATTTGTCCACTTGAGTCCAAATGTAGATGGGTCAGGGTGGAACTGAGGCAAATTGGATGGTTACAAGAAAAAATGTGAAATGTGGTGCAAAAAAATAAGGTCCATGCATTCAATACATTTAGGAAAAACTATTGTATTTTCACCTATTTATCTGGACGGTCAAATAATTTATTAAAACATACATGATGCATTTAAATCTAATGCAACATTTGGCTTTGTAAAATTGCCCTTTTTAAAATAAATGGTCAGTTTTGAACTACTCATATTACTCATATATTATATTTATTTTAAACCCTCTTCTTGTTATTTGTTTATCCTTTTTTGCTTATACAGTTTTTTAAATCAGTGCATACAAATTAAGTTTAATATACATTGGTCTGTGTTGCAGACTTTATTATTTTTATTTACACAATTTGCTTTTAATTAATAAAACACTATAACAGAAGATGAAATGTGCATTTCCCATTAACATTTCGATATCCATGAACATTATTTTGTCACATAAAAATCTGTAGTGGGAAAATTTACAGTAATTGTTTCCTTTGTTTCACTTTCTGCCTCCAACTTTACACCTCACTCCATCTTCAGGTTCAAATTTCAGCTCAAACTGAATTCATCTGGCTAACATTACTCGTTAATAACACTGAAGCAAAACAATTTTTCGTCAGCCCTTTCAAATGTATTCATCAATTAGATGTGTTGTTGCTATGCTTCATAATATCCCTTAATATCCACTTAAATAAAGACGTATTTAATGTCTAATAGTTGCTCATTACTATTTCCACAGGTGTGAAATGAAAAGACAGTTCACAAGTAAGCTTTAAAAAAGAGGTAACCAACCTGATTTTTATGCATACCTGTATAATAAACCATTAAACTCTAAACGCTTCAAGTAGTAGCTTTATGTAAAAGCCTGGTTTTCTTCTATTAAATGAAGGTGTGCTTGATGCCCTTATCCCAACCCATAATTTAAAGCCACACAGTACATTAGCCAACTATTCATTCACTTACTTAATATGATATTAACAGACATCGTTGTGGCAAGACTAACTATTGTGGTCATCAGATAATATGGGACGTTTAAATGAAAAAAAAAATATTAATGTCATTTTGTGGATGATGAGAAGATAATGTCTGAGGGGACCTGAAAAGGCAATTTATGTTTCTGTCAGTCGATACAAAGAGGATGTCAGTGGGAACAATAACACGGAGAAGCCAAGGCTTCAATTACAGTTTCCAATAAAACCAACCATTATGTCTTCTCAAAACTGCCAAAATCTAAACTTGACAAACTTCCAACTGAACTATGAAGGACAAGTTTTACAGAAAAAAAAAAAAGTCTGCTCTGAGGACCTGTGTCACTTCATATAAGTAATCACTTCAGACTTCTGTTCACCAGGTTTTTCCATTACTGAGATCTCTGGCATTTGAGATCTTTATGGTGAACTCTACCACAAGACTCAAGTGGCTGGTGAAAATATCTACTGAAGGTTGCGCATGAGATTTGTGGGCTGTTTCACATGACATTAGCTCAACAAGTTGTGGTTAGACTCAATCACGATGTCCTTTCTTCATCTGTCTCGTCATTTTTCATTAGATTGTCCAATGACATTGCAGGAAATTAAGTAAATGTTTTTAATTTTGCTGCTGACAAATGTGCCTCTAATTGCTCCAATTTCAATGTACTGTAAAATACTTAGTAAGTGATAAGCATTTTAAATTATGACATGTTTTCATTCACTTGAGATGCAAAATTTCAGTTACTGTTACAGGAAAAATATAGATGCAGCACTTTTGACTTCATTTCAGTCAAGAAAAATAATTGTCAACCAATTTTTCGCAATAAACCTTTAGCTTAGAGAAATATATCCCACCTAAACAAAATATGTTTCATACCAGAAGTATGCTAGCATCCATAACAAAGACATCTAAAATTTCCAGACAAAACCCAAACATGTTATTACCAACAGAGTATCTTAGGAGATAGCTGGTTAACCTGAAGCCTGATCAGCATTTTGGCCTCCTGAGGTAAATTCTTAGATTTGCCTCCTTTGCCAACATAATATCTTCATTTTTCTTTTAACTTGAGCTGAACATGTTAGTGTGATCTTCATAGTTTTCATAAGTTCATAACTTTCGTTTGAAACAAAGTGATTATCTTATTAATGGTATACGTTTGTATGTTTTATAACATTTCCAACAACAATCAAAAAGTTGTTTTGAATGAAAAAAACAAAGGTCAATGTGTGTTTAGAGAACAGATTTGTGAGAACAGAGCCAGCTGTCCAACATACATAAGACATGCCGACGCAAAGTCTTCTGATTAGCCACGCAACACTTTATGCAATCATTAGATCTCATCTACACCAGTTTCATCTGAGGTAATTTCCCTCAATCAGAACTGCCACCATTTACATTTATCAGTCCAGTTCAGAATTTACCCCAGATAAATTATACATTTGATTCACAATTTAATCAAATGTTGGTGAAACCACCAAACAGTAAATCTCCCCACTTCTGCATTAAGTACTGGACTTGACGATGGATTTCCATATTCATCAACTCAGTACAGAGCCATGTAATATTGGTTAATATTGTTGAAATTCTGTTTCAGCTGCCTCATCTGTATACAAACAGCTGTCAAGATTTCAAACAATACTGTATATTGAAATGTGAGGATGGGGTAGACTTTCCAACAGTTTATAAATCTTCTTAGTTTTCAAGAAGAATGTGCTCTCTGTAATCTCAATTTTAAATAGTATTGTTCTGCACAGAGAGTTAAACAAGACAACTAGAGAGCACACTCTATCCTGCTCACTGTTTGCATCTAACCCTAACCCTAACCATCCAGAGAAAATAATATATAGACACACATCACAATATGATAAACAACATTATCAGATTTGGCAGATAATTAACTAGCTATTGGTGGTCATTATTGTAAGCTATCAATACAAACCAATAAATACAGTGGAAAGCCTGGTAAACAGCAAAAATAAAGCTTTGCCATTTGAAGAAAACTACCTTTATAAAAGTAAAGGCAAGTAATGTAAAGCAACATAGCCTTTGAGTTCAGGTGTTTATAATAAATGTATCACTTATATTTCATTACATTAGCTTGTGAATGATCCCCCTTTTATGTGGCTCTGGTCTGTTAATAATGGGAAAATGAGATCGTATGAAACATCAGTGATGAGTTAGATGTTGACCAAAGATCTAGAGATTGTTGTACCCCCTTGACTTTTGATGCCAAAGGCACCACTGAAGCAGGATTACTCATGGGAATGCTACAGTACGCTTTTTCGAAAAGTCTGCAATGTTTATTAGTTTCTTTTGCTCCACCATTATGCTATTAGTGGATGTACCATCCCACCAGCAAAGTCCGCTAAGCATTACCAGGTGCTCAAACTCCCTGGCAGAGGTAACCATGTTTGGAAACAAGCAGGGTAAGAAATATGCACTTCTACAAGCAACATTCCTACAATCAGTGTCAGTGTGGGAACAGTGAACCTGCAGCACAGACATTGGTGTCTCACAGATACAGCTTTAGCACACTGAATTTGATGGCGAGAAGAACTTATAGAGCCAGCATGCTTGGTTAGTAGACATTTGATTTAATCCTGCTGGAAGAGTGGCTGGAGATTACGTCACACCGCTATATGCTTGGTAAACTTATAATGTTACATGCTGCAGACAGACTACTCTGTCTAAAGGACTTGTTGTTTAGACTACTGCAACTATATATACAAACTTCACTGTGAAGGAACATAAAAGCAATATGGTCAGTAGCATGTGTACATTATGGACTGAAATACGTGCTTCTTAACATGCGCAAGAACAATTTAGGTATTTATGTTTGCATAATGCGAAAACCTGTGTGTGACAGTTTGAGAGGAAAAATATACAAATGAGTGAGGAACTCATATTACATGCATTTGGTCCAATAAACACTTTGGTAAAATACCTGTGTGATAATGCTTAGTTTATTTTAGAGAGCTGAGGTTTTGTGGGTTAAATAATCAAGCGGATATCTCAGTTTTCCTTCTAATGTACTGGGATTTACTGACAAACCACAAGATGGGCTGAGTGGAAAATAATCTATTAAAGTCATTAGAAATCACATATACAAATACAAGAACTATAATTATGATCAATAGCATTTATCATTATCTGCAGGCATGAGATTAAGATTTATATGTGCAAACACATTAAACTGGGTTTCAAGTGTATTTAGGAGCATTGGCACTGAATAGATGATTGATATTTCATTATTTAGGTATATAGAAGTGCAGTGATCCAACAGTGTAACAACACAGAACATTTTCTCTGGTATTGTGGATTTTTAAATAACATGCTCAATTAATTTTTCTAATTGGTCATCCCATTAATAAAATTGCAATGCAATTTCCTTACCAATTATTTTCTCCTATAATTGTGCCAACAGCAAAAGAAAAAAAAACACCCCACAATTGTGCAATATTTGGCATGTGTTTTATTCAAGTTAATAGAACCTGCTGCTCTATTCATGAAAAAGATACAGCTACAAGGAGTTGAACCAAGAGTTTATATGTAATGTGCAAACTAGCAGACACAGTAGGGTTCTTTCTCTGCAAAGTATATAACGCAGTTTGAAAAAAGGAGCAAACTTTACCTCCACAGACAAAACCACACACAAAAAAATGTTTTTAAGAAAAGCAGATGTTTTGCTGTTAGGCACAGGACGTTCAACTGGGCGGGCATGTTGGAGTATGTAATGCTCAAGAGATAACTGAAGTGTTTGAACTTCATGGATACTTCAGTAAGAAAGTTTTTGTTGTCCTGAGTAAATTCTCAGATATTTTATATTTTGTCTGAGGCACTTTCTTAGTTATAAAAGTTCAAGAAGTTCAGTTTTAATGAGTTGCACCCAGCCTACTATAGTGAGGAGCTTCAAGATCCACACAGCATAAATATTTATTTCGCTGTTTCCTATGTGGTCCCACTAAGATATTCTAATAAGTCCTAAAACAACTTACACACCTTGACAAGTAGTGTCTCAAAACTCAGAAAATTAGCTTTATTAAATCATTATTTCAAAGGATACTTATCTCATTGTCACGTTGCTTAAGCATCTCCTTTAATGTAGCCACTTCTGTTGTGTTGACACTTTCTTTCCTTCCTGTCGGTGAATGTTGTAGCTCACTGCGCACATTTCGTTCACCTTGTTTGTCCAAAAGCATTGACTGTAAGGAAAAAAAGATAAACTACTGAGTTATGAAAAACAAGATTTATTTTCAAACTACCTGCCAATAGAACAAAATAAATGAACAAAACTGAATATTTGTATGAAATCAGATTAAAGAGGAGGAGTTTGTAAAACAACTTCATTTTCAAGTCATCATGCAGTTTTATTACTCATAAATAAGACCACACGGAACATTAATGCTAACAGACATGGAAACGAGAAAAGTGCCGAGCATGAAGGAGCAAACCAGTGTTCAAAACAAAGAAAAAAATTGAATAAAAATGGAAAAATTCCTTCAGAAACATGCGAGTATGACGAGGGTGATGCTTGCTGGAATGTAAACCCAACAGAAGATAGAAGTTGTGGATCATAACAAACTGTAGGAGATATAAACACTCATTCAAGTGGGATCTGGATCTGCATCTGGAGGATGCTGAAGCTTGAACCAAGTCAAAGCTCAGTAACACTGTAAGCACTGAAGTGTCTTCCTTTTGGCTATTGAAAGCAGCGGAAAAACAAAAGCTGTTTGAGAAACGAACAATTAAATACATAACTAATTGTTTTGTTTTATAAAACAAAAGCTTATGTATTTCATGAACATTTTTTTCTAAAAACACTGTAAACACTAAGCCTGTAGACCTGGATAAATTCTACAGATCTGGGTTGTATTAAACTTCCAAATCTGAAGATGATAACTATATGTAATATGCAATCAGAACTATAATATTTTGTTATACAGAACATTCTAGAGTTGGTTTGACCAAATTAAAGATAAACATCTAATAAAATGATAAAAGGAAATAAAAATGAATTTTGTCAAATAAATGATAAATGTTGTGATGGTCAATATAGAATCATTTTTGTTGTCACAGTTGGGAAATTGTTCAGTTTTCTGATTATTTTTTCTTTTTATGATGACCTTTAGAGACAGAGTCAGATAGATGTATTTGTCATTCGCATCTCATGTGGTACATGTGGTGGAACGAGATTATGTACGCAGGGTCCCAGGTACATCCTTTATCATTTAACATAAAACCTATCCAAAAATGTATTGATCATTTTTTTAGTCTTTGCGCTAAAATGACCTTTTAAAGGAACACTTGCATGGTAAATCATAAGCAGTCATGGCAGTGACTAGAAAGACAAACAAACATAGGAAACGATAAACAAATGAAGAGATCAGACACAAAATAAAGCTTAAAAATAATAATTTTCTCTACATATTGTAAATACAGAGACAACTTTCAATATTCTACCTTCAGTAGGGAGAAACAGCGTTGAATTTTCCTCATGTCTGGTCCCAGTGAGAGTGTCACATCTGGATCAGGGTCATTAATAAAAGCCTTTACCAGCTCCTCTAACCTAAACAAAATAAAAAATAAAAATATTAATAAAAACACAAATTTACTAATAACATGTAAAACAAGGGTTAAAATTCAACATATTTTACAAGTTTATATTATGAACAAATGTAGTACTGTTTTGGATCCCTGGTGAATAGCACAGCTTTGTAATGTAAAGTTGGATTCCAAAGCAAAAGCTGTGATGCAATGTACATTTTATAGGACAACAATAAATAAATCAAAAGAATAAAAACAGTGGGATCTCAACGTTTTCACAAAATTGTGCCAATGTGAGGATCTGCCATAAAGCAATCGGAGATGAAAAAATAAAACAAAAAAAATGAAGTGGCTTGAATGAAATTGAATTAAAATTGATTTGCTGCAACAATCTTCTAAGAGGAAAAAATATAGCATACTAAATGATGCACTTTATGTACATTTAGAATAAGAAAAGCAATAAACTGAATGTGCTGTTAATTAGCACATGGGAATACATAAAATGAAGTTTTAAAAAAGTTGTCATGGCCATGCCATGTGGTCACATTAGTCATTACTAAAGGTTTCCAGGGTGAGCTGGACCTAAAAAAAAAAAAACACAAAAATGTTGGAAATAAGAGATAATCACCTGGTTAAAGGCTGAAAAGTAAAAAAAAAAAAAGACTTGGGGTGACAAAATAAAAGGAATTGTATCAACTCTTGAGTGGCAGTCTGGAAAGTTTTTGCTGAGACCTCTGGTTTAAACTCTGACCCTGATTAATTGTGCCTCTCTGTTACATCTGGTTTGAATAAAAAAAAAACTTAGTGCAACACTGACACCCCTCCATTATGTTGACACATTAGTAAAAGCTTTAACTAATTACAAATCATGATATTTGTTCAAGTATTTGGCTACTTTTATCAACGCAGACAGCAGCAGCATTAGAAACACCTTAAGCATTATTCTTCTACAGGTTTGAGGTGCTCAGTAAACATCTGAGGGAGCTTTGAAGTGATAAAAACATCTACATCATATCTCTGTGATGAAAGGCCTATGATGAGTTTATCTTAACGTTCTCTTTTAACTTAAGCTTTATAAGTGCATTCACTTAAACTGAAACAAACTTTGGACCTCTGCCATGTTGCATTTCCACATCTGTTCTTCTGGAAGTCTCTTTGCCACTAATCAAAGTATGAACTGACCCAAATGGGCAGGCATGCTCAAAGTTTTGACTGGGAGTGCAGTTTGAAAGATTAAAACCACTGAAGCAGATGAGGTGGCTTACTTCCAAATCTCTTCAGCAGTTAGCCGATCATTTCGCTGCTGTCCTGTCACCATTGCCAGCTCTTCTTCCAGTGACACAACCTCTCTTTTCAATTGTGCAATCAGCTGAAACACATAAACACGAAAAAGGATGGTACCTGTGTTTACATAACAAAACACACAGTTAATTGTGGGCATGCACAAGGATTTACAAAAGATTTTCGAATGACCTTAATCTTGCAGCGTATCATGCTTGTGACAACATAATGATGTATGCTTAGGAGGAAAACAAAAATAGTAATAAAAAGCAGCAATAAAAACAGCCTTATAAGAGTCAGTAAATACAGTCTGACGAGACAGAGACTTTGCAGACCGTAAATTCTCTATGTCACAAACTCTTAACTTTTAATTATTTGTTTTTATGCATCACTTAAACCAGCCACTAGGGAGCACAAGCCAGTGAATGTCTAGTACTGGTCCCAAGCCCAGGTAAATGGTGAGGGTTGTGTCAGGACGGGCATCCGACATAAGACACTTGTAGAGGAGAAGATACTTATTTGGAAAGATCTGGACGGAATGATGAGTATTCTCAGAGAGAAGAGAGTGGTGATCAGAGCAGCCCTGAATGGAAATGTTGGTGAAGGAAAGAGAGGGGATGAGGACATGATGGGTAGGTTTGATGTCAAGGAAAGAAACCAGGAAGGACAGATGGTGGTGGATTGAGCCAAGAAAATAGAAATGGCAGTAGTCAACACATTTCTAAAATATTGTGGAACATAGAGTGACCTATAAGAGTGGAGGCAGTATAGGTAGACTACATTCTGTGTAGAAGAGGAAACCTGAGGGAGATTGGGGACCGGAAGGTTGTGGCAGGGAACAGCATGGCCAGACAGCATTGGAAGTGTGAAAAATGACTGTTGTTATGAAGAAGAGACAAAAAGTAAAATCAGACAGATGACCAAATGGTGGAAGCTGAAGAAGGAAGAATGTTGTGAGGAGTTCAGAGAGGAGCTGATAAAGGCTCTGGGTGACTAAGTGGTTAGAGCAGTCATCCTCCAATGCAAGAGTTGGGGGTTTGAATCCACCAGCAGTCACATGCCTACGTGTCCATGGACTATACACTGAACACCTCATTGCCTCTGATGTGTCCCATCAGTGTATGAATGTGATAAAGCACCGATTATTCTTTAGAATGATTTGTTCGATTAGCTTTGTAGAGCTCTAGTAGAGTATGAACGGGTAAATAAGGACACAGATTGTAGTGTAAAGCGCTTTGAATGTCTTGATAAGATGGAAAGGTGCTATATAAGTACAGTCCATTTACCATTTACCATAAAAAAAACTTCCAGTTACTGCCCTAACAATTGTAATCAACTAGTTGTTGTGAACAACTAGCTTTGGCTGTCACCAGCAAGCTGGTTGATCCACTATGAGAAGGTGCTGTTTATAAGACTGAGTTGTTACAGTGCCTCAGGCTGAAGTCTGTTGGATAAAAGACGAAACGTTTCGGCAAAGAAGAATCCGTCCAGAGGACCTGACTTAACCTTGTTAGATTTATCAACCTGAATTATTGAGCATGCATCAGGATGTTACCAAGATAAACATTTCTGAAACATTAACCAAGAGAAGAAGACTAACTTTTATACCACAGCTAAGCAGAAATAAAACTATAAAATGTTTTTGTAGAGGAAATAAGTCAACATTTAGTTCCTTGAATGTTCAGTTAAAAAGATAAGGGCAGTGGCACTAACTATAAGAAGAATTGTCCACAAAACCCATTCAACAATGTGCTAATTAAAACATGTAAGAAGAAAAGACAGTCTGCTATGTTCATCTGGCCTCCAAATTTCAAAGGACCTACTGGTAACGTTAGAATACCTGACCTGAGAAACACCTCGGGATGACTTTTGTCCACATTTTTTGGCAATTGTAGCAAATTTGATGGCAAAAATGGGACTTGTGTAATAATAGGCAAGGTTTTTTTTTAATGTTAAACTTGATTGTTGTCACTTAAAATATACACACACACACACACTCATAATTAGAGCAGGCTTGAAGGCTCAAACTGTCAGTAATAGAAGAAAATAACAACTGTGTGTGAGTCACTCAGCAACAGTCTGGCACAAACATGCTAGGGAGCAAAAGGTCATAGAGAAGCGATACAAGGTCAAAGGCCAGACTGAGTGATCTAACACAAAATGAATACAGGTATTTCAGCTGACATACTTTCTAACTGGAAAATCAAAACCAGTGAAACAGACAGACACTCAGCTCAAGATGCTTGTGAAAAGAAACAGACCTGCTTTGTGGTTTTGGTATGGTGCCACATTTCTAAACAAAAATTCTGCCCCTAATCCACCCATATCACATGTTTGAACATTCAATATCATGGTTGACCATTCCTGACCAAAGCAGCTCCCTGTCTGTCTTTTTTGGGGGAACCACTCCGTCTGATGTTAATTCTCCCAGCTGCATCCTTAAAAATCTGACCGCCAGTTGTTGGTCAGCGGAATGATGCAGTTTATTTCAGAGCACCAGTCCCACGCTGGCCTTTCAAAACCACAATGGGCTTACACTTACATACACTCTAAAATAAAAACAGACCCAGATCATGTGACTGATTATGGCGTTTTTTTAAAACTCATGACAGAGCAACAATGTAGCATTTTGGCATGAAGATATAAATTTATTCTATCTACAGTGTGTCTATCACTGTCTACATGCTGACTAACATAATACTCAATTAACTATGAAGCATTAACACAGTCCAAACTTAAAATTACCTCCTCTTCTTGTGCACAAAACCACCCACAGTGAACTGTAAGCACTGACTACAGCATAACCATAGGTTTTACACTAAGTGCTTGTATACAATATTACACAAAGTCTCGCTCAAACATGCTGCTCTTTTTATGAGAGGAGAGGAGACAAAGTTTTTCATTACCCCTTTCGGCAAGGTTCATATCCTCCACCAGAGAAAAAAATAAAAAAATACACATTGTCTTTGTTTCCTAAATTACACAACTGATTATTTTCTAAAAGGCTGCTCATCATATTGACAAGACAAGAAAATTCAAGGAATTTTCACACTCACTTTCTAAAAATGTTTCTCTGGTTAGTGATAAGAAGTCTCTGTTTGTTTAACAGGTAGACTCTAATAAGGAGTGGTCTCTTCAAGCTAACAAGTAAGCCTCTAAGTAGTTAGACTTTAGGAGGAAAGTCAACTAACATTGCAATTGGCCTTCATTGAAATGCGAAAAGTTAACGTATACGGGCAAACCAGTTCAACTTACATTAGGCATTCTTACACATAAAGCTCAAGTTTCACTTAAGTACACAACACAAATGTGGCAGCAAGTTGTGAACACATCCAATAACAGCAAAAAATCCCCACTGACTGAAACAGACCAGCATCATTCTTGCCTAAAGCTGACCTTAGTGCCCTTAGAGAAACTAACAACCTTATATGGTGCAGTCACTGTGGCAGACATTATTATATCCACAGGTCACTTTTCAGCACTTGATTCTTTCGCTGTTCCATAAGTGACTTAGTAAATATTTTGTCTGGTCTGGCCAGTTTCCTGCTGTATGGAAATCTATTGAGTATCCTGTAGTAGGAAAACCATTCAGTCAATGTGGCAAACACTTAAGAAAAGTAGACAGTTTCAAATCAGTTACGAAAAGCTTCAAGTCCAAAAGTCAGTCAAGCAGACAGCACCACCCCAAACCCCAATGAATAACACTGTTAGTTTTATGCTGCAGGCTTTGCGATGTTGTCATCTCAGTAAGCCAGAAAGAGATACAGTTTGGAAAAAGAACCAGCAAACAAAATGAGAAACACACTATGTATCCATAAACAGAGACAAGAAGTTTGTCCATGGAGCTTGGCTTTGCCTGGAGCTGTAACCGTGTCGAACCCAGTTGGGAGCAGCCAGACACTGTCACAATTACTGGGCCAGCCGCAGACTCTCTTAAAAATACCTCTGTAGGGTTTGCAAGTGGCCAGCCAAATCTCAGTAGCAGTAATACAGTAGCAGTTTATTCTGCGGCAGCTCTAGGCAGACGACATGGATATGGTATGGCTGGTATGGCTTATAACTGATGCCCCCAGAGGTCTTTTCAACAACTACCAGACTTAATAGAAGATAAATTCCTGTCAGAATGGTGAAACTACTATGTGAACTTAATTTTGCCACTCACGTGACAAATTTTAATGCAAAGCAGTTAAATGAGCATGCATTTGGACTTTGTAAAATAATAATAATAAAAAAAATCTATAATTGTAAGATCCCTGCAGTCATCTTCTCAAGATTTTTCTCCAACTTAGTAAAACATCAATACATACTGAAAAAAAAAAAAAAAAAAAAAAAAAAAATCTGCTAACCCTGTTTAAAACTGTCCTCAAATCAACTTCTGGACAGAAAACTTGTTTTATGCATTCAGTTTGTACTTTCTTTCAACAAAGTGTAGAAATAGTTGTACACATTACTTCTTTGGTGATTTCTTTTCTCTACAGGATGTTAGGCATTAGGATAAAATATGCTAAATAAAAACTGTTTGCATGTAAACAAGATAGAAAGCATTGCAAACAGGACAAGTGTGCAGTCTAAATATCACGAGATAAATAGAAGTTTGAGTCTTGAAGGTTTGAAAACTGTTGCTTTGAGAATGACTGAGCAACTCTAAAAACATCTAAATCTGATGGTGAAAGATTAGACACATGCTGGGTTAGATTTTGTTACAAGTAGAATCACGGTTCTTACAACATGAGTGGCTCATCAGAGCCATATGGTTTAAATGGATCGTCTGGTCATGTGAAAAAAAAAAAAAGTTATGCCTTTGTGGTGTGATTGGTGTTTGAAGCAATTGTTGAAGTATGAGTGTCTGGCAGACTCACCAGGGCAGGATCCATCTCTTCATTCAGTATCGCCTCATTCTTAATGAGAGCCACACGCTGAGCAAAGCGACACGTAGAGATGGATTCCTGGTAAAAAACAGTTTTAACAATGTGTCATTATTTATAGGGATGCACAATATTGGATTTTTGGCCGATATCCGATATGCCAATATGTTATAACTTATTTGGTCAATAACCGATACCAATACCGATACCTAATTACAGAGATTACATAGCTTTCTCTGCTGTGGAATTAAAATACTATGTTGTTCTGCATGGTCTTTGTCAATTTAGCCTGCTACCAAATGCAGATGCCAAAAAAGTAGCTGAAAATGATGTAACACTTCAACTTGGATTATGTTTAATGTCAAATTTATTCATGACATTTACTCTCTCTAACACAATGACAACAATCGAACGGTCATACAAAAACAGCGCCTTACAGAAACAGAGCCTTTTATATCAGTGAGTTATTTTGATGGAATGGCCGATGTCCGATATTTAACATTTTCACTAATATCGGCCGATACCGATACCATGCAGATAAGATTGTGCATCCCTAATTATTTATCTGCAAAATACACATAAATGCAAATGCTGCTGCTTCAAGAGAAGCTAGAAAGTTATGTACATACATTTACAATTGACATTTACAAATAATGTGCATTTCCTAAATTATCCCATTTGACTCAGGACTTTATTTGAAATAGGCTTTATGTTTTGATCCAATTTTCCATTGATTTTCCATGTTTCTTTCTTTTTTTTTTAATTATTGTTCTTATTTTTTAACAGAATATTGTGCATGAAAATGACCGCGTTGCTCATCCTCACATCAAGGTTCCTTTTGTCAACTGCCAGCGTGGCGATCATAGTCGTCATGCAGTTGCCCCCAAGGCTGTCCCTCAAAACCGATGTCAACATTGAGTTTCTGTATGGGATGTGGGAGCGGTTCTTCTCTGACAATGCTATTATCACCTGAGGAGAACAAAGTAAAAGACATATTTGTAAAACAATACATACAGTGGCAGTCACACGTTTTGACACAAAGATCTTAAATACTCATGGGAACAGTAACAAGTTCTACAACCCCAAATCAGAGAAAGCTCAAATAGTTAGGAAATTATAAATATATAAAATCAGTCATTATTACAATTACTTCGACTTTGATTTTAACAGTTACAATAAAAGGTAATTCTTATTTTGAATCATTATCTTTATTTCATTTGATTATACCATATTATTCCCTGCACTTCAAACCAGTGACATGTTATAAAAAAAATTGGGATGCTGAAGATTTCACAATTTTGTAACGTTGCTATTCCCTTTAGCCATACTTAAAATGTTCTGGAGCTGAGCATACTAGGAAATAAAGAATTGCAGTTGCTATTTTGTACCTCTATTATATGAAAATATCAGAAAGCCTTCAACAATACATGATCACCTCATTTTAGTTTCACAATTTCTTGTTTGGATTTGCTTTTGAGACATTGACCACAGATATTTAAAACATGCAGAAGTTTTTAAAAGCACATGAATTTATGATGAAATCCTCACACTCAAACTGAAAGGGTAAAAATACCTGTCTATTATTTTTAATATTAAAAATACAAGTGTCCACCTGCTCCAGATAGTGGAGTGAGAGGTTGATATATTTGGCCTCAGTGAGTAGCTGCCCATCTAGACCTGTCTTGCTAACCCGGTCCGACCCAGCCAGGTCCACCAGGTGGAGTTTGGATTGCCGCAGGGTGGCCGAGCCAGGTTCACGCCTGCAGATGTGCACGGTAAAAATACAGTGTGAGCGAGTGGAAGCCTGGTTCATGGGAGTCTGAGGAGGACAAAGAGAAAAGGATGTAAAGCATATTTTAGAAAATTCTAAAATATTATCAAAGTATTTTAAATACACAATTACCAGTGCAGAAATTCTCCATTTGTATTATTTGACAAACTTTTTTTTTTTCTCTGCTTGAAAAATAAGTTGCAGAGTTCCACAAGACATTTCTGGGTCATTAAATTTGAAAGTATTTACTGACAATTCGTTCAGGCGTAAACTTGCCAACACTTGCTTGTTAGGATTATGACAGCTTCTGACAGATCTTTCACCATCTTAACTTGCTGTTGTCACCTCTTTCCTCTGTCCAAATTCCCTTCACTCTGCATGTGTCTGAGTTTGACCCAATGGGTAGCCTTTTGTAATTTGAGACAGCCTTTAGATGTATATATGAGGCACAGGTGGAAGGTCAAGGGTAGAGATAAAGAGTCCTACTTTAGAAAAGAATTGGTTCCAACCTCTAAACCAATAATAAACATTAATCAGGTTTGTAGATAAGTTTAAATGATATACTGGGCTGTTAGGTTCATATATTCAATATTTAATGAAATAAATCTTCATGTAAATATTGAAATTGTTTCAAATTTGAGATTAAAATATCTGCTTAAGTGTCAATACAAGATTTTTGAGTGAATATTTTAGACAATGTAAAGGTTTAGATGTTTGAAATTCTGCAAATGCACAAAGTAAAAGTAACATTGTTGTTGTTTACCGCTGGTTAAAAATGAGACAGATTATAATATTTTTATTTTTTATTTTATTTTACCAAAAACTAGAAAACACGAACGTGTTTTACCGATACTTATATAATTGGTGTCATGATTCATTAGGCATAGGTGTTTTATTACTAGTTTTTTTGGTGATCTGGCTCAATTCTATCATGAATTGCACTAAACATTTGGCCTTAACGTAGCCAAACCAAATCAAAATTGTTAAACATAAGGAAACCTATAAAAACTGCCATTTATTTTAAACAATTTGAGGGAAAAAAATCTAACCAAAACCAAAGCATACACATTTCACATACAGCTCAAAAGTTTGGAACTATTCAAATACTTTTATGCACTCAATTAAGTAAAGAAATACTTTAAATTATCAGTGGCTTTTAAATAAAATAATAATCTGTACAAGTGCTCACGATTGACAGTTAAAAGTCTTCACACACACTGGCAGCTGCTCGCAGATAAGAAGCAGTTTAATTGCTCTTATCTTTGGCTGTTATCTCAATTGAACCAGAGTAATTATCAACACACTGGGCACTACGAGAGTCCGAGTGTGCACTTCACTCTAATTTTACCAGAGGTGACAAAGTTCAAAAAATAAGAACAGACGTGTACAGGCATCTGGTGCAGGGTGCGTGTGTGTGTGTTTTTTCTTTCTAAACAATCATAAACTGGAAGGATATATACAGAGGAAACAGTTCAAAAGTGCTCTTAGCTGTGAAATTCTTCGAGACAATGCAACCTCGCTGGAGCCTGAACTAACCACATGTTCTGTACTACACTGACCACACACAGTGCTGAAGTGGCTCAGCAGAAAGTGAAATCTGGTGTTAAAAATGCACAGCATTAATGACTGAGTTAATAGGAGCAAAGTTTGAATTTAGCCAAACTACTATACACCTTACCCTCCGCAATAAGTTCAGGAGGAAGTTAAAGTGTCCTACACTGAAGGGCGAGCATCTCAAGACTTTTAGTTAAGGAAAGCGAGTCAGAAAAGACCAGAAGAGAGGAAACACTTCCTGTTGAATTGACAGAGGGGTGAGGAGTTGGGAAGATGTATTTTATTTCCTGTCTAATAAAAGGGAAGAGGGGATTGCTGAGCCTCAAAGAGAATGAGCTCATGGTCTGTTGAGTTTGGCATGGATGAATGCGTCATGTTTTATCCACATGGCTGAGATCAAGAGAAGAAAGGAAGGCATTGCTGTTAAATTTACTGAAAGCCGTTGGGGAGCGCAAACTTTTTGGAGCATTTTGTAATACATGAGTTAATGTTAGAGGTTCTTTGTTTGCTTTAGGCTCAAGAGAAACTTCTTGGTGATAAAGTCCCAGAGAGAACGAGTAAGCAAAACTTTCTGTGTGGGTGGAATACTGTGGGGTCCACTGGTCATGGTGGAACTCATACGCTAAGAATGCATTTAAACTGAAATATTCCTCGTTTTACAAGGCTGGGATAGTGTCCCCCAGGTAGCTACAACAAATGCATACTGTTTTGGTAATGGGTTTCTTTTGGTTCAAATGTGTGATTACTGGTTAACAAATGTACTATATCATCTTACAAAACCTTTTCAAACTAGCTACTGAACCATTTCAGAAAAAAAAAAGAAAGAAAGAAATGTCGTCACATATCCAATAACTGCCACATCAAAAGTTCAATAATGAAAAGCAAAACTAACTGGAACCCTATTATCAAGATCACTTTTACTGTCTTTTTTTTTTTTAGAATAAACTAGTAACAGAAATAAACAAGGTGCGATCAGCTCTTCGCCCCAAAACCTCAAGTTACAAAGCAAAAGCTGACCCACCTCAGAGTAATCGGTGTGGGGAGTCTGAACAAGTAGAGAGGAAAAAAAGAAAACACCACAACATAAAGATAAATTACAGAGGAAAAACTGTTTTTACAGGGGAAAGGAGCTGATGAAAGAGCCTAAAGAGAACTAAAATAATATTTTAAAGGGGTCCTAAGGTAGCTTTCAGAATGCATATTGCATGTCAGGAACAAAAAATAACTTTTATAACACTTTCCCTGGGAGTGGTCAGTGGCATTTTTGCTTATTATTTACACTACTGATGAACACTGCCTGCATGTTTGTGTGTGTGTGTTCCTTGTTTCTTACTTCTGCAATCATACGATTGGTGTCACCCAGGAAGAGGAGATTCAGAGCCTCCTCTTCGTTTGCCGACTGCTGCAGAGACAAGTTCCTGAGATGGATGTTCTGTTCTGGATCCTCTCTTATTATTACTTTTCTAAAACAAAAAATAAAAGTGTAAAACTGTCTAACAAAGACTATTTCATAAAGCATTCATAGTACATCCATTCATCCATCCATCCATCCATTATCTTTACCCGCTTGTTCTATTTTGGGTCACGGGGGTCGCTGGTGCCCATGTCCAGCAATCACTGTGCGAGGGGCGGGGTACACCCTGGACGGGTCACAAGTCCATCACAGGGCCACATAGAGACAAACGAGACAAACAACCATTCACTCTCTCACTCACACCTAGGGACAATTTAGTTACCAATCAGCCTAACATGCATGTTTTTGGTCTGTGGGAGGAAACCGGAGCACCCGGAGAAAACCCACGCATGCACGGAGAGAACATGCAAACTCCACCCAGAAAGGCCCCTGGACCGGGGTTTGAACCAAGGACCTGCTCACTGAGAGGCAGCAGTTCTACCAGTTGCGCCACCGTGCTGCTACATACATTCAATTCAATTCAAAATACTTTATTAATCCCAGAAGGAAATTAAGTGTTGTTGTAGCTCATCATTCTGGTTTCATTCAGGAGTTGTTAGATGCTGATAGCTGTGGGCAGGAAGGATCTCCTGCAGCGAATCCGAAGAATTTGGCCATAGATACCGATCCGTCCACCCGGATCCAGCTTGCTGTCAGATCCGGCGGGCCTCTTGTTTCTCCTGGGCAGCAGGACTGCCAGAAAGCTCCTCGTCGCCACAGACAGCTGAAGGTGTCGGGGTATGATCCCGGTCCTCCTTTTGTCATGAGCCGAGTTTCCCACCAGCTTCATGATCTCGGCGGTCAGGTACTCGAGCACCACCACCAGGTTGATGGGAATTCGTTCACGGAGCCATCATCCGATATCAGAGGAAATAATCATCCAAAAAAAAGTGATTTACATCCAGAAAAAAAAGGAATTAAAGTTTTCAAAAGCAATACCTCAGAATGAAACATGAGACATTACAATTAAATTATAAAGTGTTACTTTTTTAACGCATTCTATTTATAATCATGAAACCACGTTAAGTACAAAATTGATTTTGAAGCAAAAAATACATTTTCTTTGCTTCAAATCAGTCAAATCCCAACAATGTAAGAACAGTTGGTTATTAAAAATAAAACTGCTGCCAGTTTTGCAATACAGCTTATTATAGCTAAGCCCAAAATGAAAAGTTATACATAACTATCAAATATAATGTTAAATCTGGTCAAAATGTGTCGTATAATTGTTTGATTATTTTGTGCATTAAAGACTTGTTGCAATCTTATACAAACATTCTCCAGGAGGAAATTCTGAATGTAAGAATGATAAATGGACTGTACATATATATCACCTTTCTATCTTATCAAGATACTCAAAGCACTTTACACTACAGTACAATCTGTGCCCTCATTTACCCATTCATACAGCACTCTACTAGATCTGTACAAAAAATAATCAGTGCTTTAGCACATTCATACACCGATAGGACACACATCGGAGGCAACGAGGGGTTCAGTGTCTTGTCCAAGGACACTTCAGCATGTGACTGCTGGTGGAATAGAACCCACAACTCTTGCATTGGATGATGACTGCTCTAACCACCCAGCCACAGTCGCCTAGTTAGTTTAAGTACTTAAACTAAAATAAATATATAAATAAAAGGAAGGCAATACTACAAAGTTCACTGACAACCACAATAACCAAACAAACAGAAAAACAAGTAATTATGTCAGTATGTCAACTATTTACCTCTAATCACTTTGGCGTCATGCGGCACTAAATGCAGACCACATATGCAGGTCAGTGTGGGCTGTAGCCCTGTCTGACATGTGATTTATCTATATGGGGGTTCATAATGTAATAACAGGCAGGGTTTGGTTGTAGAAACAAACAGGTGGCTGTTTCTTGCCCACATAAGACAATCTGAAACACAGTGTCCTTTAACAGATGGAGCTGAATGACTACTATGGTCCTACTATATCATTTCCATCCAGCCACCAGTGATGTGATAGCGTGACTGTTTGACTGACAAGTCGAACGGGGAGGAATGACTGGAGAACACATGCAGATAATTATGTTAACATGTGTAGGTAATTGAGGTGGTCTGATAAAACAGTATTAATCTTATTGTAATTAAGCGGCTGTGTCCTGGCAGGGTAATTTTCCTAAACACTCACGCCAGCCCTAAATATAATTTAATTATTGTACTTTCGCAAAAATGATATAAACATGGCATGAATGAAGGTAATTTGCAGATTTTCAGGAATTCAAACAATGGAAAACTGAAAGCACGATGAAAACAGATGAAGAGTAGGAATGTACGTAATATAAGAAAAACTGTGCTGGTATGTCAACGAGAAATGAGGGGTTACTGTAAGGAGGGGGAGAGACAGCTAAAGGGAAAATATGTCAGTGCCACAACCTCCTCTTGAATCAGCAAGTGTAGCCACAGCATGGTTAACAGCGGGTACTGTCTATTTCCAGAAGACTGTGATTTGTGGGTATTTAAAGTTTGAGTTGGGTTCTTAGCAGAAGGACAAACTTCAAAATTAGGTCTGTGCCTGGAAGTCCTGCTTTAATATTAAGTGTTGAAAATAGAAAAAGAGAGGGAACAAAAAGGACAAAAGAAGATCAGATTCAACCTTCTAAACAGATGAAGTTAGTAGAGTGATTTATAGACAAAAAATAAAATGAGAAAAGTCTGAACAGTAAGAAAGAAATAGACAAATTAACAAGAAAGCAGCCAGAACAAAAAAGCAAGATAAATTAAAAACTGGAGCATTAAGGGAAAAGCATTAAAAAATATATAGTGTTAAAGACTGACGGGAGGTCCTCCAGTCGAGATGCCTCGTGCCGGGAATCCAAAAGGTCATACCCCACCTCATTGTAGATCTCCAGGTAGGATATGTGTGTGGTGTATACCATGCTGCTGTCCTGTGAAGCAAAATTAAATGATCTAAAACCAGAAAAGAGATTGATACATTAACGTATGGAAGAGGCTTTTGACAGTTTTGTTAGGAATCAATAGCAAATGATAAAGATTACAAAATGTAATGCACATTTATATTATTTACATGCATTTTTTTATAATAAGTGAGCATTTCATTTAACAAATGTTTAAGTGAAAAGCAGACAAGACTCAGCTAACCTCATTGAAGTGCTCGTACAGGTAGGACAGAGTGCGAGGAATTATGCCACGGTCACAGTATCGTTCGGCGCCCCCTGTGATGGTGAAGGTTTTTCCGCTGCCTGTCTGGCCGTAAGCAAATATGGTGCCATTATAGCCAGCCAGTACACTGCACAGAAACCAGTAATAGGCACTGAGAAAACCTGCCACAATCAACTGCAATACAAAGAAGCTAATTTAGCTACATAAACCTTTGTTGGTGAAGACCAGCTGTAAATGATTTCCCCTTTTTTCCTTCCAAACACAATGTTTGTGATGTAACGTAACTTAAAGATGTGTGAAAAAGGTTTTAATTGTCTGTATATGTTGATGAATTATTTGTGCTTTGCATGTAATGCTTCATATGACATCAACTTTTTAACTTCTTAAACTGTTCCAAGCAAGCACTAAGAGTCTCTATGAATTAAAAGTGACACTTGAAACCCACAGAAAAGCATGGCAGTGAATTCAGAGCTGCTATGGCGGCAGACATCTGGAATGCCTTGGAGCGTGAATGACAGAAAAAGCCCAAACCCTCTCAACTAGGCAAGGGTCTGGTGAACTTTGGTTTGGCACATAGCTGCCCTTCTACACGTGTACAAAACCATGGAAACCAGCGATATTCCAAAATAATGGAACTCCTAAAAGACATGATATATACTGTACGTTTTTTGTCGTTTTGCTTTGTTTTGTTTTTTGAATGTCCAGATATATGAGTATTTTAAAAAAAGTAGGTTTTTTTTGGTCTTGGAAATAAAAGAAGAAATATTGATAAAATGAGAAAGAGGCCTCAGAGCTTGAATCAAAGTGTGAATAAACTCAGTGACTTGCCTCTTTTGAGAAAAAGAATATCTTTATAGTATTTTACGAAACCAATTTACCAATAAACTTAAGCTTCCCACTTCTATTGAATATGTCATTCCAGTGTTTGAGTAGTGGGTGGATTTGCTTTGATATTTGCTGTACAATCCCACACCTTGCATGAGAGCAGTAAGGGGAAAAAAAAGCAGCATGTCAGCTATAAAAGCACTTGTCCACTCAGGAGAAGGGTGGTCCGTTAGTCGTACTTGGGCAGCCAATGGGCATCAGTTCAGTCTAGCGTGAGTCAGAAGTGATTGGCACAGGGGAAGAAAAGATGTTGGCTCAGTGTTTAACTGAATGTCAGTTCTAATGATGCGGCCTGGGTCCAGCCACTGAGGCTTGGGCGTCTCTCAGTGCTTGTTCCTGTTTACACCTCAGCTTTCCTGGCGACTGAACAGAACCTCGTTCTTGTTTAAACTTTAGCCACAGTTTTCAATGCCCTCTGAAGCGGGATTAGGAGACTGTCTTGCCAAACTATTATTGGTTACACAGTTTCTTTCTCTCCAACAATTAGTAATGCTGGTTTATCTTTAAACTACTGTGCTGAAGATAAAGATTTTTTTTCACACCACAGCAGAGACAGAGGAGCCCTTATGTTGTTGCAGTTGTGTGTCATACCACACGCCTTGTGGGTGTAAGAAATGGTAGTTGCCCAGATTGGCATCCACAGCGGGGTTTTTTTTTTTGTTTGTTTTGTTTGTTTGTTTATTTTGTGTGTGTTAAGTTAAGCAAATTTAGGCTCGTCACTCTTACCCCACTTCTTCATGGACTTATTTGTTTTGGGACATTCGTTCTCAATGGTCGCCTGTGCAGCCCACACTGACTGTGGACTGAGGGACAGAATTTGATATATGACGGGGGTTTTTTTTGTTTGTTTGTTTTTTATCTGGCATTATGCTTTGTGTTGTGCTGGAGTGATGTTTGGGGTTGAACCATCATCCAGAGTGGGGGTAGTGATGTCAGCTTGGAAGCTGCATTTGCAGAGCCTGTTGTATTTGTACTAGGAGGGTGTTGTTCCCCCGCCCCTCTCTGTTTTGAGTAGAGCGAAGGTGGCTGTAACAATGAAGAAGCTGCTGCTTTCTCTTTCGCCATTGTTGAAAATAAAGTTGTGCCGTTGGAGTAACATAGTACACCTGTTCAGCCTCTGTACTACAGTTAAGAAATCACTGAACAGGGAACAAAACTAAAAATGGGCAGCTGATCTTATGCTGCCGATTTATTTCATGCTGCCGTGTTCATTGTACTCATGTGCTCACACAGACTCATGTTCGTGCTGCCGTTGTTGGGCGTACTGGTTTGAAGTGCTTAGTGTATTCTTAGTTTAGCATGTTTTTTAGTTCATATCTTAGATCTTATTACTGTTTTTCTTTACAATTTATACTTTTGTTGGTTGTAACTGGGACCCTGTGTACACGATTTCATTCCACCACATGTACCAAATATGGTGCAAACAACAAATAAAGAAACTTTGACTAACTTCAACTTATGGCTAAAAGGTTTAAACATGCCAATTATGATGAATCCTACAAACAGAAATAATTTAAAAAGAAAGTGATAAGTGATGCTAGATGAGAGAATAGGTGTACATATGTATTAGTTTCAGATAGAGAGCAAAAATATAGCTATTTAAAAAGACTCCGGACTAAACCTTAATAAGTATTCCCAAACAATACAGGCTTTATAAATAATATTGTGCCATGTCAACTTTTTTTTTCCTTCTTCTCATGATTACCAATGTGTTTTGGTTTCCACTGGGTTTCACAATAATACGTTTGAGTCAGCCCTAGTTTCTGTCAAAGCACTGCAGAGGGTGAACTCCAGCCAGAGAGAGCATGAGCAATCTTGAGAAATAAAAATACACCAAGTGTAAATTAAACATCTAGAATAGCAAAATTTACATTTTTGAACCATAATAGGCTTCAGGTTTTACTTGTCTGATTAGTAAAGTCAGTGCTTGGAAGCTAGATGGGAGGAGAAGAGAGAAAAAAATGACTCCAAATGCAGATTTATTTAAAGCACGAGCTGGAATCTGTCATAAAAAAATATTTCAGTCAGATTTGTGAACTTTTAATGCCCATAAAAGAAAGCAAAATCCCTGAAGGTGTATTCCAACACAAAAAGCCTTTATCTAATTAAATGTGTAGCTCTTTGATTTGTTTAAATTAGTTTGATGGAAAGTCCTAAAATGATGCTGTGATTGCTTTTGAAAGCATTCTTTCAGAACTATTTACCCTATTGTCTCATGGGTTTTAGCTTCAGAAGTAGAATTTCAAAGAGCTGGACTCACAGTGGACTAAGAAATGCCTAACTGGTGAGACAGACTGGTCATGACTAGACAGAATGACTAGCATCCTCAAGACTGCAGACATAATACTCATATCATTAACAAAAAAATAAATAAAAATGCAAAACTCAACTGGCTGTGACTTTATCTTGATATATACCATCTGCCAAAACCAAAGGGAACTACTAAAATGATGGCCAGAGAGGGCAACCTAATACCAAATCAGTGAACAATTGTGAATCAAGTCAGACTCATCTTAGTCTTCAGTCAACCATTCCAGACATCTAACTGTTTTTATTGTCTTAATAGCCAAAATAATACAAAGCACTTGTGGGATTCCACAACTAGGTCCCATTGTGACTAAAGAAGACTGAGTGGAATGTCAGGAAGATGATAGCGCAAACTGTGTGGTGAAAGGAAATGTTTGTAAGAAGAAAAAGAGAAAGAACATTGTTACCATGATGACAAAATCAACATTTGATCACAGGAAATTCCATTTCTTGCTGGCTTTTTTCTGTTTTGAAACTATATCCATGAAGGCGGTAAGCAAATGTCACACACAGTAAGGATTTTTCACAGCTAAAATTGAGTTTAACTGGTATTTACAACATGCTTAGAGACCTAATTGTATTACTAAGGCAAAAACATATACAGTGATAGATTAAAAAGTATATTATTACAAAACCTGATAAGCTTTATAACTCATTGTTTATTTAAGTTGATGTTAAATGTATAAATTTCACTCAAATCCCTGCTTTCCTTAAAGCTTTAAATACTGTATTTTCATGTTCTTCTTTCACTTTGTGCACAGACATAAATAACTGGGTAACAGTGAGATGATACTTTAGGCCAAACTCCAAAATCACTGACAAGTGAGCAAGGTAACATACTGTAAAAAAACAAAGTGTGAGCTCTTAAATTTATTTTGATGAAGGCAGAGAAAATGGCTTCAGGCAAGGGTGAGACTGACTTTAGTGGTCAAATAGCAATGGTTTGATAACAAAGTCAGTTATCATTAAAACAGTGTTTATTTGGAGGCAAGCCTGGTGTTCTGTGGTGTAAGGAGGAACAACTGGTAAACCAGAAATAGGGACAATGGAGCCTTCAGCTGTGACGCACAAAAACATTCAGGGCTGGTCTCTTAGAGAGGTGAGGAAACAAGTAGAAACAGTTTTTTTTTTAAGAAATGCTGCTCAAAGATTTGCTGTTGGCAATAACGTAAAGAAGATGTTAGTCTGACACATTCCATCCATGATATGCAATTGCACATTTTCATATTATCTTACAACATAGATCTAAAACGTAGATTTAACAGGCTGGTGAGAAAAGCTGGTTCTGCGTTGGGAACAGAGCTCCTTACATCAGTGGCAGAGAAAAGGGCCCTCAGTAAGCTGCTATCCATTATTGATAACACTGACCATCCTCTATATGACGTCATCATGAAGCAGAGAAGCTGCTGTCCCAGCCCTGCTCCATGGACAGATTCAGGAAGTCCTTTGTCCATCATGCCGTCAGATTGTTCAACTCTTCCACGTAAAGTAAAAATGGAGCCTTGTAAATCTGCAGCACCCCAGATGCATATGTATGTATATATACATATACATGTACATATGCATATGTATATACATGTATATGTGCATGTATGCTTAGTTTTGTATGTATGCATGCATATATAATGTTAATCATGAATGTAGTACTCCCTACCACCTTGTGCATTTTGTCTTTTTCCAAATCTGTGTATTCAACATTTTTTTATTTTATTATTTTATATGTATTGTTTTCTGTATAATTAGAACATACTATTGGATGCTTCGAATTTCTCTCCTGGAATGAATGAATGAATGAAGTGAGTGAGTGAGTGAGTGAGTGAGTGAGTGAGTGAGTGAGTGAGT
>NC_056518.1:22768487-22791637 GCF_014905685.2 Nematolebias whitei
TCTGTCTGTCTGTCTGTCTGTCTGTCTGTCTGTCTGTCTGTCTGTCTATCTATCTATCTATCTATCTATCTATCTATCTATCTATCTATCTATCTATCTATCTATCTATCTATCTATCTATCTATCTATCTCTCTATCTATCTAAACTTTTAATAATAATGTATGGATAACACACAACCTTTTACAACTGAACAAACTTAAAACAGGAATATTCCTATTGGGGCTAAATGCTCAGAGACAAAAAGTTGCAAAAGTTAAATAATTAGTATCAAAATGTGACCTACAAAATGTGACCTACAAAATGTGCTGTACACCAGCTGTATACAGCTGATTCAAAATGCAGCTGTGTATGCATGTATTCTCACAGGTACTAGGAAGTTTAAACACAGTACTACACATGTTCTCAGACTCCTGCCATGGCTACCTAATGAAAGCAAAAACAATTTTACATTCTTATTACTTGTATACAGCATTAAATGATCTTCAATAAATCACTCAGGTCTACAGACTGTAGTAACTCTAGCATATCTTGTACCTTTTTCCAATCCAGGGGAAGCTGCTTTCTGTATTTGTGCACCAGTGAAATAGACTGCACTGCTTTTAGTTCAGAGAGAAGTCCCCGTTCTAATTATTTTTTAAGAAAATGTTTAAAAATCTTCTATTGCATACACATATGATTAAGTTTTTATTGTTTGTGTATTTGCACTTTAAGTGTTCTGCTAATGCTGCAGAATAATAAATGCAAAAGTTGTTTTATTTGTTTATTTTATTAATTATTTGTGTGCACTTTTAAATATTTTCAAACTATATGCTTGTTCTTGTTGGAAATAAATTTTTATGCTGAGTGCATAAAATGTATTAAAAAAAAGTTTGACTTTGCATGAACTTAATCATTGTTGTAGACACAAAGTTGTCTGTTATAAAAAAAATTAATAAAGTTTAGTAACAATATTGCACTTGTCACAAGCTGTCAGATAATGTGGAAATTGATTTATTGAACACAAAAATAATCCCTGCTGTAACAAAGAGCTCAAACAGATAGAAAATAAGAAAAAAAATCACTAAACTAAAAATAAAACTGGACTAGGAGTCCACTAATGAAAAAGAATCTGGCGCCATGTGAGGGAAACCAGAGGATAACTACAGCTGTGGATGTTAAAATGATGAAGAGATATCAGAAGCTCAAAATAGATGTCCACAAAAGAAATAAAAAAAAAATGAAAAACTAGAATACATAAGTAGCAATTTCCTTAAAAACATAAAGTTAAAAAAGTATAAAGGTACACAAAATACCACGCAAGTAGAAATACATGCAAAGCCAAAAATGGAGTGGACTAAAAATAAAGAATGAAATAAATAACAGTGCATGCTACTTAAAATGGCCTTTTTTCATCATTTCCTACTTTCAAGCTGAAACAATGACATTAAAACAAGAAAAGTCTAGTATCAAAGCAGTTTATTTCTGTCAGCTATATGTAAAGTCAGCCTATATGTAAAATATAGAAAGTATAAAGCTCGGCGTTATGGCCTAAAAATATTATTTTCTAAGAATGGCATACTGTGCCATCTTGTCTGCCAGCTCCGTCCACTTAGTGGTTTAAGTACTTAAAATGTGCCAAACATCACAGACACCCTCCATTTCCATCTTTAAGAAAGCTGAGCTTTACGGACTTCCTGTCAACAAGAGTGGCTAAAGTTTGTGTGGTCTGGCTTCAGTGTGGGGTGACAGATGTGTTGCTGAGAATTAAAGATCAACAATAGCATTTAAAATGTGCGTTAAATAAGTGCAGAGCTGGCAAACTAATGTTTTCTATCAATTACCTAGATTTTTAAATTGTTTGTATTTTAATGTATCATTTTTATTATATGAATTTGGAGGTTGTAAAGTTGATTACATGAATATGTATGTATTCTTACTGTACTTTTATTGATAAATTGTATGTATTTTACTGCACAAAAATACCCAACTGGGGACTGGAGTTGCAAATTACAGCTATATACTCTGTGCAACGTATCAGTCACAGACTTGTTCTATTCTGTTTGTGTGCATTGTCCCTGTCAAAGAAACTAATAATAATAAAAATAATAATAATTAAATTGACTTTTAACACCAATCAATTTTAACAAACAAACAAAAATGTGACTTTTTTTTTTTACCTTTCTGCTACTGGTTTAGCAATATCTTCAAATATGTCCTCTTGTTTGGTGTGCTGGTCAAATATTTTTTGGAACCTAGAGACCAAGTGAGAAAAGCCAAGACAATTTCATCATAAAATATGTGGTGAAAAAAAAAAAAAAAAAAAACATCAATCTGGCGATTACCGGTAATCAGATTGGCCATGGCTTATAAAGTAAATGTTCACAATCAAAGTGAACAAAGCAAAATTTGGAAGTATAACATCGCTATAGGTGAATGAGGACAAATAATTTTTTGGTGTTTTGAAAAACAGTCTCAATATCATGTTTGAACTCACAGCAAGATCGAGGAAATGTGAGCAGAATCCGCCCAAAGAAAGTTGTTAAATGTGGAAATTTTATTGCTATAAGGGCAGTGGGGAACCTCCACATGCTATTATAGGACCGTGTGGTTTTCAGAGGCTCTTAGCGTCCACTGCTGTCGGACTTTCTGTGAATTTAAGGCTTAGAAGCGTGGCATGGGCCCTGCACAGAGGGTATATGAGGCTGCAGCCTTTACTTCAAACATTAAACAGATGTTCTGGCTCTTCACTGACAGGACTTGTGGATGAATTATTCATGTGAAAAGTTCTAATGCAACCGCAAGAGATAAAAGTTTGAGCTTTGTCTTTATTTATTGGAGCTTTCTACAGAGGGCTTTTACTGTGCTGAGAAGATCATCTGCCATACTTTAATCTAAGGAAGTCATTCTTTATACCCTACACTAATGTAAGAGTAATTTCCATAATAAAAGCACAGCAGATGACTACATGGAAATATATCTTTCTATCGTTCTCATAATTTCAGCTTCTTTCATCAAGCTTTTAAAGTTTAGACAAATCAGAGACTGGTTTGAGGAAAAACAAGCCCGGCAGTGACAAAGACTTTAATCCTGTGTTTATATTATGTAACTTCAAACTGTATTGAATTTACTCAAAACAAGGGTGGTGGATCAGTTAGATAAGAATGGAAAGTTTTACAGCAGGTAAAAACATTTAGCAAATAATCTACCTGAACTTGTAGCATTCCCTCTTGTTATTAACAAAGCCATCAGCCAGGTCCCTCGGCACCACAAACTCCAGAGAGGCACCTGTTTGCTCCTTACTGTCCACCGAGTACACCTGAGGGGATCAGAGGCAACAGAAGACTCAGTCCGTCAATATAAATAGCTGGTAAGTAAAGTTAGAACATGTACCACAAGATTAAATTTAGGGAGCATTTTAAAGCAGCTAAATAAACATTTAAGTACTGTTTTGAAAGAGTAGTCTATTATATATTTGTTTTCCAATTTTATGCCGTTATTGTATGTAGAGTGATACATTCAGCCCATTTTCAACACAAAGTAAATATATCATGTTAGGTTTAAAATATAGGTTTGGACACTTGTGGTTTTGGTATTGCAAAACACCCCAAAAATGAAAAGATGGAGTTTATGGAGCACATATCCTGTGGAAAGCAATATAACTAAAGATGAAATCAGGATCAGTGCACAGAGCAGGCAGGCAGATTCAAACCAAAGCCAGGCCTCAAGGGAGACAAGGAAATTGTAGAACATTAAACCAATAACCACTCAGCTCCAGCACTGGAGGCCATATAAAACGAGTTGGACTCGGACAGTCTGAGCAACCCCTTTTACACTTTTGAGCTTGAACATATGTTCTAGCATATGTTTCCAATGGACACTGATGTAATTAGAAGTCTTTAGGGCTACAGAAATGAAAGATAAGACCTAAATGATTAGATTGGTTTTCCACTGTCACCCTGTGCATTGCACTCCTCACTAACAGGTTTTTTCTTCTCTACACATGTACCAAACCTTGAACAAAGACGTATATAATTTTTAAAAATCCCTATTTGTTACTTTTATTGAACACATCTGTAGAAAGAATGCAATAAAAATATGAAGTAAAACAGAAAAAAGGATAAAAAATACTCTACTACTGTTTTGTAGTTGGATATGTCAAAAGAATAAGCACAAGCTACCTTTTTCAAATACGAAAAGGTAAACAATTTGAAAACATATAACAGGTATTAACCTGCTTTTACAGTAAAAAAAAAAAAAAGGCAAGTTATAGCAAGAAAAGCACAGGTGTAACTAAAACAATCTAAGACCAATGCATTCCTTTCATGTATGCCAGTTCCAAAGGCCCTTAAACTGGATTGTAAAATCTTATTCACCTGGATGATTTATTAAGACACTTCATGGAAGGAAGCCATCGTGATTAAAGTCATAGCTGACAAGCCAGAATTGCAAAATCTCTTTCAATGTGAAAAAAGTTGTCTGTTGTGGGGCAAAAGCAACAACAAAAAAAAAAAAAAAAAAATAGTAACAGGCTTTGGCAGGTGTGTAAGGTTAAACCTGTTTGTGGATTACATTTTAAATACCAAGTGTTTTCTGCTATTTCACGTCAAAAAGATTTTTATTAAAACGTCAAGACTCCATAATACTCAGATAGCTTCTAGTAAGTGGCCTTCTTGCCAAAATAAACTTTAGGCTAGCTTAATAAAACTTTGTGTGTGCGTGTGTTTAACTGAATGAAGCGTCACTCACTTACCACCACAGTTTTCTTCGTGGGCTTAATGCGACCAAATATCTGTATTGTTTGTTTAACCATTTTCTATTTGTTAAAACAACGTTTTAGTCTCGCTTTGTTTTTAGCTCCCAGGCTAGTCTTTTCTGTCAGCGCCAGCAGGAAGGGACTTGTTGTGCCTTGTTGCTAGGTAACACTAGTCCCCTCAAAGATCGTCTATTAATGTAAAGATGGCTCCTCCGCCTTGACTAATTGTGACTAGAATGTCATCATTGGTGTTATTTAATTTTCTCAAAATGTAGGTGACATTTTTAGGGAGATAATTTGGAAAAGACAGTCTGATTTCTTACTGTGAGATGTGAAAAGCCATAAAAAGGAGAGCGAGAAATGTTTTTTATTGTTAACTGAAGGAAACTTCCATGTGGAAAACATAGATCTGTCAGAAGCATATGCTGTGCTGTTTATTGCCATGTGGAATCAATATTTCACATAGCTCAAAATGTTTCTTCTAGAATAGCACCTGCAGTGAATATGTCAAGTGCATGGTCAGAGGGCAAAATAAAGATAAAGCAGAGCTGCAGAGTTGCTGGAAATAAATGCTTTTCTCCTTAATGAAAGCCTTTGAATTTCCAAGACAAATAATTGACTGGCATGTCAGTGATTCATTCAGAAACTGAAGCATTTTCAGTGCTGCAGGCACTCCCCACATTTTAAATGAGTTTACTCATAATGCAAACATATAACCACACCTGTAAAATTTGGAAGAGTTTATTAGTAGAAAAAAATAAGAACTACAAAGTTGTGTGTATTAACAAAACCAAGAAAGAATGCAACCAATTTAAAATTGCTTTCCAAGTAAACATTGGCCATTTTGGTTAAATTACTTATTCAAATGAAAGGAAAATATTGGAACAAACCATGTTTGAATATTGCTTGTTGTTATATTGGGATTATTTTTAACCATATGACCACAGAGCACGTGTCCACAGACTTTATAGCTGAGACAACTTTGTATTCATGTAAAATGTCACAATGGGTTTTCTTTGTTTCTATAAAAAAAAGTTTAATCAAACCAACATATTGTAGTTTTTGTGGCTTTACCGTTTCATGGACAGTGTGGTTTGCAAATGTTGTAACTGGGGTAATACAAATATATATATATATATATATATATATATATATATTTTTTTTTTTTTTTTAATCCACACAGGTAAAAGCAGAATGCTGTCTGCTGAAAGTTACAATGAGCTGATTAATTCTGCACCACCCGGTGTTGCGTCAAGCAGGGGGTGGAAGTGAGCAGTTGTGGCAGCTGAATATATTCTGTTTGTCTTCTCTGCTAAGTTATCAACCTTAAAGGTGTATGCCTGATTTTATGTCTATCATTGAAATTGCTTGTTTGAACGTAATCTCCAATGGAATTATTTGGTTGTGTGATTTCTCATCTAAACTGATGAGTTTAGGAGGAAAGTTGCATTTTTTTTTCATAAAATTCACAGTTAAATAATGACTCACTTGAATTAAACAAATTTAACCTGTGAATACTGGCCAAATTTAATACTAAACAAGCAAAAAAAATAATAATGTGCGTTTCACAAGAGCTGCAAACACTCCACCCTTCAAGTTGGGCTGTGTACATTTGGATATTTTGTGTTGCTCAATCATCTAGTGTGGCCTTTCTTTGAACTGCTGCAGTCATGTTGCAGTGAAAATGCTCTACAAAGTGTCACCAGTCGTCTGGCTCAGGCAGCCATCAAGCCGGTACGACTAATCCACGCATGAGAGAGCAAAAAGCTGATTTTGCCGAGGCCTGAAACCTGTGAGGCAGCTTCAAAGGGACGACTCGGCTTACAGGACTAAATTTAGCAGCAGAGGTTTGTGTATCTGGAACACAATACATAAATCAGCAATATTCTGCATGCACCCTAAAAACATCAGTGGATAAATCTTTATTTGTAATCTACTCTGCTGTTTTATTAAAAATTGAAGAAGCATTTTATTGAGTGAACTATCACAGAGTAAAACTATTAAGGAAATCACACTGACAGTATCGCCTGTATTTTTTTTTTCCATCTTCAAAGTATCTTTTTGGGATCTTTCATGAAATCTAACACAGTCATCGACTGCATGTAGACATCCTGTCAACCCTTCTTTTCAAACAATAAGGAGGAAGTTTTTTATTTCCCTTCTAAGCAACTAAGAGCTCATATCAGCAGTGATCTTAAATAAATATGCAGATTACATCACACGATGCTAAGCCTCTGCATTACGAGTACAACCTTCTTATGAGAAGGCAGCATTTCCTCTTCAAATGATCTATAGTTAAATTGGTTTTCATTGCAGAAAGTTAGTGCAGTAAACACCAACCAAAAGCTGGACTGGCCTCTCAGAGAGTTGTAAACTCCTTTTTTAATATCCTGTTTTTGGTCTATATGTTATCTTGAGCCTAAGCTGACATAGTTGTGGTTTCTCCCCAAAGAAGCAGCCACTGCTGGAGTATGACTTCTTTTTTTCTTTCATTGAACAAGTGAAACTTTTGCTCTTTCTGTCTGAAACACTTACATTTTGCATGCATGCATGCTCAAGTCATCCCCCATCTACTCATCAATAATTTCCCACAGTCCTGATGCCGTTTTAACTTTCATGTTTCCTGTTTTCTGAAATGAGTTCACAGGGAGATCAAATGGCAATGAGTCGCAGTAAGTTGTCACCATTGTACTTTTGCCGTGGCTGACGATCCTACAAGTGCATGCAGACGCACAAATGCACGCCTCGATGACTTCAAAAGGCTAAGAGTATAATAAGGAGTCATGTTTTGCTACAAATAAAACTACCTGCTTCAACCAAAAGCATTTGAAAATTTGCAAATGCTTAAAGGCATGTCAAGGGGGAAACCTGTTTTTCAGTGATCTTTGCCAGCAATTTGATGCCTTTGTCTTGAAGTGCCGACCTGGCAGCTGATCAAAAAGGTGTGCTTGGTGTCTGGGACAGCAAGTAGCACACTCCAGACCAACTTTTCAGCTTGTAGTTGATAGTGTACTTGGAGGATGACCTGGTAAACCAACCTTGTTTGCACTTTCACAACACAATGTGTGATAAAACATCAATTTAAAAAAAACGTACCATCATATTGGCACCACATGACCTGGTTCTCCACCTTAAAACATTAAGTTGATTTTCTTCTCTCTGTCCTTTGTCATCTCTCTTTGCTAGCTTTCTTCCTTTTATACAAAATCCCACCTCATTCATGAAAAGCAGAGAAGTGCATCAGACATTATCGGTACTTGCCACTGCTTGCTCACACCAACTGTAGCCTGACAACCAAACACAAGCAGCACGGGAGCGGCTCGTGGGAGTTTTTGTGTGAAGATTTATTTATGTCTTCATGGGTATATCATGTAACATAAGCTGCAAACACTTCACCTTCCACAGCTTCTGGCCAGTCAGTCCTTTTAAAAGACATCTTGGTGTTTCTTTAAGAGCGGTTTGGACTTATCCATGCCATTATTATAGACTATGCAAGAGGATGAGTAAAGTGGTTGCATCTTGGTGGCTTTATGGTTGAGGTTGGAATGATATGAGTGTTTGGGCATGTGTGGTGGCCCAGTTCTGTCAAATTAGGGCCACAGCAGCTTGGTGAGGGAGAGCCAAGATGCTCCTTTAATCTAAGAGACAATTAGAGACAAGAATGTGCATATCTCCCATTCAAAAACATACAGAGCAGTGGATGAAAAATCACATTATGAGCTCTTAAAACGGTGAATAAGTATCAACTTCATGGAAAGCACGAACATCTGTAGGTACAATATGTGCTTGGCTATATTGGGCCAGCCTGGGAAAAGAGGTTTTTAACACTGGTTTATTTTCAAAATGACTAAATGTTCAAGTTGAAGAGAGAACGATGGTGACTGCTGTGGTCACACGGGTCAGAGCGTACAACAACCCGTACATGTAATTCTGCATTGAGCGCATGTATCCTTTTTTTTTACTGCTGCTAAAAAAAAAAAGAACAAGCTGGAAGCAATAACTCCATGTACCTAAACTTACCAACAACCTACTTGTGCCTGATAGGTTAAAATACAGCATGGACGAATGTGGAACAGATAAAAACACACTTACAGAGTTTCACTACAAGAATTTACTAAAATAATATTTAATTGATTACAAAAAAGAAGTAGAAAAGTAAAACACATTTTACTTTGTGCTATTGCAAAAGCAACAGATACATACTTAAACAAGGAAGAACACATGTTTCTCTAGTAACAGTATTGATAGGGGTATGGTTGTCATGGAGGTAATGTAAAATGACACCGGAGGACTGCAGGTGAGGTGAAAAACTGCTTCTTTACTTAAATCAAGGGGCTGTAAAGTTAGGACGGCCAAGAAAAGAAGACCAAAACAGGACGACAGAAGTGGGAAAAAGAACTGTGTTCATGTCATTACAATTTTTTTTCACATCACTTGAACACAAACTAACTGTAAAGATTCATTCAACTTCTATTTATACAGGTTGATCCCAGTGAGTCTCGGGGACTCATTTACAAGAGACCTGTTTTGTAACAAAGAGTGATGACATCAGTGGATAACAACAACAAAAATAAACAATTATAAAGGATGCGTACAAATTAAATTTTCTTTTTTTTAACAAGTGAAAATAAATAAAAAGGATAATTAAAAGGAAAAGTAGCAAAAAAACAGCTCGATTGTAAGGCGGTGTAGAAACTAAAAACAGGAACATGTCTGCATTGGTTTTGCCAAGAACTTAACAGATGTTTAAAGCCACATAGAGAGGTCAAGGTTGAGAGTTTCCGATCTTTTTTGCAAGATATTCCAGGAAACAGGAGCGGAGTAGGACCTTTTGCCTAGTTCAGTCCTCACAGAGGGGACACTGCATGTAATAATGTCCTGGGAGCGCACGCTGTAACTGCACTCACGCAGTGACATGTAGGAGGAGATGTATGAAGCCAGCAGACCGAGACGTGATTTAAAGATGGAAATGTACCAATGGGAGAGTCTGCGTGAAGTTAATGATGCCCAGTTAACCAGTGAATACAGAGTGCAGTGGTGGGTACAATAGTTGCAGCCAGTTATGAGTCTTAATGCATCGTGATAAACAGCATCCAACATCTGCAAGGTGCTTGTAGGAGCGTTCATGTAAATAATGCCACTGTAGTCAATGGAGGGAAGGAAAGTCGCAGTCACAAGGCGTTTCTTAGCATTCAGAGTTAAACAGGATCTATTTCTGAAAAAGAAACCTAATTCAACTTTTAGTTTTCTTACTCGATTTTCCACGTGACGCTTAAAAGAGAGATGCGAATCGACCCAATATTAAATTTATGTTTATATTTACAATATTATATTATACCCAAATATTTGTAGGAATTGACAAAACTCAATAGGGGCACTATTTGATGGCTCAAGTCTTCAAGATGACTCCATTCTCTGAAAATGGTCAAGAGCTGATAAGGAAATAGATGAAAAAGCAACAAGTTTCCAAACATGATTTTTTTTTTTTTTTTTAAAGACCTTTGAGAAGCTTTGAAAACAACCTTTGCTGATGATTATTTCATGCTGCTGTATTCATTCATGCACATCTGCTCACCACGCACTCATCTTGGGGCTGCTGTTGTTACACCGTATTGATTTGTATTATTAGTGTTTGACGTGTATCTTGGATCTTTTAGCGTACCGTTTGGCGTTTTTTTGAGCGTTTATCTTGGTGTGTATCTTAGATCCTTATTTACTGTTTCTTTTTATACTTTATATTTTGTTATTTTGGGGTGTAACTGGGACCCTGTGTACATAATTTCCATCTCCTGTATCACATAAGATGGTAATGACAATAAAGTTTACTTGCACTTGAAGCTTAGTGAAACAAAATTCTTTAGACGACCCTAGAAATGAAAGAACCTTGCTTGTTTGACTTTTGTGAATAAAACAAAGTAGCAAAGAGCATGCTCAAGGAGAGCGGTGAAAATTAAACAAACGAATTCTGCAATTTCATAATTACAACCCTTAGTTTGACACTTATGATCTCTTATCTCTCAGCACAGCATCAAGAGCCATTACTATTGCTCGAAGGCAAAGGCGGAGTGATAATATTTTGCCTGTCTGTGTGGATGTGTGTGCAAATCTGAGCATGAGTTTGTACATCTAACTTTAAGGGCCTTTTTACATGATAACGATCCAATGAAAACTGATTTTTTTTTTTGCCCATTTCTATGAAAACGTTCTAATTATGATCTCTGTTCACACAGCAACGGTAGATGTGGAAAAGGTGTAATTCCCTTGCCACGCCACTAGTTGGTGCTATCTTCTTTGAAACTTGAAACTGCGTAAAATAAAAGTTCTAAACATTCTAACATTTCTCTCACGAGAAAACCTCCATAACAAAAAACCAGGTGATGTCCAAACTGAAAGCAGTCCGGGGAAATTTGATTTATAGATTTATAAGAGTCAGAAGCACAAACAATACTCTGGTTTCCACCATTGTCGATAGTTTCTTCTTCTGTGGATTGAAGGAAGTTGTTATGTTTTGCGCCATACTGTGCATGAGCCACGGATTTCCTGACAGAAAATATCTATTTTTTCTGTTTACATGACAACGAACACCGGGACGTTTTTGAACCATTGCACTCTGGAATCTGTTCTCAAATTGTGTCATTGTCAGAGAAAACATTGGCTATTTTCGTGTAAATGAACAGTACAAACGCAACGAAACTCTTCCATTTTCAGCAAAAATGGTTTTCGTATAAACAGGGCCTTAGAAAAGCTTTTGAACTAAACTTGATTAAGGATGGTCACCACAGCAAAGCAATCTTAGCAAACTCAAAAATGGCTTTGACTCGATCAGTTTTACATCTACTAAGCTAACATTTGTAATAACCACATTTGGTAATAGTGAGTAGTGTGTGAGATTGCATATTATTTTCAGGGTTTGAACAACATTGCTACAAGTCCATCCCTTTTCATCATAAATTAATCTAACTTAACTTTAAACCTTACAATCATCAAATTGCTCAAATTGCAAAAACTTGTGCTGAATATAGAATGTGCGAATCATTGCATTGCGATTTTATGTGCGTTAACATTTCCAGAAACACTGGTTATATAGTGCACATGTTTAAATAAAACTTTCAGCTTAAAAGGCATCATATTTTTATCCAGTTTCTGTTTTGGCCAGAAACAGCACGAACTGAAGTGCTGAGTATCCATCTCATGCAATCACCAGCAGAGTCCATGCTATTTAGGTTTGGGGTTTCAGCAGCTCGCCTGCCCTCTGTTTCAGTGCACAGTGTTCTGGTCGCTAGCTTTTCCAAGGGGATTCTTTAGGGCTTTGGTTATGTGTTATTCTCTAAGGCTTCTGCCCTTTGTTATGCTTGCAAGGCCCCTGCATTTTAGACTTCAGTCTGCATTCCTGAAATACTGTATATGAGCATCCAAGACAAAAGGGACCAGCAATATTGTGGGATGAGCAAAAAGTCAAGGATAGGGTGACATTTAGTCTGTTGGTTCCTTCATTATGCCCTTTTTTCTGTCAGTAAGAAGAACAATGAGAAACAGTGCTTTTGAAGGATTTGTTTAGGAATGATTTGCTCCACTTAAATTCTCTTTCACTTCATGCAGAATATCATGTTCTTTCCATGACGCAAGTTAAATAAAGTATAAACTGAAACTAAAACTTCACGTAACAATAACTTTTTATTACTTAAGGTTTAAATACAGCTGATACCATAGAGTACTATTTTATCTATGAGTCCAAACTCTACCAGCAACACAGCATCAACGCAAAATCCCCTCTACATCTTAGTTTCTTCATAAGGGGAGGATTATCTTGAAGATTTCCTTCTGTCAGTAAATTTTGTGTTCTGACTGAACTCTCTATGATGGCACCCAGACAGCAGCTTGATAAATACTTTGAGGTACTTAAGCTGTGTTAGACACGTATAACTTATGTTTGTCTGGAAAGTATGATGCATACCTTTTCCTTTTATGTCACCTCTCATGCTTTTCATTTTCAGCAAGTGGGGAATTTTTAGACTATAATTCCATTACATAATTGACATCATAAGAGTTTTCATTGACTGCAGTTCGGCAGTTATTTTCATTTTACTTTACGCAACAGTAATTCATCTTATTACACATGTGTAAATAACTACTGTAGTTAGCTTTTTTTTTTTTTTTTTTTTTAAAGCTATTATTTTTTTCTTTCTCAAACCCTGACATGTGTGCTCATTGTTTTGGAGTATCCATTGAAAAATACAGTATGCACTCATAAAAATGACTCCATTATACTCACAAGTGGAGAAATAAGAAATTGGTTTGGCTGCTGATCTATGTATTTCAAACACCTCATACAGTTCATGCTGGTGGAAAGTCTCCTCCTTTCTGTTCCTTTCTTCTACCCACAGCATCTCTCCACCCAGGCTGCATGCGGTCTGGAGCTTGGAGAGCGGGAAGGACTGGGCGGTCCTCTGATACACGGCTGCTTGGCAGTGGGGGGGGAGTGGGTGGATTGTATCCCTCCCTTCCTTCCTTCTAAACCCAGGCTCTCTGGACAAGAAGCTAACCACTGTAACTACACAGTATAAAAAGTACAAGTTTGAGAATAGAAAGCAGAATGAGTGAATAAAAAAAAAAATATGAAGCTACATTTAATGGTTACATGAGTAGAAGATGAAGGTATAAAAGTCAGAAAGTTCAAACGGAGCATAATTTTTATTTATTTATTACCATTTTATGCAAGATAGCAGTTTTTTGTTTTTTTTGTCCAAGAAGCAGCATGCAAAAGGGCAGAACTCACATAAAGTCTTTGCTGCATAGCTACATTGGAAAACATTAAATTCTGAACAAAAAATAAGTTTGAATAAAATACATTTTAAGGATAAACATTTGATCCTAAAGAAATAAACTTGGAAAATACTCAAGTTTATCAAATAAGTTAGATTCTGCTTGAAATTGGCAGTGAAATCAAACAAAAATATTGTTGTTGTTTTTTAAGCTGTTTGGATACAATTTTACTTTTTTAAACACATTACCAAGCAATTTTTTATACAATAAAGTATTTAGTATGATTTTTTTCCCGTTAGAATCCAGATGTCATTGTGTCACTGGACAATGTTTGCATTTGAAATCTGATAAGCATTAATAGCCACAGTTTATATGGTATTTGTCTTTCTTAGTGTGTGTATATACACAAATATGAGATTTTTAACACCAGTTCATCCATTCATATTTTCTGTTACCATCTTGAAAGTTGCAAGAAACAGATTGGAAATATAAAAAAGGAACAACTTAGCAATTAGGAGCTTATAAAAAGGCAAGAAACCGAATCCGGTTTATCACTCTCAGTGACAAGAATTATTTCACTGCCAAAAATAAGAGTTGATAAAGGAGAGATCTAAGGACAAAGCCTTCTGTATCACTAACTCACTTCACTGCTCCAATATGTGGTTAAATCTCCTCCAATGTGGAAGAAGCTATTGCTTCACTGAGTCAAAAGCAACCCAGAAGTGTGTCAGCATCATTTTACATTATTATACAAGACAACAACGCTCCTGAAACATGTCAATCACATGGTCAGTATTGTGTTAATCCAGTTTTAAGTTGAACTTTTTTAACACTATTGATTCTCTCTATGTATTTTTTTTGCTTTATTTCATCAATAAATGTTTATTTTCCAATAATGTTTATAATTTTACTGAGTTTCCCTCTATAATTTTCACACAGTTTTTATACTTTACTGCTTAAGCTCATGCCGGGGCCAGGATAAATAAGATTTTTTGTGGGAAATAATAAAAAATATTAAATTTGGTATACAAAGCACACACACACACTTAAAAAAACAACATTTGCACTAAATAACTGTAAGAGCTGTTGATCTATCAATAGGGAATCCACCTTTTGGAGTGATATACCAGAACTGTTCTGTTTAACTCCACTTCCTGACTCGAACCGTCCAGCTGAAGATTTGGTACACAACAACACACACACAGCATTATGTAAGCTGGAAGAGCCCCTTTGGCCCCTGTGGATCCCAGTAACCACAGAAGTTTCTAGGATTTAAATTCCTCTCCTGGTACAGTTACAATGAAATACCTGGCAGAGCTGAAATCGGTGGGCTTTGAAGTCCTATTCAATGTCTTTGCTGTGGTTGCATTCCATTCCTCACACAATACGGTGTGTTATGTCACCGTTAACCCACAGCCAACCTCGTGATGCGAGAGTCGACCAAAGCCCACATTAAATTCTGATATTGGAATGAGCAGCAAAAACAGTTTAGGTACAAAATGAACACTTCAGTGTTAAAATAAACACTTTACAGTGTAGGGATACGTGTTATCGTCACATTGGCAGTAGCTTTGGACCCAGAATGCAGGCAAACACAAGGAACTTAAATAATTACTTTTAAGCAAAAACCGCTGACTTGGCAGCTAAAAGCCTACTCACACGGAACAGCTCAGGTAGGCACACGAAGACACAAGGAACACAAGAACAGCGACGTGGCCTAAAAGCCAATAATGCCAGACTGAAGATGGAGAAGACAAACTAAGAGGGCAAGAACTGATGAAGACAAGTGGCTGCAGCTGAGACCAGTGCAACAGGGAGCAGGTGTGAGTGGGAGCACAAGTAATTAAACACAGGGCTCACAAATAAACCACAATAAAACTACAGACAACTAACAAAAACAGATCCTGACACCTATTGCTTTTTCTATTGGTTACCTAATGTTAGACTTTTAAAAGCAGTAGCACAGATGGGCATGAGGACAGTTCACTGGGCACACATCTATTGGAATACTGACTGTGTGTGTATTGATTAGCAACAATGTGTCACCATTAATCAGACGCCAGTGACAAGATGCGAGTGAGTGAGGATGCTGCTGCTCTTTGTTTTTGCCTTTCATTCACCCAGAGGGCCATTTCTGCTCCAGCTGTTGCCAGGAATTGACACTTCTGCCAGATTTAGTGTTTGGATAATGGATTTCCAGATATGTTGCTTCTTTTTTTAAATCACATACATCTGTTACTCCATAAACTGGAGGAGATAATAGATGAACTGCTTTGCAGCCAAGATGGCGAGAGTGACAGATGTAGGGAGGTACACAGCCCGGAAATGAAAGGGAGTGCATCCTAGGGGACAAAAATAGAACAGATACGATATCTTATTGATTCTCAGGTTTTCTGCTGTCATCAGAACACAATGTGTGCAAAGGGCAAAACAGAAAAATAAGATAAATGAAGAAAAAATACTTTCAAGGTGGAAGCTGAAATCAGTTGGAGGGTTGACTGAGATGCATCTTTTCTTTCTATTTTTTCACCACTCATCTTACAAAGATCACATTGTTGGTGAATAATAATTTAAAAAATCCTGCTTTGTCTCATGTCAGCAGACAAAAAGAAGCAGATCTTGCAGCTCAGTTAAAAACAGGACATCTGTTTTGTGTTGCACAGCTTAACCAAGCCATGTCAGGTACAGAGATCTAAAGAGATGATGTTTTTTGGTTACCCGGTGATTCAAATTGTGTAATATATCATATCATCGTCTCTATCTCTTCAATGTTTTACTCTTTGTTTGTTAGGATTATTTCTATACACATGCTCTGTTAGAAGTGCAAAATTATTTAGTTGTAAATGTCCATAGTTTGAGTTAAAATAGACCCATTCTTAGTAAAACAATGGTTGCACTCCAGCAGAGAGTTTAGGGCTTGCAGCAGAGTTTCTTCCAATAAAGCTGCTGCTCTGATGAAAACATAATGATGTTTGTAAAAGTTTAAGATGTTCCTGAGTAAACTGAAGCAGACAATTTGGAAAGACTTGAATTTCATCTTTTGTTTTTGCAAACAAAGCAAGTGACCTCTGGTTTTAATCGTAGCACCATCTGATTAAAATTTAACATGACTCATCCCAGAATAGGCTGTCAAGTGAAATAAGGTTGCAACTAGTTTGGTTGTTCCTTGGCATGTACAGCATGTGGCTTTCAAACACACTTCATCCATTATTCTAGAGATCTGCTGCACATGATTATCTCCGAGGAGGCACGGTGGCACAGTGGTTAGAGCTGTCGCCTCTTAGTAAGGTCACAGATCGCCTCCTAGTCCTAAGCCTTTCTGGTTGGAGTTTGCATGCTCTCCCCGTGAATGTGTTGGACATTCCAGGTGTTCCAGTTTTTCCAAACACATGTTAACTGGCAAGTGACTTGACAGTGTGTGTGAGTGAGAATGTGGATGGTTGGTTTGTTTCTACGTGGCCCGGTGATGGACTTGCAACCTGTCCAGGATGTCCCTCACCTCTTTCACAGTAACTGCTAGAGATAGGCACCAGCTTCCTGTAACCTGGAAAGGAGACGCAGGTAAATAGAATGGATGAATGGACGTTTATTGATTTCTTTCCATTGTTAGCCAGTCTTGCATAAACACTACTGTGTAGATAGACAATATTTCATTTAAAGAGTTGACCTACACTTCATAGTGGAGTACCATATTTTTCGGAATATAAGGCGATTAAAAGGCGCATTAAGTGAAATAAGTTCATTTTGACAGATTTTTGAGCACCATGCGCCACATAAAATCGGTTCGAGGTCAGTAAACACAAACATAATTAATACATAAGGTGCACTGGATTATAAGGCTCAGTCGATTTTAGAGAAAATTCAAGGATTTTAAGTGTGCCTTATAGTCTGAAAAATACAATAATTTTCATAACTTTCATGCAAATGTTTCAGTCATTTATTCAGCCGCGTTATCACTCAGACCTTTTGAGGTAAATATGTATTCAAGGGCACCAAAGAGTTTCATTCAGAAGAGCCTACACATCATTCAGCTGCAGCCCACACTAAAAACGATGCTCTGTGAAAAATTAAAGTCTGTCTTACACGAAAACATTAATGATCAATAATAAAAACATCAAACAACAATGTATGGACTGAAATAAATTGATATGATTCAATACAGTACAATATGATACTATTTTGTGTGATACAGTACAAACTAAATAAAATAGACTGCTATAATTGTACTGCATCAAATAGTACTCTATCATTAGAAATATTAAATAAGTTATTAGATACTTTTAATTCAACATATAACCAGGTATGGCTCATTCTTAAAGCAGCTCGTCTACATATACTAATATGATTTTAAGCAAATTCATCAACAATAATGAATCACTTTAAAACACAGGGTTAGACCAATCATGGTTTGGGGTTTTCAAGTGACTGAGTGGGATGCAGAACTGGGAAAACTTAGAGATTTGAACAAGGAACAGCAAAATCTGTAACCAAATCTTTTGTGAAGTGAATTAAAAATTTTTTTAAAAGAATGGCTATTGTCACAGAATTATGATATAACCCTCAAAACTAACAAATGAAAGAGGGTTATTCATTGTTTATTTATTTCATATAAAAAAGAGAAAAACTGTAAGCACTCTACACCTAATTTTACCTGCATGTAAAAGTCAGGTAAACTGGTCGATGTTAGATGATACAATTTTTACAATTGAGAATTTTATCCACGTTGGTAATAGGATGAGCTTTCATACAGTACGAAAAATTGATCGCACGCGAGTGGTACACATGCATGTGTTAAACGGACATGTGTAAATTCACTTAACAACCTCCGTTTTCCCAGACACCCCTGAGATCTCGAGGTGTCGACTAGACCTTTTTACATCTGCGGCTCTGTCAAATCAAAAGCGTCTCTCTCCAAACGAGCAGGCTCCCGTCTGACAGACGCTCAGAGGACTCTCCTGTAACTAAATCTGTTAGTGTTGGCTTTCTGTGCCCCACACAGCAGTTTCACCTTATTAGAATGGTTTGAGTTGAGCTTGATCTGTCTGCAGTGGGGTTTTTTAGGTCTCCTAAACGTATACTTAAAAGAATGTCAAGTGTACTTTAACAAAGACTGTGCCTGGATCTGTTCTCTCTGAGGTCAGTGTAAAACCTGGAACAATTACCGTACCTCTGAGCCTTGGACGGAGAGCCTCTCTCACTGGGTTTGCTGGAAAAATACTTAATTTGTGGTGGCGTCACTAAAGAATTTCTAGGACATGGCTGGTTAATTGTGTAAGATTTTATCTTGTACAGTTATGTTCCAAACAATGAGTTTGGTGGTTCAGTCTATCAGTAAAATATGCATTTCTGACTTTTGGGACCTCACTAAAAGCCCCAGGTTACTGTCATTATCTGACATGAATTGAACGCCTCCATGATATACAATCCAATCTGGATTATAGATTTAACCCCCCCGCCACCAGCTTTGCCAAAATGAAGAGATTAATTGAGGTCTCTTGCTTGCGTTTTTATCCTGGAGTTGAATCATTTGCTTCCACTGGATAATGTCATTGCAGCTTCGACAGGCCAAACCACTGAGCTGCTAGACAGCTCCACTCTGTCTTCCTGCCCCTGAGAGACCACCATCTCAAAATCATGACACATTGTTGTGACTCAAGCATTTCATTCGTTTTGGCAAGGAAACACAATTGCATACAGATGCCATCTGAGCACACAAGAGTTATTTGTTTGTCCATATTTTTATAGTGCTGTGACCTCAACATCCTTGACCACCTCTAGTTAATTAATGCATACATTTATTGATGCATTTGGACCCACGGGGGTTTCGGGCTATAACAGACCTCATCTCCCAGGTGCTTTGTCTTTGTCCAAGAAGCAACTCACTGTTCCTCATGATCCATTACCATCTTGAGGAACTCAGTTTTGTGAAGAGTTGAATTATACAAAGATATGTGCATCTTGCTTAATGGCATAAAGGTATTTAAGGAATGCCTAACAATGCAGGTACGTGTCTTCTTCTATTCTAAAACTTAACATCCAGGCTGCCCTGGTTACCTTAATTAAAGTAGCTAAAGCAGTGGTCTGCAACCTGCAGCTCTGGAGCCACATGCAGCGCGTTGGTCCTTCCACAGTGACTCTTTCAAGCTTTGACCAAAACTAACATAAAACTGTATTTTATAGGATGTTATACCCAAAACATAAAAAAATGACTAGTTTTAGCAGTTTTCCTGTCATTTCCTTTGCAAATATGTGGATACCAGTACTAATACACAGCGTAATGTTTACTCACTTTAACTTTATGCTTTACTGTATTTCAGAGGAAACCCTATTTCTCCACAATAAAAAAACACAAATGCCTGCACAGTTAATTTCTTTACAAGAATCCAGTGATAGACTTGCAACCTGGGTATGGTCACCAGTGAACCTCTGCAACCCAAAAATGGAAAAAGCGAGAAACATAATTGATGGATGGCTAGATGGATGGATGGATGGAATCCAGTCTTTTCTTTTATCTTAAAATGTAAATATATCAATACATCATCAAAATTTGATGTTTTTAGTTTTATAATTTCACATCTACTGGCCAGAAAAGCTCCCTCTAACAAACTTAAAGTGGCCCATGGGCCACCAGTTGATAATGACAGTTGTAGCAGAGTTTGCGACTCTGGACATGTTTAATTTAGTGAATGAAGGGGCAGAAATTGCGCTTTTGATCATAGAAGTTGCAGACCCCAGAGCTAAAGGTTGATTTAACCAACCCATGCCATCAGTTTGTCAACTTTAAGCACTTATCTATCAACGGAGCAAAAAACGTGGTAGTCATTACTGTTGTCATGCTCCTGTAAGCACGCTTGTAAAATAATGGCTGTTTCCAGAACCTTCTGTTGTCTGCTGTTGAATTCTAAAATCTTTGTGTTGACAGGAAACAAGACTTGGTGAACTGCCAGCCTCTTAACATGACCTAAAAGTTTTCCAAACAGATATAAGTCAGAGTTCAGTTTTCCAGTTTATCCACCCAGACAGTCTCAGCAGTATGAATTATCTAAAATGTCACAGCGACAAAAATATGGATAGCAGTGAGTGCATTTCAGTTCAGGCCACCTAATCCACTTCCAGGCTTGTAAAGCTCAGCCCTGTTTACTGACCTTCCTCTTCTTTCCAGAGGAATTATCTGCACAAACATTACTTCCATTCTCAAACACGTGAATTTACAATTGATGTCCATGTTTGAGCCCATGTCAAACTGGATGCCCAGAATTTACAATTTGAAGGATTACAAAGAGATCAAAACATGTCCGCTTATAGATTTTCTTCATATTTCAGAGGATTAAATGCTTGGCAGCTGTAACAAAAGAGCCTTTAGTATACTGTATATTTGGTAAACTCTTGACCTTATTTAGGTGATAAACACAAAATGCACAGAACACTTAAACGTGCAAACTATCAATGCTTGTGTTTAAAGTAAATCATGTGCAACAGGAAGTTTGAAGCCAAATCTATTAAAATAATAAAACAGTTGGAAGCTGCTTGATAAAAGATATATACCAAATACTGTGTAATATAAAAAATGTTTTAACTGATGGTGGGTTTATGTTAATGTATTTATTCCCCAATATACTACCTGGCAGTGTAGAGAATTATCTAAAAATCCTATTACTGATTCAGTTTGTACCTCACCTGCATTTAGCAAAGTCATAAGAATTGGTGACAGAGAAAGAAGTCACATTTTGTCAATGCATAAAATAGGATTTAAAGCAAAAGAAAATCCAAAGCAGTTTGGAAAGAGAAAAAATACATAATAGATGCTGTGTTTAATATGAAAACATTCAGTTAACACAGTTTGGAGAACAACTGCAAAGATTAACTGTAAAAATACAACAAAAAGTTCAAGTCAATTTTATTGTTTTATTTTATTGTTTATTGAAGGTTTTTAATGACGTTATTAAAGCATTGGATGCTAAGGATTATTGTGTTGCACTTTTCTTAGACCTGTCTAAAGTTTTTGACTCTGTGGATCATAACATCTTGTGTCATAAACTCTCAGAAATTGGTTTCTCAGATCATACCATTGGTTGATTCTCTAACTATCTCTCAGATTGGAGGCAACATGTTCAACATAATGGTACCTCCTCCAGTTATTTAACAGTCAACCATGGTGTACCGCAAGGCTCAGTCTTAGGACCCACCCTCTTTACAATCTACATAGGTAATGTAGGTCAGAGCATCCCTGATGCATCCATACATTTCTATGCTGATGACACAGTTGTTGTCAAGCTAAAACAGTTGCTGAGAATTTCCAGCTTTTGCAATCTGCATTTTACATCATCCAGTCAGATTTGTTCAGCCTCAAACTTGTTCTAAATGCTGACAAAACCAAAGGGATGCTTTTTTTCAAACAGGAAGTCAGTCCCAGCAGTTCTTCCTCTGATTTTATCCTCCAATGGTGTCCCCATTGAGTTTGTTGATTCCTACAAATATTTGGGTATCTTGGTCGACTCACATCTCTCTTTTAAGTTCCATGTGGAAAACTTGGTAAAGAAACTGAAAGTTAAACTGGGTTTCTTTTTCAGAAACAGATCCTGTCTAACTCTGAATGCTAGGAAACTCCTTGTAACTGTGACTTTCCTTCCCTCCATTGATTATGGTGACATTATTTACATGAACACTCCTACAAGAACCCTGCAGATTTTGGATGCTGTCTATCATGGTGCACTAAGATTAATAACTGGCTATCGTACCCACCACTGCAACCTGTATTCACTGGTTAACTGGACATCATTAACTTCACACAGACTCTCTCACTGGTACATTTTCATCTTTAAATCACTTCTTGGTCTGCTGCCTTCATACATCTCCTCCTACATATTTCTGCGTGAGTGCAGCTACAGCGTACACTCTCAGGACATTATTACCTGCAGTGTTCCCTCAGTGCGGATTGAACTAGGCAAAAGGGTCTTCTCCTACTCCGCTCCTGTTTCCTGGAATATCTTGCAAAAAGATCTGAAGCTCTCGACCTTGACCTCTCTAAGTGGCTTTAGGAACCTGTTAAGTTACTAGTAAAAACCAATGCAGACATGTTCCTGTTTTTAATTTTCTACATTCGCCTTATAATCTAGCTGTTTTTGTCACTTTTTTTGCCATCTTATTTGTAAAATAAATAAATAAATCTGTATGTCTTTTTATAACTGTCTATTGTTGTAGCTGTTGTCCACTGTTGTCATCATTCTTTGTTGAAATCAGGTCTCTCTTGTAAATGAGTTATCAAGGCTCAATGGGATTTACCTGTCTAAATAAAGGTTGAATGAAAAAAATGTCATTCCCATCACATGTGGTACATAAGGTGGAAAAAAAATTATGTCCACAGGATCCCAGTTACACCCAAAATAGCAAAATATAAAGTATAAAAGAAAACATTAAATAAGGATCTAGGATATACACTAAGAAATATGCTAAACAAACACCAAAAGATACGCTAAAAGATCTAAGATGTGAACTAATAATGTAAAACGATACGTTGCAACAACAGCAGCCCGAACATGAGTCTGTGGTGAGCAGATAGGTATGAATGAATACAGAAGCATGAGATAATCAGCAGCACGAGATCAGCAGCATGTGTAACCTCTATAATCGTGATCGTTCAGAATAATTCCGGTC
>NC_056518.1:22801637-22830787 GCF_014905685.2 Nematolebias whitei
AGTAATGACAAGTGGAATTCTATACAATATTAACTATGTTACACATGGATAATCAGCAGCACAAATAAGTCACATGTCAGCAATTACATTGGCATTACAGTATTTTTTCTTTCTCCAGTTATTATCCTGGTTAAGGATTTATGAGTCTTTTGTAAGCTCAAGCATCCAGGTACATAACGACAAAAATGGTTAAATCATGTCATCTGGACCAGTTTCTTTAAGTTAAGAAACATTTTGTCCTCCATCCAGAGGAGGTTGGCTTTTCTACACAGCAATGGAGGCTACCTATGGGACAGATCTGGTTGGCAGGCCACAGACTGACAAAGTCCTCTGGATGGGGGACGAACCGTTTCTTCACTTAAAGAAACAATTCCAGATGATGATCTAGCCATTTTTATTGGATTCATGAGTCTTACAGCTTCAAGGTAGAAGCTGTTCCTCAGCAGGGGTGTCAAACTCACCCACAAAAGTGGGCCAAAATTAAAACCTTTTTCAAACTAAGGGCCAGTTTCAGAATCTACATTAACTCAAGTTATATACCCAACATCTTTTCTTGGTTGCAGGGTCCTCAAAAAGAGTTTGATTGGTCTCATTTGATGTTCTCTGTTGCACTTTTGACATCATAATCAAAGATTACTGAAAAAATATCAAGTGAAAAAATGATTTTAGCTTCTTGGGGGGCAGAAAAGATGTCAACGAGGGGCACATTTGGACCCCGGGCCTTGAGTTTGACATATGTGGTCTAGTGGTTCTACACTTAGCGCTTCACAACCTCCTGCCTGAGGGGAGCGGGGCAAAAAAGTGTGTGTGCTGGGTGAGTGGGGTCCTTCATGATGCAGGTGACCCTTTTCCTACATCTGGAGGCGTAGATGTCTGTGAAAAACAAACGTTAAAAAAAAGTAATTAATCACTTTGTGTATGAGAGATGTTTTGTTGTTGATTTTGTGTCTTCTTTTTGTTGTGTGAAGCATTTTGACTTGACTTTTGCAAATAGCTCCTAAACAAGCGCTTGTGCTTCTCTCCTTTATGAAGATTATGCCTTCTGAGTGTTTTTCCCACAACAAACCGACACGAACACCCCATCTCTATTTGCTTGTTTGACTCGTAAACATGATGACTCGTCGTTAATTACCCGGAGTTGGGATTCCAGTGTGTGACTTTGACATTTCTCCAGCAGCGCGGCGGCTTTAAGGAGGGGGGCGTGGTGCTGCTGTTTTGACCGACTTGTCGGTGCTGTCACTCCCCACTATCACTCAGCTGAATGAACAGTCAACAGGGGATCGGCTCTGCTCCGACGCAGATTGTTTTTTTTTTTTTTTTTTTTTTTTATTAATAGGAGGGGGGGTTCCTATTTGCTTGCTGACAGCAGCACGGGATTATTACCGCCGAGCAGCTGCTGTTTCCTTGTGAAGAATCAGTAAGGTAGGTGCGTGATTTCTCCGTGGATGAATTAAATAAGCTGGATTTGCTGTGATGGCAGCGGCAGCGCAGGAAGCCATGGGCTGGGAAGCGTTTGACGCGTAAAGACGCAAACATGAATTTGATGTGCGGTTGATGCAATATTCTTACTTAAACTAATAATAATTATTTTAAAAAAAGCAAGATTAAAGCCTCTTGTAAGATTTAAGGCGAACAAACTGCTTTGCTGCTGTAGATTCCAGTTAACCCAACCCTTTGAAGCGTCCCTGAACGCCTCCTGCATGAATATAATTGACTCCAATTATAATATTGCTCAATCCTCCCATCAGTTAGGCAATAACACGTTACATGCCGCCATTAGAGGCGTATTGATTAATTTATAAGCGCTCCTTTGGGTGACACGTTGCCTCTTTTTAAAAGAAAATACGCGCAAATTTTCTGCGCCTAGTGATCAGCTGTTGCATGATGACAGACTGCAGTGAGAATTGGCTGCTCATTGCTGCTCAATGCATTTGACCTCGATATTTCCTCTGAGTCGTGCGTTCACTGGGCTAAATAGATACGATGTTATCCCAAAGACGGTCCATAGAGGGCGCTGCCTCACCTCAGCTGCTGTGACGTCCCATTTCGGTTTCACCTGCACAGCAAAAGCTGCGTTTTTAGAACAATGCAGAGGTGATTCCTATCATTGCGTTTTGTTTAAATCAAGTTATATACCTTTTAAAGCGTTTGAGATACTCCTTTTCCCTCGAAATAACAAAAAAAACCTTGCTTGACCTAAAGAAAAAATACATTTTGATTTTTATTTCTGCTATGAGAAGAGTTCAGTCATCTTTTTTGGCTGTCTCCATAAAAATAAATTCTTTAAACCAGACTGAATGGCTTACTGGTTGTGATGGATATGTAACTGCGGTGGGCAGCAGCTTCCTTTCTCTTGAGTTAAACTTGGCTGAAGGGAACTTTTCAGGTTCTGTTTTACGTCCAAACACCGGCACGTCAAAATATTTCTTCCTCTAACAGAAAACAGGTGTCTCCTCACAGCTTGGCTGTCTAAATATCATAAATAAATGTAGACGCTAATTTAAGATGGAGAGTTTTGTTGCGAAAGAAAAAGTTGTATTTAAATATAGTAAAGGAGACATCTTGAGAGCTGAGCTGAATGCTTGGACTCTCCAGAGCATCCTTAAATCATCCAGTCCATGCAACTCGTTGGTTTATAGAACAGGAAGGCACCATGAGGTGTTTAATCTAGCTGAACATCTGGCAGTGATGCAGTTCTGGAACCTTTTGGCTGGTTGCTGAGGTTTTACAAGCACAAAGCGATCCCCTCCTGCTCACCCACACAGCTTTGTTTGAGGAGTTGGTAACTTTTGTCTCATCTGGATGAGCACTGTTCTGCTTCAAGATCATTAAGTGAAGCCAAAAATGATTCTCAGCTGTATTGAGAAGTAAGAAAATTAGATTTTTATTTTTGTTAATTTTTAAAGAGCAGTGTGGCAGAAAATATTTGACAGGATTATGGCACTGGATTTAATCAAACTGTAAAAAGTGTTTTGCAGGATTTGTCCATACAAACACTGCTGAGGTTGTTTTAACCAAAGTCTAAAGTAGGCATCAATAGCAAACTGAACCTCTAAAAGTTGTTAATGGATGCCAGCATTGCATGGGTTTAATGAAAAGCCCTGCTCTTCAGCCATCTGCAATCTATTGAGTTTTAATACATTTTTGTTGGATTTCAATTTAAAAACGGAATGTTTATTTACTCTCAAATCAGACTTTAAAAAGCTGCTCTTGTTGAGTATTTTTAGGTCTGCTGTTTTGACTAAAGTGCAAAATGCTTATCCAGCTACCTGTGTGTGTTTTCAGAGGAGCGAGAGAGAAAGAAAGAAAAATACGTCTGACATCCAAAAGTAACAGAACCACAGAGCTGAGGTGTTCTGCTCCTGGCTGCGGCCCTGCTGACTGAGCACAGAGTGAAGGACTTCTGGTTGTCTGTGTTTGTTTCTGTGGGAGGAAGGATGAGGGGGAGCTTTGATCAACACTGTGTGCAGCCACACATGATTTTGGGTTTTACCAGGTCTAAACTGAAATGCCACATGCAGGGGTGGCCTGCAGGGGAAAGACGAGGTCATTGTTCCCAGAACAGGCAGCTGAAGCAGAGGTTTGCTGACTTCTGTCAAATGTTTTGCTTGGCTGATAATTCTGATTTTTGGTGGTGCAAGGTTACTTTTTTAGTAGCAGCAGGAGAAGGCACTTGCTGAGCCAAGCAAATGGCTTATTTTCTATTTTCTGTTCTTTGTGCCACCTTTTTGATGAACATCTGCAACATGTAAACTAATTTGTTTCATGTTTTATCAGAAGCACTCCGAGTTTAAATGCACAGCACCTCTTGGTTAAATCACAACTAATGAGAATTATCACTTCATCCTGAAAACGATGTGTCCACTCCTTTTCTTATCGCTGGTGCATGACCTAGCTAGATTTCCAAAAGTCTTAAATATTTAGTAGCCTACTTACATTATTTTGGTGGTATGAAAATTTATAATGATTCAGAATATTTTAGGAAAGTCTCCATTGAAGCGCCAACAAACTGTTTCCTCAACAGTAGTCCTGCTGTGGAGAACCTGAGACTGAGAGGAACTTCAACATACCAAGAATGCTCATGTTGTGCCAGAGAGCCTTGGCATCAGATCAACCTTGAGTTTACCCAACTATGAAGTTCTGTAACGCACATCTACTTGTATCTTGCATCAGTAGTTTCCCTTTCAGTTTTTTTAACATTATTCTTATGTACTTATGTAAATATACTGAGGATTGAAGTTATGAAACAGCTGTATGAGTCAGCTCCATGTGTCATGGACATTATTGGTGCTCTTAATTAAAAGCTTAAACATTTGTGAGGGGGAAAAATGGTTAAAAAAAAATACCTAAAATTGAGGCTTTTGTACAATAATGTAGTGTTTTTAATAACTGGAGCTCGACTACCATAATAAATGTGCATGTTTCCACCATAAAGAAAAATAAAAAAATTCTGATATAAACTGCAGACTGATTAAGGCTTGATCCCCCCCCCCCCCCCCCCCCCCGTACCCATATAAATCCACCGTAAAGCAGCATGAATGCTGGATGATTAATTCATCAATCATATCGAGACTCGGGGACCAGGTGTTTATGTAAGATTGCCTCTTTAATGTCTTTGACAATTATTTCCCCATGAGTGGGATTCATTTAGCACTGGGGGTAATGGAAGCTGAATGTCCTAATATTTCTTAGCTTTGTGACAGATTTGTCTTCCTTTGGTCAGCCGGCTGAACCTTTCCTCACCCTTGTAGATGGAGCTCAGTACACTGGTTGTTTCAGTCCCATGTCTTCATGTAGTCTCAAGCAATTAACCTCCATCAAAACAGGCTGCAGAAAGGCAGGCTGAGACCCGGGCATTGCTCCTGCCCCTTGGCTAACATCACCCTGAGAGGGCGAGTAAGGTTTTGTCAGTAGATGGAAGTGGAGGGGCGTCCACATGGGACCTGGACTTGCGCTACGTCACTGAGCACAAAGCAGCTCTTTAACTTGGGATCTGGAGCACATCTGGAATTATTTATAAAACTTCTAGCGCGTCAGCCTAACCTTAATCTTCTGGGCTGCAGGTTTCCCCCTCACCTCTACATCTTTTGCTTCTGAAGAAACAGCGAGAAGTGGTGCCTGGAGATGTTCTGCTATTTTTCTGCGTTTCAATCCTGCTTGAATAAAAATCAGCTGGTGTTTAGTTTAAATCCACAGTTTTACCATAAGGTCTTTTTATAGCATTGCTTTTAATCACGTGGAAGTATCTGCATTAGCGATAACGTTTTATTTTTGTAGACGCATTTGTTTCCATATTCCTATATTAATGAAAAATCTATTTAATAAAATGCAAAAATTTGAAAGACACTCCTCCCAGCAGTAACGCAATGCCAGTGTGACATCATCCGTAGAGATTGGCCTCTAAACTCTACAGCTGGGTGCAGATAACGGAGCAGCGTGGATGTTTATTTTTTTTCCCCCCTCTTCTGCATTCCAACGTCTTATTTATAATGGCCGTGATCTCCGGCACTGGGGGCTACTTCTATAAAAGGAAGTTTGAAAACTTGTGCCGACCCTCTCAAGAGGAGGCTTGCATGCCACATTTTCTTCAAGATGCGATCTTGAGATTTCAAGTAGAATGACATCAATCACACAGTTTAAAAACTTCAAGTTTGGCTTTGGTCATGGTTTGGGATTTTGGTGGTCGAAGTAAAAAAAAAAACGGATGGCTTTGAACTTTTCTCATTTGTCCTTTTTTGTCTTACATTGCTGACTACCAGGATCCAAACCTCCCTCATGTAGCCTCAACTCTTCTTCACTTAACAGTCCAGATGTCCTCAATGGCTTGACACCCTGTTTAATTTGCATCATATGGTATTTATAGGAGATTACCTTAATAAGGCCATTAACCAGTGAACTGTATAGATTTGGTTAAGTTGTATGCTAAAGACTCACAGCCCTCTAGGCTCTAAAACTTAAAGTTACACTTGCTGGTTAAAAAATGTTGGTAAAGTGTTGAGTCCACTTGGATTTCTAAGTACTAAGTAATTGAGGGCCTTTTAACAAGAGGTCCGTCCTAGCATTCTTTGTTTTGTGTCATTGTACAGTAACTATCAGATCTTTCTTTCCCTCCCTCCTGCCAACTCCTTGGTGGACAAGGGTTCCTTTTTTCTCTGCCCCGTGCAGCTCTGTTTGTGTTTCATTGTGGGAAAAATTCTCCACTGTCCGTGAGAGTCCTCCGCTCTCTGGACTTGCTTTTCCCTTGGGGTGCTCCATATTTCGAGGCACTGAGCACCACTGCTGTGGGGCTTTGGGGCCCTGGGGTTCTAGTTGTCTCGGCAACTCCTCGTGGTAACCAGCAGAATTCATGTGCCTTGTCTTTGGACTCTAAAACAACATTTTTAAGATATTTGTTTGACCTGTCCCCTGATGATTGGACTCGACAGCACTGTTTGTCTTTTCTTGTGGTAGGGAGGGAGTTTTAAAGGCAGGATTATAAAGAAGATTGGCATAAAGAACTCCCCACCAATAAATCACTTTAGATGGGGGACTGAGATTGGAGCCTGGGTCTTGATGTATTATGGTTTTGCAATGGGGGGCCAGGCTAAGACTGGTTTACGTTGGTTTTGAATGCAGAGTTTTCTGACTTTAAAGTCGGATATTGACCTTGAGGTGTAATGTCTTTGGCTTTTTGCACATTTTACATTGTGTTGTTCTGTTATACATAAGTGTTATTTGTCACTTCTGGGAGAGGGCATTTCATTTTCATATGCAAATACTTTTTTATTTTAATATCTGTATGAGATTCCACTGAAATACAGGTTTGGTTACAGCAGAACAGGCTGCCATTTTTACAGAAAATTGCAGATTTTCATCTAGCAAAGCCTTCCTGCTCGATTCTGAATTTCATTTAACTAACCAGAATTCCCTTTACGGGTGTGACATATGTATATTTTATTGATGTTATCTAAGATGAGAGCACCTAAATTTGAGCTTTAAATGGCGTTTCATTGCATTTACAATCTGTTGTCTCTCTGCTCATCATAATATTCATATCCTGACTCCATCTTCTGGAGTTGGAAACATAAATAATTATGGGAAGACTGGAATAAAATGCCTGCCATATCTGTAGGAAACTTCTGCAGAGAGCTAAAACCAAATGACTAAAGCATTTTACAAGATAAAGAACATCATAATTCTTACGCAGCCTTGTAGAAGACTAAATTTGGCTTCTGTATCTTCCCATGCATTTCTTTTAAATCATGTAATGACTTCATGCTGCACTTCAAAGCTCTTAAGTTGAATAGAAAGCTGTGACAGGCACTTTTACTGTGTGTGTCAGGTTTTCCCTCAGGCCCCTAATGTATCATTGGTGCTAGCTGCCATCGGTTTCTATTTGAGCTGTGAGATGGATGAGCAGCTATGGATTCAGGAACACTTCTGTCTTTGTGCCATCATCTCACTAAACATAGAACGTCTGAACAGTGGACCTGAGCCAAATCCTTCTTCCCCAACAAAATTCTTTTTGCTGAGACTTCTTTACTCCAAATGACAAACCACTTTGGCAGCGAGTGAAACATTCATGTTTGAGTGAATGAGGTTCTGTCTCTTGAGCCTTGTTGAAAGGGCTCTTTTGCTTATATCCTTCAGTAGAACAGGCTGATCTTCAGCAAATTTAAATGGCCCGTTGAAAGGTAAGGTGTTTATTTGAGCTGTTATAAACTGCACCAAGAGCCCAGATTTAGCATCATGGGGGCGTTCTCCACCATCTGGAAACACTAGCAGGTTGCCCCTTTCTTCTCCACTTTAGTTATTCTTACATTCACCTGCAACTATTACTTGTCAGCCTGCTCCTTAGTGTTTCTTGTGACTTTTTCCATCTTCTTTGTGCTGATGGAAAAACACAGGTATTCATGCAGATACTGGCTCCTCTTTGATTTTTAAGTTCTGCAGATGAAGAGCAAGCCTATTAAAACAGATGCCATCTTCTGATATGCACTGTATCCTTCCCTTGTGGTAAATATCGCATATAGACATGTGACCCCTCTTCAACTGTTCACTTTAGTTGCTAAGATACACCCTCCCCCAGTCCACATCCTCCTCTTCCTCCTTTGCATCGTTCAGCAGCCTCTCTGTTCAGTGTGCTGTTTTCCTTCTCCGTCCTCTTGTTTAAACTATTTGCCATCAGCATTCAGGAAGTGTGGGGGTAAACAAACAGCAGGAGCTCGTCGAAGGAACTCGGATGACCCGATCACGTCCTAGCAACTGTGGAGATGAGGTTATTTTGGTCTCTCGTTTTTAGGGTTTAAGTTAAAAGATCTGGGCTCAGCGTTTTTATTTTGAAGCATTGCCACTCTCTTCTAAACGAGTTGCTATTCCAGCTTTGACTCCAAAAAGAAAGAAAGAAAGAAAGCGAAAGAAAGAAAGCCCCTTTCTAGTGGGTGTGGATGAGGTATCTGGTGCTTTTTTATATATATAAAAAAAGTTCAGTCCAGTATTTATGTGAAAGATAAACAGTTTCATGTAATGGTGGTCTGTGGGCACATGTGTGTTGAAAGTTCAGCAATGAAGGGAAACCCCATAAGTCAAACAGTCAGGCAAACATTAAAGCTACAGGAGGTTGGCATCTTTTCCAATAACTTGGCTTGATAGCTTTTTTTATTTATTTTTTTGCTCTGCATCATAACCTGTATATTCCTTCAGGCCATTTAATGACTACTTATGGCCAGTTTTCCTCCATCTTCTCAACTTTTGTGCCCACTGAATGTGAACTCAAAATGACTGTGATCATCAAATTGAGAAACAAGAGTACAATAAGTCAACATAAGAGCCTCCCTGGCTGCTCTCTGTGACATCTGCTAGGTTTGAGGATGGTAGTAGGAGTGCGGATTAAAGGTATTAGGCAGGCAAACCGGACCCTCGGTTCTGACGTGCTGTAATCTCTGCTATATATGACCACCCCACGCCCACCCCTGCCCACTCAATCCTCAGCCCCAACCCTGCTGTGCTGACGAGTAAAATCCCTTTAAATATGCAATTAAATGCCAGAGTTAGGCTTATTACAATGGCAGCTGTTGTATAGAAGGAATAAAACAGAGTTTTGTGATTGTACCTACAGTTAGGTGATATTTAAAGTAAGGGGATAAAGAGAAAATACAGGCTCAGCTCGGATATAATGAGATATTGTTGGGTTTGAATATTCAGATTTAACATTTATGCCACCACTAACGCTTGTAAAGCTTTTAATATTGCAGCAACTCCAAGTGAAATATCATTTTCATAGAGATCGTTTTATGTTATTTTATGAGGGGATTGCTTGCAGTAGAAAGCGCCAGCTTAAATAATTGATTTAATTTTTTTTGCATCGCTCCTGCCGTTGCATCACTACCTGTCTTGTGCAAAGCTCCTCGTTTTCCTTCAGTTTGCTATGGCGACAGGCCGCAGTGCATAAACCAAACGATGTTTGGAGACTGCAGAGCTACAGCATGTTGCATTCCTTATCTCGGAACTGTCGGATAGTGCAGAAACGAGATAAGCAAATTTAGACTTTGTGCATCAGTTTGGTTCAGTTTTTCACTTAAAAAAAAAAAGAAAAAAAAAAGCCACAAAAATAAAGACAATCTTAAAGTGTAAACGACCTACACTAATTTTAAAAACATCTGTAGAAGATGCGTGAATTTTGTCTCAAATACTGTATAAGATTAAATTGGAAGCAGGGTATGCTATTGTAGTGGACCAAGGCCTACGTCGGAACCCAGTCTAAGGTCAAAACTCTTGACCTTTAGAACCTTGTGGGACAGAAGCTGTCATTTCATGTATTTGAATCCATAAATACAGGTTCACCCATCCTGAGACTTTCTTTCTTGAAGATTCAAGTGAAAAGAACACTCTCTTTTTATTATCATTACTATCTTACAAATGTTGATAATCAAAGTGTCTTAGTTCAAACCATTTTAGATGTTGCAGTGAACTAATCAATTTTATTAACTGAGTAATGATTTTATTCTCATGTTAAAAGCTGTGCAGAATTATGCATTTTTCTGATTTCTGCTTTTGAATGAGCAAGTGTGTGCGTTTACAAGGTTACAGTCAAACGAAAAACAAGTTGTTATGTTAAAACTGTCATGTTTTAGAATCCTCTCAGACGTAAATAGAGATGTTTTGCACCTGTGTCTTAGGCACGCCAAAACAGAACCCTCTCGGTCTGTGAGAACATTTCTGAGCTGTCTCATAACAATTCTCGCTGTCTCTAACTCCTTACGTCACAAAAACCCACCCCTTCTGGTCGTTTCTGACCAATGAAAAATCCCAAAAAGTGAACCGGGAAAGGGCCTTTAAAATGTCAGTACTTCCTGGTTTACACAGACTCACAGACACAGAGTTCAGAGTTCTGGAGTTCTGAAGTTGCTGGAGTAGTTCTGTTAGAGACGGGATGATTCTGACATGACAAAAGCTCTTCCGAGTTTCATGGGATTATAACATTTCCACTGAGGTGAGCTGTGGCGGACAGAATCTCGCCGCTACTCCGGACGAGTAACAGCATCCTACGGAGACGCTGAAAGGGTGCGTTAAACGGAATCTCGCCTGAGACATCTCCAGGTAAAAGAGTCGTTTTCACCACCTAAGTGTACTGTGAGGAAAAGCTGAAGAAAGCCCGGAGAGTGCCGTTCTGTTCAACACTCTACCTCAAACACCATCTTTCTCCCCTTTAAACTTCATCTTTCATCTTAAACTTTTCTATGAAGTAGAAATTCTCCCAGATATTTAGAAATGTCTGTGTAAAGTGCTTATTCACATCCGTGTGGGTAAAAGATCATAGTTGTACAGTTATAAATGTCTGTTGGTGCAGCAACGGAAAAATCATGGCCGTATGATTTTTCCTGATTGATTGCTTTGTTGTTATTTTCATAATTTGCCAAATTAATGTAAATGTTTGATGTTAAATTTGATTCTGTAAATAAATGACCGCATTCATTTTGATGGGTCAAATTTAAATGACGTCTCACGTTTGCATTTCCTTAAATTCAATGCACGTTTTATTCAGTCCAGAAAAATGAGGAACTCGCGTTAAATGATGAATATATCCCAGCATCTGTTCATCTACACTATGAACACTGATGAAAGTCCCTATCGGAAATGTCTATTTTCTCATCAAGCATACAGTCAAATGAACCCATTCTTCCTGTCTTGACTTCTTTTTTTTCTTTTTTTTTTACATTTTATCCAAGAAATACAAGGTTTTGACTGAGATTAAGAGGAAGAATCCCTGTTGTGATTCGTGTGCTGTATACATCAGGGCACAAAAACTCGCGTATAAGCTAGTTGAGAAAGTATTAAAACAGACATCGATCATAAATCTGCTTGTCTACATGCTAGCGGTGTGCAGAACATTTCCCTGACTTACTCTTTTAACTTTCCTCTTAGAGTTAAAGCTTTTTGAAAACATTTTTTCTCCACATATTGTTGGATGAAGTGCTCAAATTGTTATTTAAGTGTCCGTATCTTGTGTTTGTGTTAAAGATATTCAGATTTGAGAATGATGGCAAGTGATGAGCATAAAGTTGTTTCATCAGTCAGTGTTCATGATAGTTGAGATGGCTGCACTGAAACACGTCAAAGGTCACCCAGGTCTTTTTCTCTTGTCTCTTAAAGGATCTCGGAGACCAATTGTGTTCAACGTTGAGGTCATAATAATTCCCATTCCCACTCCGGTGCTGCTGTTTTATGAGGATAGGAAAAAAGGAAAAAGTCAGACTCATTGTTCTGTGACGGAAACTAAAATGTTAAGAAAGGAAAAGTAGCACGGGGAAACTGCTGACCCACATTTTTTATTTTTTTTTACATCATGTACTGGGACACAATTTTAGGCCCAAACTGACCATTTAACTTAAATGGCATGTAATTGGAACAATGTGTGTTGATAGTTTGCTCCAAGACGACAATATGTGATTAGCAGATTTGTACTACTAGGGTCCAGATTATCATTTTTTTGGTTTGTTTTTTGTTGGAGCTGGTTTTCATCCTGTTGAATGAGACAACTGCTTGTTATGCTACTACATGTCAACTGTAATTTGTATTTTAATCTTTGCAGCAGCTGGAAACGTCTGCATTAGTATTGACAGAATGGATCTTTTGGATTTGACTTCCAAGAGGCTGGATGCTACGACTGACTGGAGTTTGAGTTAAAGGCAAACCCTGATGGGTTGTTTTCATTGATGGATACTTTATACAGTTTACTTTCTTTAAAAAATAAACTAAAGTAACCTTTTAGTGTAAGGCTAAGCAATAAAAAAAAAAAATCTCAATAGCAGTTTCAGTTCTAAGACTTTATAATTGGCTCCATCTCTGCCTTTATTTATTTTATTTTTCATTTTTTAACTTACTGATTTTTATTATTTTTTTAAGTTTTCTGTGGTCTGGCTCTATCTTATTTGATCAATATTACTATACAGTATATCCAAATAGCACTCTAATCAACCAGACAGTTTTTATTCAGCGTTCTAAGATTCAGGCTTTAAAGAAAAAGATTATCAAGCTTTTGCTGCGGCTGCTCAGAGTAATAAAAAAAAAAAAGAAAGATGCTTAAAACTCATCTTTCAGTTTCAATACTCACCTATTTATAACTGCAGCTTTATTTTACCTAAAGGAAATTAACAGTAGGTGTTCCCACATCCACATGGTGGATCAGCTGGTAGAGCTGTTGCCTCTCAGCGAGAAGGTCGCTGGATCGAATCCCAGCACGGGGCATTGCTTGGCTGAGTTTGCATGTTTTCTCCATGCATGCACTCTCACAGACAAAAAACATGCATGTTAGGCTGATTGGTAACTCTAAGTTGTTCCTAGGTGTGATTGAAAGAGTGAATGGTTGTCTCGTTTGTCTCTGTGTCCCTGTGATGGGCTGGAGACCTGTCCAGGGTGTCCCCTGCCTCTTGCATACGACTGCTGGATATGGGCACCAGTGGCCCACCATGACCTGAAAAAAGGAAGAAGCAGGTAAAAATAATGGATGGATGGATTTAACGCCAAGTGAAAATACAAGAATTGATATAAAACTATGAGAAAAAGATGAAATTTAAATAATTTTGCTTATGTAAAATGTGATATGTGGAAAAGCAAATTTGTAAATAAGAAGCCATGTTAACTAAGGAACTGTTGACACTTGAAACCCACTGAGGCAAGTTTAATTTTGATGCTAAATTTCTGTCATTGTTTAAAACCAAATGCAGCTTTAAATCTCAGCTTCAGTGGTGACATAAAGCACAAAACCAGTCAGTCTCACAGTGCTCCTGCTGCTGATGACTGTTTAGAAGGGTTGGCTATTTTTATACAGAGCCACCGTTAGTCAGATTTAATAACTTTATAATAAGTTGCATTTGGGGTTCACAAAAAAATGGCACTGAATTGTGTGGCAGTGCATAATTGTTTGTGTTTTTGTTTCTTAGTGATTGATTTTCAGAAACACTTTGCCTCAGTTCTTATTGTGGACAGTCTTAAATTGTAGGCTTGATTTCACAGTTATTGTGGGTGTTTGGGCTTAGTTTTTTTTTTTTTAGTTTTTTTTACACTTTGACTGCACAAAATGAATAAACATGACCTTCTGGCCTGTCACTGTGTTTTCAAAAGAAAAAAAAAAAGATGGATGTCATGTGCACGTGCCACTGGTCTTAAGATACAGGAGTCTGCTGAGAGCTCAGCTGGCTTTAATCAACACCATCATTTCCCCTTCTGGTGGGTAATCGGTGCTCCATGGACCTCTGAGTGACACCCCCCTCCAACCTTTGCTCTCTAACAACACTACACAGTGTGGGATGACACCCTATATATTTATACTGTCTCTTAAGCACACAGCAGTAAGAAGAGCCATGCTAAAAGTGTGCCCTCATGCTTAGATACTTTTTTTTTTTTAAGTCATCCCTGAACACAAACGCATCTACACAATTACAATATATTTGATTTATTACAGATTCACTTTAATATGTTAAACTTTGGCTTACTGTAATAGTTTTACTCTTTGGCAGAGTTTGCTTATAAATTTAAAGGAGTTGCAGCGTATGATTTACAGTCATGAAGTCGCTCTGTACTGCGACACAAATGGAAAAAATTAAGGTTTGACTTATCAATTCGGCTTCAGTTTGTGCATATACTCTGATAGTAGCTGTACTGCTTACAAGCTAAAATGCAATGGACCAGCCCTGAAATGAAGCATCCTGACGCCCCCCCCCCCCCCCCCCCCCCTGTTCCTCTTATAGTTTAATCCACATGTTGTGAAGGAGCCCCTTTTATCAGGGGAGCAGACTGGTGCAAAGGCTTAATGGGATACTAAATCAGGGGAACAACATGTCTGACTCCTCACCATATAAGAGGCAGCTGGACAACACTGTGTGTGGCTGGTTGAACAGTGCACGAGTGTGTGAATGATATTTAGAGTCGAAGATCAATTGGTTCTTGATGCGATGGGTTTTCAAAACAGGCTGCATAGCTGCAGGTGACGTCTGTTCTCCAATTTATTCTTTTATTAAATGTATTAGCATTCAGTAAATGCAGCTACACATAGTTTTCAGATTTATTTTGTGCATTTTTTTTTTCTTGATTTCTGCATTACCGTTATATATTTTTTGCTTTCTGCTGTGTCGGAAAATAAATATCACTGCATTTAATGAGCAGTGGATCAGAACGGATCATTCTAACCAACTTTAGAGATAAACGGGAAGTGTTTGTTGTTCTTCTGACATCCCCAGAGAACTCGGTCAAGAAAAGTGAAATGCCCATCCATCGCTCCAAGCATTACAAGACACAAAAAGACATGTATTAATGTGGTGGTGGTGGGGGGTCGGGTCATAATTTACTTTTATTTTCAGAAGTAATCCATGGATTTAGCTGGATTTGCGGGTTCCATAAAAGTATTTAAAAAAAAAAACCTAAATTGTGAACTATTTTTAAGGACTCTACTTTCTCTGGTTTGTGATTAAATCTTTTGAAGAAAAAAAACAACTTTTTTCCCCTTTATTTTTTCCCTATTCACAATGGCTTCAAATATAAACTTTCTGCTCAACTTTTACAAGTTGTTGGTTCTTTGTGCACAGTGTGGCACCAGCTAATCATCAAAGCTCCTTAATCTTAACTTGTAATTATATAATTGGAGTATTGAGTTGTATGTTTCCAACTATTTTAAAGCCCTGAGCTGTAATTTTGAGGCACTGAACAACAATTATGCCCTAATCACTGCTGTAAGTCTGAAAGTTGACCTTGGTTGTTCAGACTGCCTTTGCTGTTGACGTGTTTCAAAAAGCTTCATCCTGATATCTCGAGCTCAGAGGTCTGGAGAAAGGGCAGAAGAACTTGGATTCAGACACACCTGCTCACAAGGGGCCTCTGTTGGCAGGACAGATGACTCCCAGATGTTTGCAAAGCGATTGTATGACAGTCATGACCCTCTGTGGTGTCACATTGAGAGGGGGGTCACTGTTTGAATCTGAAACACTTTCGTCATACTTCCTGGCGTACTTGACCATTCATAAGCTCTTGATATGCTTTTATGTTTGCTTTGAATCACTTCATAGAAGAAAATTATTACACGTGGAATGGCTGAGGTGGGCTTAAAGTCTTGGATTCAGATGGTAATAATTGTCTTAAAAAGTTTATTTTATTTTATTAGCCTTTTTTGGATGGCAGGATTAGAAAAAAGTTATAAAGTACAGCGTCGGTTGTACGGCTGAAGTTTGTTCTCTATAGATGGAAGACTCTGTCACCAATATAATAGTCGCTGAAATATATAAAACTAACGTTTGAATTAAAGCATCTGGAAAAAGAGCAAAGGCTTCAATTTTACCATCAGTCTTTTCCCCCGTTACTATTCTGTCAGCCACTATTAATCCCTTTTATAGTTCACACACCTGGATTCTAAAGTCCTAAAGAGAGCTATGAAATATGAATCATTATAACAGAAATATGGTTTTCTTGTGGGCTTTCATGTTTTTAATGCTAAAGGTGTCAGCTGCTGTGGGAAAACTTTGCTTTGTTCCATTTTACAAGGAACGTTTGTGCTTGTTTAGAGATTCAAAAGGTCAGTTGGGAAGTTCGGTAGAATAGAGTTACACTTTTATTGTTCTAAAAACACCTTTTTTTTTTACTTATATGGGCTGTTGCTTTGCAAACCTTCATGCATTATGTCCAAGAGACTCTGTTTAAGTTTCTGTCGCTGTGGGCTCCTTCGTGCTCCAAGCCTGCCTTCAAAGTTCAGCTGGCAAAGACATCCACATGTAATCCTTCTTTTACTTGCAGCCCTTTAATGGGGCTGTTTGACTTAATGGGAATCAATTAAGGTTTGTGTTTATTAGAAATAATAATTATAATAATAATAATGAAAAAGGTTCAGAACCTACTAGACTCCCGGGAAGGGACAAATGGTCAAACAGTATTTACATGAGTTGCCATGGATGAAAGGGGAAAGGTAATCTGATTTTGTGGGGGAAATGTCAGTTAAATTAAGTTGAGTCTGCTGCAATTAAACCCAATTAAAACATCAGGGTACCGAGTTCAAACTATTTTCTGTTTAACTGCTTGGCCCTGAACCAGAATCTGTTACCTTCAACTTTAACTTTATTTTGTATTAAGGCTCACTGAAACCTTGATTATCTGTTTTTTGAATGTCCATGAAGTTTCCATATCCTTTGGATTCAAATTATTTTTGATGGCTATAAATCGGCCAAAGCTGCTCTTAGTCATATTGTCGCAAAACTTGCTTTTGTGCAGACACAATTTTTTTCTAGTGCTCTATGTAAAACCAAAGCAAACTCTGAGGTCAGGCGTTTGAACAGTCAGTAAAAAACTAAACATTTGACTTGCTTATATGAGTTAAGAGGATCATTCTATGTCAACTAAGTCCATTCTTTGGTTAAATGGTATTTGTAACACAAGAACATCCTGAGTTGCCAACAAGGTGTTCCAAACAGCTCAACTGCTGTTCATAATTTGGCAGAGATTATCACTTTTTGCTCCAAAAATAGAATATATCATAGAATTGGGACAATCAGAAGGCTTAAAATGGCCCTTTTTATTATAGCGGCAACATTGGAGAAAACTCTTGCTGAAGTAGTCAAAGTTTTAATAATGACGGCCTTCATGCACGAAGATCAAGCTATTACATCATTTGTTAACATGATGAAGCTGTCATGAGTCAGTCCGCGGAAAGCTGCACCATTGTCCAAACATAACAGCATTTAGCTGGCACACATCCACACAGACACAAGAGGCACTGTGGAAGCAGGCAGTTGGATGACCTTTGAACCTGCCCAGTCTGCCTCGTAGACAAAAGGGCCATTCAAATATTTGGTACTTTTTTTTGCAAAAATTGGAAAAAAGCACTAGATGGGTAATTTTAGGGTTGATTTAAAGCTGATTGCTTGTCACACTTGTATAAAAGAAGGGCATAAAGAGTTAAAATAGAAGTTGGTAAAATAAAGTAGAAAACTTAAAAAGGGTACAAAAAAATGTCACACTGATTTATCGTTTTCCTCTTTGCTACGATTACTTTTGAAAGATGGATGGTAGCGTGCTACCCACTATCATGATTCATAGCCAACATACAATTAGCTTGTGTGTAAAAATGTGCCCTCACATTTATGCAGTCAAGAGTTCAGGCTTTGTGACAGAAGTAATATTTTTCTTGGTGGCAATTTATCTCTGGGCGGGTGTGAAAGAATGGGTTGTGTGCAAAGGGCTGTCACGAGGAATTCCTGGCTTAAACAAAACAAACTCATGTGAGAGCTGTCTGGTCAAAAGAAACCCTAAATAACACTGTAAGGAACAAAATGCTGTAAAACACGACTGTTTGCCATGTTAGCTTTGGCAGTGATCGGCTTAGAGGATTTTTTACTACTTTTTCTGCAACAATTTAAAGAAATTACAAAAAACTCAATTTTATATACTCGCAGCTGTTTCTTTGCTTCAATTAAGTATCATTGCAACTATACTGCATAAACGCAGACTAAAAGAGAAAATGGTGTTTGACCACATTACTTGGGGCGGCTGTGGCTGAGTGGTTAGAGCAGTCGTCCTCCAATGCAAGAGTTGGGGGTTCGAATACACCAGCAGTCACATGCCGAAGTGTCCCTGGGCAAGACACTGAACCCCTCATTGCCTCCAATGTGTGTCCCATCGGTGTATGAATGTGATCTAAAAGCACTGATTAGTCTCTTTTAAATGATTTGTTCAATTACCTTTGTGTAGATCTAGTAGAGTGCTGTATGGCCTGTTGAATGAATGTTCTAGAATTGTGCCGCTTGGGGTGGCTGCATGTTGGAGTAGCTCTGTTACATTCTTTCTGAGTTATTGCTTTTGAAAACTTTAATTCCTCTTTTTTTTCTGGATGTAAATCACTTTTTTCAGATGATCATTTCCTCTGGTATCATATGATGTGCATCTAGAAGGATTTTTACTGAAACCTTTTTACTTTTGGGCATTTGTTATGATGTGTATCCATGGCAACAAGGCAAGGTGTTTTTTTTAACAACCAGGAGCAGCTGATTATCATCTCCAAAGCTCATATACCTAAACTAAGCCCCAAATCCCAGATGAGTTGAAAAAGAGGCGACGTGTATGAATTCCCATCAACCTGGCAGCGGTGCTCGAGTACCTGATCTTCAATATCATGAAGCTGTTGGGGAAACTTGGCTCATGGCAACGGAAGGACCGTGATTACACCCCAACACCTTCAGCTGTCTGTCCGTGGTGAGGAGGAGCTTTCGGGCAGTTCTGCTGCCCAGGAGGACCAAGAGCCCCGCCGGATCTGACAGCAAGCTGGATCCAGGTGGACGGATCGGTATTTGTAGCCAGATCCTTCCTGCCCACAGCTATCAGCATCTATAACGACTCTTGAATGAAACCAGGATGATGAGCTATGACGACACTTAATTTCCCTTTGGGATTAATAAAGTATTTTTGAATTGAATTGAATGAATGGGTAAATGAGGGCACAGTGTAAAGTGCTTTGAATATCTTGATAAGATAGAAGGGAGCTATACAAGTACAGTCCATTTACCATTAAGGGGACCACCTTGGGTGAGACATTTCACCTTGTCCGATATTACATCCATGCTTTTTTGAATACATGTAATATCTTTAATTGTTCATATGCATCTTCATCTTCACGTCAGTTGAGATTTTTTTTTTACTTCAACATACTTTGCAGCTGGATATCTGTGACATTTGCCTTTTGGTGTCATTTACTGTGGGCAAATAAATTGTCAGCTTTGCTTGTTTTTGAAGGATCAACCATTGAAGGCTGTGAAAGTTACAATCTGCAACCATCTCCTTGGCTCACATAGTGACGATGTTGGATTGCACATGACTGTTTGTATTTATCTATTTTTTTTCTTTCAAATATGTGCTGTGCGGGACAAGTGAAAACAAACGCATCCTTAAAATAAAAGAGCAGATGGTCGTAAAATTTTGTTTCATAAACTCCCCACCCACTTTCTATTTTCTTGCAAGTGTTGTGGGGCATGGTGCTTATCATAAGCATGTCAAACAAACTCCATCTGCCTCAATTAGCAGGCTGTGATGGATGATATATTAGTAGCTGAAGTGCACTTAGCTGGACTGAAGCTTGGGTTTAGCATGCTCCTCAGGGCTTCATTGGGGTTTCCTCCTGTGCTTTGGGGATAGAGAGCTCACCCTGGAGAGAAAGTAGAAGTGATGCATCGGAGAAGGAGAAGGGGGGGTGGGGGTGGGGAGTCAGAAGCGGAAGTGGACATCTTGGAGATAAGATGGCATTGTCTCTGAGCAGGGTTAATGGACGTGTCCCCAGGGCTCTGTCAGGAATGCACACAAGCATCACTGCCAGCAGCTTGGTATCATCTGTCTTCTGTCCCCAGAGAAATATGATAAATGGCGTTATAGTTCCCATTTTGAATCTTTTGGCATACAAATGAAAGCAATTTGAGTGTGGTAAATGCTGGTTTTATCATAAATGGATGGTTGTTGCATTGTGAGGCAGTTTTTAATCAATGTGTTTTTTTCTTCTTTTTTTTTTATAGTTTCCCATTGCACTTTATTTTGAAATCTGTGTATTCCTAATGTGTGCTTTCAATGTCATGCTGTGTTGATCAATAATTAAAGTTAGGAAAAGTGGAATGTCACAGTGCAGGTTATAAAACCAAGTTTGTCCATGCTTTTTCAACTTTAAGTGCTTTGTTTGGTGATAATGATATGGGGCGGCCGTGGCTGACTGGGTAGAGCAGTTGATCTCCAATGGGAGAGTTTGGGAGTGGTGCTCCAATGGGAGCAATCACATGCTTAAGTGTCCTTGAGCAAGACTGAACCCCTCATTGCCTCCGATGTGTGTCCCATTGGTCTATGAACGTGATCTTAAGCATTTATTAATATTTACAGATTCAGATGAGCTTTGTAGAGATGTAGAGTGCTGTATGAATGGGTAAAATGAGGGCACAGATTGTAGTGCAAAGCGCTTCGAGTATGTTGACTGGATAAAAAGCCCAGTAAAGCCCAGTAATAAGTACAGTCCATTTACCATATGTGTCGGACACTGATTGCATACGAATTTTGAAATGCAGTTTTCTTCACAAAATAAGAAACTATATTTGCTAAGGGATAGTGGTTTCTGTGCTGCACTCTCATTTCATGCATAAGGTGAAGGTTTGCAATTCAAGTTAGTATAATAATATATTATAATAACCCAGAGACAATGAAAAGTGCTTTGCCCCACCCCTGCTTCAACACAGTTTTTATTGTTTGACTTTATAGAGAATGACTTGTTCCTTAATAGTATTTTTATGGTACCAAAAAGGATGTACTGTGGAAATTCAGGGGTTGTTTTTTTGTCCTGAAGTGGGATTTATGGGGGTCTTGAGTTCCTGATGTTGATCTTTGCGGTCACTGACCTTTATTTTATCACAACTTGAACTCTATTTCATAGACATGTCTACAGAGTGGCCCATGTACACCCAAACCACCTCCACCCCAAAATTCCATGCATAACATCAGTCTGAGCGTATGCTGCAAACTAAAGCCAACAGAGCTCTGTATAATCAAACCTGCCAGCTCACCTTCTCAATGAACAATGATTGGATCACAGGAAAATCCTTTTCCTGTCTAAGTCACGGAGGCGCTTACTAATGGGTAATGCCACGTTTGAGACATTCTTGCATTTGTAGGTGTGCTAATAATAATAACACCCAACAGGATTTAAAAATTTTGCATTTTTTATATTTCTTCCTTCATAATGTTTATTTTTTTATGCTCACTTGAAAAATAACTTCATTGGGTGGAGTTAGTAATGCAGGGTGGGAAACACGGGCCACCAAGGGGCACTTCCTCTCATCTTGCCCCCTCCCTTGGCCTCACATAGTCCTCATGGACTGTACACACATTCTATTTTCTTTATTATGTTTTTGAAAGAAAATCTCTTACCTTGTAGTTGAACTTCATATGGATGCTGTCATACACTGGGACTGGGACTCCAACGAGGGGAGGGGAGATGAGTGATCAAAAGACAGCGAGGGTGGGGGAGAGTCAGTGGGGACGTCAACAGCTCAGATCCCAGCTCAGTCAGCTGAAATCCAGAGCCAGACTCAGAAGCTCAGAGAGAAAGCAGACCTAAAATGCAGCAACTTTACTCAAACTTTGCAAAAACATGGAAGCTGGATGTGAAACTCACACTTTGAAAAGAACAAAGAGTTTTTTAAAACAAGAGGATACAAGAAGACTGTAAGTTTTTCTAAAGCTTGCTTTGTGGAGTGGTTCTTTTCTCCTTTTGTTGGTTACGGGACACGAGAGAGAGTCTCCAATGTGGGTAAGTACAAGATATTTGATCTTGATACGTATACTCATAACCTCACTGATCACAGAGAGTAACACTGAGCTGCTGTTCACACAGTAGGAGACCACACACACACACACACACACACAGGCTACAGATAATCAGTCCAGTTTGTCAACGCACTGCATCCAGCTACTCGGCCTTGCCAAACAGATGACTACCGACAACATAATAAACGGCAAGTTAGAATACTCAGTGGAAAAATTATAGTAAAAGCTCTGCTGCAGGGAAACAAAGGATTATGTTCCCTTGTGATTAAAAATTCTAAATTTTATGTTGGCATTTCAGGACAGGTCAGCATTTTACACTCCTTTTTTGCTTTATAGGCCATAAACAGCATGAAAAACAGGAATGTGAAATGTATGTGGTTTTCATGTTTGGGCTCTTTATTCAGCAGTGCTGACAGCACTTCTTCACCCACCAGTCTGCTGGTGCAGACTATAAACAGTTAGTGTGCATTAGTGATATGCTTGGATGTATTTTTAGCCAGTCTTCCTTGAATTTTGAGTCCGAGGATTGTAATTTTCTCTGGAAAAGCTTTCAAGTTTTCATGAATTATTCTGGGTTCGTTGTTCTTGTGGTCAGAGACGTTGAGACTGATGTCAAGTTTCTGATTAAATCAAACGAGGTGTGATGTGATGACATGGACTTGATGAACGTTGTGGGTGCAGATCTATTTCAGGTTCAAGACCACAGCTCACTGCACATCAATCACATGGTCAAAGCCTTTGGTGCGAGTACCATCCTGACAGCCACACATTCCATAACTTTTCTAAGAACTGAATATGTTGACATCATGTTCTGGAATATCCTTCAAGCTATAGACCCTTTGAAACAAAATGTGTTTTTTTTTTTATTTAAAGTAAATCTTACTTTTTTTTTTCACATTGAAGCATCTTAATTGTAAAGGCATAAACATACAATTCATGCACAACCTTTTAAAATTAACACATTGTGGCATCAAACCTGAGTGCTTAAGCACAGCCAGTTTTTGACTCAGAAATAAACTTTGGAAAATAATTACTACCCCATTTATCACAGGTTTAGGGTTAAAAATGCATAGCAAGTTTAATTAAAATATATTTAATATATAATTTGCACCCCACTCTTTACCTCTCTAAGTTTCTCACAACCAACAGTGAGTTCAACACTGGTTCAGCCGCTAAGATGATGGAAAAACATGCCAAACAATAAAAATCTCAATGTGTGACCATGTTTTCCTCCTGAAAAGTTGATCATTAGATGTATTGGTGTGAGAGATTGCAGTGATGAGTAAACACTTTAGACAAATGCTACTCAATCAACAGATGATTGGCCTAAAGGTTGATGATAAACTCTTTAATGCACTCAAAGGGCTATCCATGAGTAAACTAGATAATATCCATTCCACCACATGTAAAGCTTATGCTTCAGGCTTCTGAAAACCTCCCCGCATTCACGTGCACCAAGGGGGCAAGCAGTGTGATGCCTCCAGAAGATTCATTACGCAACAAAAGCATCAATGAAAGTAGAGGGCTTTAATGCACTGTATGAACACCCTTTGCTGCCATCAGCTCTGACAGGGCTTTTCATATTTTATCGACCATTACAGTTTGACAAGCTGATCTGCCAGGATTAGAGGCACTGTGAGGGATGGGTCGTAAGCTGCAGTCAACATTTTATCCCTTCAGTTCAGCTCCCAACACGATAATTTTCATTTGCATGGACACGACTAGACAAAGTCTGTAAAGCTGCTTTAATCTGATCTTTTGGGATCATCTGTATGTTGTGTTTTCAGTAGACTGGTTTCAATGTCTGAGGAACAAAGATGCTTGGGACTTCACAAGAAAGGCTACTTACTCATCTTTCTCTCTGGAAGTCCCCGCACTGATTGTGTGTCAAATGGCACTATTGTGTATGTGCCAGTGACACACTTTCTGTAGCTTATGATGTGTAAGCATATTGGTTCATACAGTGCCTCAATTCAGAGTAGGATTCCTGAAGGTTATTTAAAAAAAAAATAGCTGGTCACTTCAGCGGTCTGTCCCTATATGCCTTGCTATAACTGTCCTAGAGGGGCATTCCCGGCATTACCCAGAAGCCTTATGTCCTCAATGCCGCAGCTGTTGTCTTCTCACCCCTGCAAGATTGGTTTCTATTTGGACTGTGATGCAAAGAATGAGAAGTTAAACAAAGACGAGGTGACAAATCTGCTGAGCGCTGCTGACTTAACCAGCTTTAATGTAAGGTTGTGCAGAAACAAACGAGAATAGATAGGCTTCATTTTTTCTGCTTGTTCAAAATCAGGATTAAAAAACACCAAAGACATTCAAGTATCTGTGTAAATTGGATGAGGTCACTGCAGTCCTTCAAAAAGACGCATCCCTGGGGTGTTTGAAAAATATGAAGCTTTTAGGAAGTTTGGCATCCTTTATCTCCTGAGAGTCATGGTAACCAGCTCTGAGGCTGAATTTGTGCCAGCTTTCCCCCACACATTTAATAACATATCTTTAGTTGGTGAGATTTCATGAGTCTGGTGCATTCCTCTCAGATGAAATAAGAAAGCAATTTGGCATGCCAGGATAGTGCTTTGGGATTCGAGGGATACAAATATTGGATTTCATTCTGAGCCCTGACAATATGTGGGAATGTTGGGGCCTTTGGAATGCAGCATGGCCAACTTTCTTCTCATTCCTCAATATTAATAGTAACTGATCTAACCTAGTTCATCAGCACTCATTGCCCATTACGGAACTGGGTCAGCAATGACTTTGTACTTCTGTTATTGTCACCATCTGATTCAACCAAGCCAAGAATAACACCTCTAAGTCTGGAAGACCATGACAAATTTGGCTGACAGGACTTTTTGTGCAACAATAAAATACAGCCACTGGTAATTAACCTTAAAAGTATGAAAAAGAAAAATATATTTTTAGATTTTAAAAACCAAATGAACATTTGCAACTCCTCCCACTGGTTTGTCAGCAAAGTTGTACTGATTAATTCATCCAAGTTATCTGTTTTTGGATAGATTCAGCTTATCCTGAACTTCTTGTGTTTCATGAGGTTTGTGGCTCCTATATGGTGGCTTCATTGTTTTTAAAATAATTTTCCTCAAAGAGCATCTGTGTATGGCTAGGTGACTACTGTATCAAACTCTATATGGTTTGGTTCAACCATCAAACTCTACATTATCCTACATTTTCATGTGGGATGCCCAATAATGAATGTTCCTTGCATCAGGAAATGACATTTAAAAAAAATAAATCAAACTAAATGAAATGGCTTTTAATGACATCCTTGGAGGATTGGAAAAATCCCCCCCCTCTTTTTTTCCAGTGGTTTAGCGAAGGTATTTCCGTTTAATGGGTGAAGTGGGTTACTGTACCTCCTGGCCTTGTTAAAACCAACAGTGCTTATACAGTGCTTATGTGTTTGTTTTCAGTGATGTTGTAGCCAATAAGACCCTGGAGAGTTCTCAGACTCTGGACTCTTTTACAACAGTCAACTAAGAATTCATTATGTCATGCTGAAATACTTTCACGCAACACCTTGCTGACTAGAGTACTGCACATTTCCTAGATTCAGTGTGTATATTTTGAATGAACTGTACAGATTGTTTAGATATACAGCAATATCTAGATGTTACATCTCTGTCTAAACTTGGCATAAGTGATAATAAACATAACGTGGAATTGGTGTGTATCTTCAAAGTGTATCCTAATTTGTGAATAAAATTCAGCTGGAATATTTTTTTATATATATATATATATATATAAATAAATATTTTAAGAATAAAATAATTGTCTTTGCATTGGTCCCCATCTTCTTGGAGCTTTTAGTTGCAACCACATAGTTTCAGTAAAAAAAAAATGTATACAGTTTAGTAATGTAGGATACTCTTACCTGTGTATAGACTGAGGGGTGCTACTAAGGTGCATAGGAATAACATAACGTTGAATTTGGTGTACATACTTGCATAATGTGCAATTTGCAACCATGTGCTTCAGGTAAATGTAAGTGCTGGGACTGAAACCCAATTTTAAATTATTCAAATCGGTAATGGGGACAATAAAATCAAAACTGACATCTCTATTATCCATCTGACAGCATATAATGCCAGTTTTTAATTATTTTGGGCAAATGATTTTGTGAATTATAATGCTACACATAAAAATTGTCATGTTTTTGTTTATCCACATTACATTTGATATTTTATTCTAAATGTTTTGAATATGATGTCATCATGAAGCATGTACAAAGTACATGGATTTGTGCAGTAACTGAAGGTCTGGCATATGTTTGTAAACAACATAAAAAAATCTTCTCAATCTAAATGTGATTGCATTTGCCTTGAAGCTTGTCTGGAAATATTTAAGCAACACTAATAACCACAAGCTATTAAAGTAATTAATAATAATTGTGGTTGTTAGCAATTTAAGTGGTGGTACTCTTCGTCCTTATAAATGGTGCTAGCTCTACACTCAACTATTTCAGCTCTAACTCAACTTATAACCCCTTCACATTGTTCTCTTGAAGTTGGTAATTATTATTGCATGGGCCACATGAGGAGCTGTTTCAAGGATATGGTTTTAGAAGTTTGATTCCACCATGAACATTTCCTGGTGCGTGTTTTGTCACATACCCAGATGATGTTTCCCCTGACTGTGTCCTGGTGACACCATTTGCAGACACCACTCCCAGTTCCGATGCTGTCTACGTTCTCAGCTGTCTCAGCTTTGTAGCTTCCTCTGACTGATTGCAGAGCTGACAGGAAGTGACTTAGGAAGAATATAAGCAACAAAATTAGCAAGGTTTTGAGGAATCGGGGCGTGAAGAACAGGGTGGGTTTTTGATCTTCTGATTTTGGACACTTTCCGTGAAGATGCATGCAAGCATAGAAGGGCAAACATTCCTCATAAGTAAACTTTGAGTATGAGAGAAGGATGGATGTCAATTCATAAAAGTAAACAATTAGCTTAGAATGTAATGCTAATATGATACAGAGAAAATGTTTTAATTTGCTGGACAAAAAGGTCAGGAGCATGCCCTCAACACAAACAAGGGAACATTTCTCAGATGCACATGAAGTACAGTAAAACGACTGCCTTGTTGGGCCCCAGTAGAATTGTCCAAAACAAATTCTCTTGTCTATTGTCTGAGTCCACATGAGAAAATACTGTAGAGACTCATAAAAGCCCTGGCTTTCCAACATGAAATCCCTGGCAGTTTGTGTGCTTTCAATCTGAGTGCAGGAATGTGGTGCTTTCAAATGCACCATGAAATAATGGCACTTCTTCCACTGTCAGCTGTGGTCACTTGTCAGTTGTGTCTGTAGCTTGCTGCAAACCGCTGAGACTTTCACAAGGAAAGATGGGTGGTATTCCCTCGCAATGCATGTCATAATTTGTGTTAAGGATATAGAACTGTGTTTATCTCGCATATTTATGTTTATATTAATAAAACCATGCGGGTATCGTCATTATTAACGCCAGCTGTTTTATATCAATCATGTTTCTTTACACAAAGCTGACCACCCATGCTACTAAAGCCCTCATAATCATAGAAGCTATGCATGAAAAAGATTACTTTAATCTTTGTTGAGAGAAAGAATAGACAATATTGTGTATGTTTGCATATGTGCATGTGTGTTGTGGCAGACTGAGGGGGTGCTTATACACATGTTGCTCAAATGCAACTGATTAACTATACAGCGTGGCCCCTAGCTCCAATGGTGGGAGATTAATTATATGTGCAAGGCCCTCCTGTGGGTGGGCCATAGATCCGATGGGATCCATGAGAGAATGAATTTGCATTGTCCCATCTGATTTGGCTCGCAGCACGTTGTTTTGGAGTAGCGAGGACATAATTGAACAGTGAACCCATCAGTCATTGAACAAACACGCAGACAGTGAGGAGGACAAGAGAGGGACATGTTAGACGGGTATGTCTGGGGCAGCAACAGACGAAAAGTGGCATGGCTCCAATGTGTTCAGTGACGCGAGTGAATAGCTACTTGATGTTGATTTAATGAGGTGGTACTTCCCTTTTGGTTCAAAACAGTTTTCTGAAAGGATTTCCAAACAAGAACAGCATACAAATATGGATCTTTTAGTTGTTTTAGAAAGTGTTTGTCAATGTTTTAACTGTAAAAGTCATGGGATATCGTCTGCACAGTGGGGAAAAAACATTTGATTTCTAATGGGTTGTATCGACTTGGTTAAAGAAATCACAGAACCACTTAATGAAAGACACATTTAGGACTCTTCATTTAATTTTCAAATTGGTTTGAAATTGTGGCATGCTTGGCAAGTAGCACTGACCTATGATACCTGATAAAACCTTAGACTTTGTTTACAATTTTGTCAGTTTTACTTTTAAAATTCATTAATACAGTTCTGGTTCTCATTGATTTACTCAAAAAAGTGAGTTGGTTTCAACAGACATTTACTGTATGGATTATGTTCTTATGCAGCAGACTTTATACTGGCAAAGATTAATTTCCCCATCTGGATCAAACAAAGTATCTTCTTAATTTGATCAAAAATGGAAGTTTATTCAAGCCTGTTTTTTTTTTTTTTTTTACTTCCAAGTAAGCTGTGATGCCATGTTTAGTGTCAATTATAAAATTTACAAGTTGAAGTCACCACACCATAAAAGTTCAAACTCCAAACATCTGCCCCAAACTTCACTCTTGCCCTCTAAAGTTCTTTAATCTGCATTGGATCTTTACATTTTCTTCATGTTTGTGCCAGAGTGGCACCGCTTCTCCATCTCTTGCATTGGATGCTTACATAAGCCTGCATATTCCTCCTCCATAGCCCAACACCCTGCAAGAATGGTCCTCATTTGTGAAACTCAGAAACAATGTGTGCACACAAAAGTGGAAGCCACAGGCTCAGCTCTGATCTTTTATTCAGCGGCACTAGAAAATGCAGTCTTTATTTTCTTTGGTTTGCCCATTCTGCTTGGTACCAGTTTAATTGTTTGCCTCCAGTTCCTGTCTTTCTATAACATCTGATGGATAAAAAAAAAGGGTTAGATTGTGAGAACTCTATGTATACCACAGCATCTGTTGTTTTACAAGAGCGAATTATGCAGTTTTTATTATTCAGTCTAAGTTTGTGCTGCTTCACAATTTTATTGCATTTTTATGCATTTTTAGCCTTCTGCATACTTTGAATGTGAACAGAAGTTATTTCTTATTTTATATACAATCTTTTGTTTACAAATGTACATAAACTTTATCTCTCTGCTATTTTCCTGATTTTGCACATTGTGTGCTTCTGTGTGTCAGATGTTGAAGAGAGAATTAAAGTTATGCCACATGTTTGATGGATATTCACTTTTTATT
>NC_056518.1:22830797-22858071 GCF_014905685.2 Nematolebias whitei
CCAACACCGGGGATGAGAAAATGAGGTAGTGTTCTGAATAAAAAGTGTCAGCAGCTTCTCGTTTTATCCTCGTCTTCCTCATTGCACTGTCTTCATACTTGGCTGCTCCTCAGACTCACAGAGCAGTGGCAGTCTTCTCTTTTTGCTTCAGGGCTTTTGCCGTGTTTGTATTTGAACACTGCATGTGGATGTGCTTACACTGGAGGTTTTAAGTGGGTGTGTCTGAATTTTAATGCACACGTGCAGAGCATGCACAACTCAGTGGTCCTTTTTAGTTTAGTTTTTTTTCTTCTCATCCCTATAAGCAGAATTCACACTTCATTCAGGCATGCATCAGTGGGTGAAGAAAGTTAATATTCGTTATGAGAAGCCTGTGACAAATACCGATGCATCGACTTTATAACTATTATCTGCAGGTTTGACTTGGAGAACTGATGGTTTTATGTAATTCGACGATCATTACATGTCAAATCATCAAACTATTCAAGTTCATTTTATGAATTTTAGTCGTATTTTGTCAATACTTTAATAATTCAATATTTATTTTTATACATCATTTCAGGGAGGTAAAAATTGTCCAAGAACATTACAAATTGCTTTATTTCTACTTAAATATTCAACTTTGCATCTTTCTGTTTCAGTATTTGTGATTTAAATAATAAGACGTGTATCAAAAATACTCATCCTTTAATGATATCCCATGATTTGCACCTCAGTACATGAGTTGGGAGGAAACTTATTGTGAAAGTGCAAAAATAGATTGTTTTGGGGAGGTTAGGATTTGTGCTGATGGCATATAAATGGAATTTAGGATAATGTTGAAAGATGTGATATAGACAGAGCATGTGGGATGACTCAACATTTAGCTCAATTCCTATAAAAAGCTTTGTTGTTGTTGATGTTGTTGTTGTTGTTGTTGTTGTTGTTGTTGTTGTTGTTGTTGACAATGTCTTGTCCCAATATATTAGTTTAATGTAGTTGTTTCTTCTTTCACAAACGTAAAAAAAAAAATTAAATTATAAAATGTCTGTTGCAAGAAAGACAATGGTATATTGGCATCTTCAAGGGGTGCCCATTTTGGTTGTGAAACATTTTAACCACTATGGCTACAACATGAAATTGCAGGCCAGAGCAATACTATTGGAGTACGTGTAAATGGTAGTCAGTGAAACAGGAGTGATCCAAGAACATAGCCTTGAAGCACACTTTGGTTGTCCAGGGCCATTGACTAGAAAGGAAGTTGCCAACGGTGACGAATTGTTTATTTTAGATTATAAACCTGCAGAAACGGCTGCACCCATACAATGTGTTAAAACACAGTTTTCAGATAAGGTTTAAAATGTGCTTTGAAAGTATGGATCTTCAATCAGTTACCTATTCTTTACTGAATTAAAAAAGTGTGCAAGAATGGGGAAAAATATACTTCCTTTAACAGTTAGAATCCAATGGGTTACTGTTCAAAACTGTTTATACATTTCTGAGAGACTCTGATTATGCTGTCTATGCAGCTATAACTACATCTAACAGTGCCTTCTGTGACAAAACTTCTGGATAAAGTGCATTTTTTCTGCCTTTGATAAGTAATTTTAACCCACAAATTAAAATATATATACAGTATATTTCTACAAGTGAAACAAAGTAAGACGGGAGGGTTTGTTTTCATTTCAAGCAAAACTAAGAAATCTTGAATGTCCTGTTGAGGTAGCCAAACGGCTTCAGTGCTCAAGCTTTAAATGTCTCCCTCAGAATAACAAAAACATGCATTTATGCTAAACCACTTCCAGAATGAAGTGAAACAACTATGAGAGGGGAATTCAGCAGGGATCAGAAGTGGGATTAAAGATGGATTTAGATGGTAAACAGTGGCAAGGAAAAATGACAGATGTTACTGTCTGAAGGAGGGAGGAGAGGGGGTGTTGCAGAGAAATGTCACTCTGGCTTACCCTGAGAGAGAAGAAAAATGGAAGGTGACAGGAAGAGTGCAGAAATGAAAGGCCCAAAGATGATCAATCTGGATTGACATTCTATACAGCTAAAGGTTACACAGACAATCTGGTTTTAAATTTCCAACTTCATACAAGCCCTACTACTTTTCTCTGTGTATGTGATGTATGTTGTTTAAATTCATTGGCCTACTTTCCCTGAGCATAGACTGGAAAGAAGCCAGCAGGGGATGTGTTGAGTGAGGATTGCCTGCACGTGGACCTTAGTGCGAGAGTGAAGATGGAAACGGAGACCCAGGACAGGAGGTTTAGATTGTGCGTTACGTTGAAAGGCTTTAAAACCCCTGCAGAGTGGCCTCTTTTCCATTAGGTTGGACCAGCTGTCCACACCACTATAAAGCTTTGGCTCAACTTGTAGCAGTAAAGTCTGTGTTAACAGTCCAGAATCTCCATGACGGCCTTCCTGAGTTTTGCATTGACCTCTAGTTAAAATGTATCTTTGTCCACGTCTTACTCCTGCTAATTTTAGTCGGCATGCTCTGCTTATTGATTTCTGCAGTAAATCAATATGGCATCTTTGTAGCCAGTCCTCAATAATACAAGCACATGATTTAAAAAAAAAATTTTTAACAATGTTTTCCACTGCACCCATTGCTCCAGTTACAGTTAAGTGCTTACTCAGGTGGTTAACAGGCTTTTTAAATAAAGCATATGTTGTAGATTGGTTTGCTGTAATATTTTTTATTTATTTGTTACTACTTTAGTGTCAGGATTTTGGAGAAAGGCTCATCACTATTGCCTTTACTGGGCTGGTATACTGTTAGTTTGGCACATGTTCAAAATAAGCAACTGGCCTTCTGTTCCTAATTTTCAAAGGTCCGTGAAAACTGGCAGCAAGCAAGAAGGTAAAGTAGGTTATAGTGACGATCACTGATACAGCATTCTAAAACTGAGCTTACAAATTTAAACCATAAAAAATGTGAAGTAGCAACTGGAAACGCTTGCATCCTGAAATAGTCCTGAAGAGTTCTTGATTTAAAGGTGATAAAATGGGAACAGTCCATGACATTGAAAGTTGAATACAGTTGCAGGTTCACTAGAGTTCACTAGAATCCCACAGCTGATCCGTTCTGCTCTGGCAAAAGGAACTGAGGGATTATCACCTTGACTATCAGAATTCATGTGGGCATAGTATTGAATGACCCCCACACACTATGCATAATTTACCTTACTGATGCAATAACTATAAAGTAGTTTTCACAAATAAAAGTGAAAATTAAGAGTTTAAACCAATAAAATGACCTTTATCCTGATCCAATGTTCAACAAACAAATGAAAATGTTTCATTTAAAACAGCATCCAGTTTAATTGCAGCTCTGCTCTTTGAACAGAGCAGCGGCTGATTCAAGGAGTCGGATGAAGCACAAGGGTAAAATGGAAATGTGGTGTTGTCCTTTTTTCCTCCTTCATGTTTCTGTTGAGGGCCCAGTGCGTTCATAAAGAATTTACCATGCTGCTAATTTTAGACGGCGCAGTGCAAACTCCTACGCAAGAACAAACGTCTGTGTGAGGGATGGTGCAGAGTCGTGCTCAGTCGAGATGTGGTAAACTGTGGCTTCTTGTGAAAACTATAGGCATAGTTTCACTCTTTCATAAAATGGATAATTATAAGGTTACAACTTTTACCCAATACTTCTCAGGTTGTACGACTGTCATCATCAGAATATTTATAGACCTTTGGTTTAAAAATCTGGCCATTGCTCTGTGTTTTTAAAATTGCATGGACCATTTTTTAGCACTTTATAAAACTGTTTCAAATTGATTTAATGGTCAAATAATTCAGATGGATTTGCTTTTCTAAAGTATTTGCATAACAGGTGTGAGGTCTATTCAATCACAAATGTGGGAGACTGAAGCATAAAACAGTGTGGCAACTGTATAAGCCACCATCTGCGCATATTGTTTACATCTCACAGGACATAATACTGTATACTGCAAAGATGGACCCCAAAGTGCTTTCCTGTCACAAAGCAAGAATACCATTACCATAAGACATAAAAGCAATTAAACAACTTGTAAAGAAAATGCAATCGGATGGCCTTTAAATTAGCATGTACTATATTTCCATTTCTTTCATGCATATTTCTTTTTGATATAATTTCTGCAGGTGCCTTTGCATCTTTGGTAGCCAACGGCGTCTGTTGCGGAAATATTTACTTAAACAGTATCAGACTGTTGAAAACATAAATTGCCTCGCTGCCTCTGCACTGTAGGAAATAACTTTTCCAAGGACGTAATGTCAGGACACAGAGCGACATGAATCTTCATAAACTGTTTGAAGTTGCATTTGATTTGTACTAGAATGACTTATCCAATGCAACATCCTTGTTTAAATGCATGTAACATGACATGGGACATCTGGGATGGTCTGCATTTCTAATCTTTTTTTTCTTTCTCTTCTAGATCATGCCCCCTAGATAGCAGCCTTGCCCTGCTCTTCACCCCCTCCCTTGACCCTGGGCCCCTTACTCTACCTTCCTGGTCGAGTGCCATCACTGCCACCTTTGTCACCACAGCCACCATGCCACCCAGGAAAAGGACACGGCAGGGCCTGGGCTTCCTGTGCTGCTTTGGCAGCAGCGAGCCACCGGAGATCAACCTGAAAGACACCGTGCCGCTGCAGCTGCTGGAGTTCAGCTCTCCAATGCCACCTGCAGAGGAACTGCATGCACGTTTCTCTGAACTGGTGGTGAGTAAAGATTTATCGATATTTATGCATAATTGTATAGCAATATTTAGCACCTTGTCAGCTGTTTAACTCATTGACTGGTCGAAAATGGGTTTATTTATTTACTGCTGCAGCAATACTAACCTTGCATGTTGGTGCATGACTAGGAAATCAAAGATAATGCATTGTTTTAGTTGAAATCTTGGAGTTTAGTCTTTTCTTAATTGCCATGCAGCCCAGATCTCTTCCTATGCGTTTTGCTCATTATCCTGAACAAATAGGATTAGAGACAGGAATTAGAATGGTTGAGTGTTGCGGAAGGTGTCTTGATGGTTGGCTGCAGCCATGCCCCAACCCCCCATACCCAGCCTTTCCATACACAAATGTAAAGAAACACAGTTCACATCCTGTGCACAGATCACAGACCACACTTGCTGGCAGTGGCTTTAGATCTGTACCAGTGCCAGATTGGGGGTAGTGCTGACATGTATCCATGCTGCAGAGAGGAATCAGGGCACAGCTGTTAACTGAGAGGTCTGCAGTGACTTTATGCTGCCATATAAACTGACCCCGGATCTGCTGTTTCTGTCTGAGTTTGTTCCTGTCTCATGGTTAGCTTCAGTCTTGTCTGTCTCCATCTTAGCTCCCTTGTCGCTTCCCTTCGGCCTTTAAATTTCCTGCTTCATTCAAACTCTCTCAACATAATGTTGAGCGGAATGACTCCATGGCTAGCTCTGGGCCATTTAAGTCCTCAGGAATGCTAAAGGTCACCATCTGCAGGATATGTCACTCCACTGTCAACTTAAATTCAGGAGATAAGGAGAAAATTTAGTTATGATAGGAAATTGTTCACCGTTACTAAGGCAGATGGTTTTCCAGCCGACTGACGGAACTTAACTAACTTTTGCTGCAAACACTTCCTTGTAATAATGTGAAAAGCACAAATCATTAAACGTTAGTAGCTGTAGGGTATTTGTTGTCTTTATTGAAGAACATTTTAATAAGTTTGCAGCAATTTTATCAATTGCCTCGATCTGTAACCTTGCAGTGGAATGATTCAGAGGTCTTGCAGCTGCTTAATATGAGCAACAACAAGCTGCTAATAAATGCTTAACATAAATCACAATTTGCACAAAAGAAAACTTTAAAATGATCAGTGATTGTTTTGGGATTAACCTTTTACGATGAGTTGAAACAAAAAACATGCTAACCATGTGGGAGCATTTAACCAAACTACAACAATCCTCATGTTTGAGGAGATCAAATGGCCCACACTTTTCTCAGATTAAGATAAATGTGTGTGAAATACACAAGTCAAGAAGAAGGAAAAAAATATCTGCCTCTGATTTTAAAACTTTTGACTTTTCTAGTGAGACGAAGTTAAAAACACTCTTTGTATCATAGTCCTGCTAGTTGAACCTATTTTCATTAAAATGGCTGTTTTTTGTTCTATTTTGTTGTCTAACTGATACGATTATATGTTTCAATTTCAAAGTACAGCTTTTGTTTGGTTTAAATGCATCTTTTGTGCAAAACTAAATATAGATTCACCAGATTTGTTTTGCCCACACTGCAGCAGATATGCCGATGCAGATTTGACCAGTCGTTCAAACACTGGTACAACCAGTGGTGATTTTAGCCTCTTTTTGGGGGGGGGCGGTGCTGAATTTGAATAAAGTAGATGCCATTTCCTGCATTCTGGTGTATTTTACAAACATAAAAAAAAATTGTTTCAAATACTCTGACTGCACGACAACCAGCTTCATGAGCAGAGATCATCATCTGTTTTATCAGTTTGGTGAAAGTTCAGATAACTCCTGCAGTGATCCACACATCAGATTGTTCACAAAAGCACAGGAACTTATGCCTAGTGCAAAACGTTTAATTATATTTTTGTATTTTATAATAAAATTACACATGACTTTGAACTTTTAGGGGCAGAGATTTTTTTGGAGCAGAAGCAAAAATGTGAAGCGATAGCTCTGATGTGATATTAGGAAGCTTGTTAAAATTATAGTTTTATAGTCTATCTTTGTCAGGCGGGTTGAAAAATATGCAGTGTAATCCTTCAAAATGCACAGATATGGCTGCGCATCTCCACCTGTCTGCTCCAGACCACGTAGCTGAATTGCTTTGTTCTTCACCAGCAATGTAGAACTTATCTGCGCATGTGCATAGCAGAAACAGAAACTAACCACTTGTGTATGTTGACCTGTGTCAAGAGTGAGTCATAGACTGATGTGGTAGAGAGAATCCGGTGATTTTTCAAAATAAGACACCCCCCCCCCCCCCCCCCCCTGTGCGGCCCAGTACCCATTGACCCACGGACCGGTACTGGTCCACAGCCCGGGGGTTGAGGACCACTGGTGTAATGTAAAGCAGAGCGCTACATCTGTAGCATCTTTTAACTTGCACGTCTGTATTGCACGCCACTGGCTTAGCGCTACTTCTTATTTGTGCCATGCTCTCTAAAATAGTTATTGAATCAAGTGTTTACGTATGGAGGTAAAACTAGATGTTTAACAACTCATTAAAATACACCAGAATGCAGGAAATGGCATATACTTTATTCAAAACCCCCCACCAGTGTGTCCCCCTACATTATGACTGCTTCTGATGCCACTGGCCACGGCATTGTTCAAGCCAAGAGCCATTGTCAGCACTGGAGGGACTAAGCGCCCCTAAAAAGTCAGATTCTAGAATCGCCCCTGGGTACAAAACAACCATAGAAGACAGTCAGCCAGGGGTTCTTCTTATAATTCAAGCAGAGAACAGATGTAGGAGGAAAGGAGGTCTATTATGGGGCAAGAAATAAAGAGAAAGAGACTGTGTGTTTCTGTAGAAATGGGAGATGGGGTTTATTGTTTTGAAACTCTTCTGATGAGAGTAATGAGTCTGTGGAGTTCCTTCAGTGGGAGCGATAGATCTGGGTCAAACAGAGGAAAACACCTCTGTGTGTTCTCGTGTGCATAATGGGGTCTTTTTCCACCGTGACAAGAGACTATAGAGAGCACAGTCAGTGTGTCCTTTCTTTGTGAATGAAAAGACCTCAGCTAACTTGTTTTAGAAAGAAACAAGGGATCAGTTTAAATAAAGTAACATTTACTATAGGATCTGTTCGTTGCTTGTGCTGTTTGGAGTAAAAACAAAAAAGAAAAGTACATCTAGATCTCACCACATACCGGTATATAATATTCTTGTTTCTGGTGCTCTGCAGCAGTCTGAAGGTGAACTCATTTATTTAACATATATGACATATTGCACAGTTGTCACCCCAGAGTACCACTACATGGTGAAGTGGATGTGTGGAGCAGAAATGTGCAGTTAATATCTTAGCAGTGGTATATAAAAATAAGACCAATCACTGTAAAATAAATAAATAAATAAATAAATAAATAAATTGAAAGAAACTCAGTCTGTTACTCTAATCAGGTTCCAATAAAAGTAGTTTATATTGAAAGCAACTTGAACTGAAATATTTCCTAGCTGCTTGAGGACAGAAAATAAAATAAAATATATAAATATATATTTATTACCTCTTCACTTTTGAGACAATTGTTCACTTTGTCTGTATTTCGTCATCTGAACAACAAGTTGCTGCACATATGCACAGACGCTGTTACAAATATCTTATTGCCAATTACAAGTGACTCAGAGTTCCATTAGTTTAATTCCAAAACATCCACTACAAATAGTAAAATTCAAGAATTCAAGGATTTTTTTTCTTGTCATACCAGCTCACATTTGCATGTTTGTGGTGCAAAATTCAGACTGAGGTACCAGATCAAGAAGCCTAACATTTAACAAATACATACATTCAAAAAGAGTATACTGAATATATATTGTATTGAAGCTGAATTAAGTGCAGCTCGAGTTCAACAGTTTGACAGCTACAGGGAAGAAACTGTTTCTGAGCCTGGTGGTCTTACTCTGAATGTTCCTCAGCCACCTGCTTGAGGGGAGGGACTGGAACTGACTGTGTGCAGGATGAGTGGAGTCTTTCATGATACGGAGCGCCCTCCCCCTGCATCGTGAATTATATAAGTCCGAGGTGGTGGGAAGGCTGCTCCTCACGGTCAGTAAATAAGTGGCTATATAAGTGAATATGACTTGCTTTTACAGTATTTCCTTCTTAAAAGTTATAGCTTTAAATTATGGAAGTTTGAGTTTGAGACAATTGAATGTTGCAAATGAACGAACCCTGATAGCTTGTAGCTTGATATCCTTAACTTTTGTGAGTTTCCAAACTTGAATAGGCCTGACTGCTGTCTACTGCAGTTGAGTACTGACTGTTCACATGTAATCCATAGAACCTAACTTGAAAAACATATCCTGGTATTCAACCATCTGGTTTTGCTTTATGAGAAGTGCAGGTGTATGGAACATTGAACTGTAATGAAGCAAAACTGTCATGACATTGTCTCTGGTCTGGCTCACAAACTGATACTGCAGACTGAGCTTGTGTGGGATTCATTTTTGGTTTCTATCTGTAAACACTTTACCCTTCTTTTTCAAATACACATCTCGGACTGAATGAATGAAGTCTGAAGAACAAACCCTGTTTTTTTACTTTGTCAAACACTGATGTGAAAGATTCCTGTGGACCTGGAAGCAATCGCTGCAGATTTTGACACAAAAGCATCACATCAGTTAAACTTTGCATTTGCATCTGGCAGTATTTGCCAGTGTTGTTGTTCTGGGTCTGTTTTTCAGATCATGGTGCAGTTTTAAACCGCTTCTTTCCACCAGAAGCACTTCAAGGCTTGCACGCATAGTTGATATATTGTATAGGCCATGTGTGAAGCCTGGCAGCACACCAAAGAATACGCACAGCTTTATTTTTGTTTGTCAGAGCCATTCGCCGCTAATAACTTTTATCATCAAATGAGAAATTGCTCTCATAGTTTGGTAATTGAAAGTGGGTTTTCCTAAATGACTTTGGTACTTTGGTTCATTTCTCATTGGTGGCAGCTCAGTAAACTAAAATGAACCTTTTGTTTCTACAAGGAGAATCCATGTGTGAGGTTGTTTGGGGACAGATTCGCTGGCATTTACAAGTTTCGGCTGATAACAAAAAGCGAGTGCCGTGGAAAATCGGCATGTGGCCACAATCTGTCGGCACATTGACAAGAGTCCAAAAAGAGTTGCTGCTACAGTTAACCAGACAGATTTTTCTGGGCAAAATTTAGAGTTCTGCTTTGAAGAAATGGAGCTCCCAGTTTAGTAGCATTTCAATAAATTTTCTCATAAATTCTGTCTGTAATTTTTGGCACCTTTTATTTATGAAAAGTCTATTTTTAATCCAACTGTGTTGCTTGCTTAGAGAATGTACAGTACATCAGCCAAATTGAGTTAGGCATTCTAGGCCAACATCTGGAGTTTACTATACTGGCAGGGATGCGATTAGTGTTTGCTTTGCTCTTTGCCCTCTCTTCCTCTGCATGTGTGTGTATTTCCATCTTTTTCTGTTGCATGATTTAGGACAGTTTTAACCCCAACCATTCTGCTGTGGTGCAGACAATTTATTGTATTTTGAAGCAGTAACCTTTAATAGTATCCGCACTGTGTATTCATTGATTTTCAAAAGAATGGCAAACTTGTTCTCAAAGCGGTGATGATAGAATTAACATTTCTGATCTAAAACCTCATCATGTGTTGCCAGGAAAACATAACTCTTTATGAAACATAAATCTTTTTCCAATGTTCCATCCAGTGTGACTTTGTAGCCAGATGCAAATTGTAATTGTTGCATAACAGTGAATGGAAATGTTCTCTTCCCTCTGGGCAATGGGAGTGAGTTTCCTTCCCTGTGCACGCCCTTGGGATGCACCCATGGTTCCTTTCCGTTTCCCCTCCCTCCTTTTTTTCATTACAATTCTGCCTTACCGCTTTCCAATTTTTTAAATGCTTTCTTCGTACATCTGTTGTGAAGCCAGTGCTTACTGTCCTGAGTCAGCCTTATCATGTACGTGTCCAAACTTTGTTTAGACGAGGGCTGTCAGATAGCAACAGCTACTGATTCATCAAAGAGTGGAGACTGTGACTCATCTGAATGCTACTGAGCAGAGTTAGCCCATAGAGAGCATTAATGTTCTGCTAACACAATGTAACAAACTCATTCTCACTACAACATGGCGTTTTTTAAATATTTTAAATGACTCAGAATTGAGCTGCTAAAAGATAACTTTAGCTGTGAGGTTGTGTGCTCTATGTACAAGCAAACTTATTGTATCTTGTCTGGGTCAATAATGGCTGCTACAGCTTCCTGTGGGTTCCCTAGTGGCCTAATATGACTTCCTGCCATCTTGCCTGTCTTTCCTCACTATCTTGCCCAGCTGATGTATGTGCAGTGAATGTGTGTGTCTGTCCTCCCATTCTGTAACACAAGGTTAAACCTTAGGTAAGGACATCCATTTCCACCCTGGAAATACCACTTCATAGATCCACGTGCATGAGGGTGGATGTCACATTTCTCATGTATGTGGAAACTCAAGCATTTCCAGTCCACAAAGACACTCCCACTTTAATGCAAGTCATTTACACAAATTCTCTTTTTGTCTCATCATTCCTCATGGTCTCTTATTTCTGGTTTTCCTTGTTCCAGTCTTAAGAAATGCAACATGCGTACACTTATATTTGCAAAACTCGCTTTTATCATCTATTTCCTCAGTTCTGGTATTTCCTCTTTATATTTATCACTGGTCTTTACATTTTCTTCCATGAACTTGACCCCTCATTAATAAGGTTTGTGTTTTATCACAGTATTGTGAGAGGTCCACCCCCAAGTTAGCTGTTCAAGCTCAATGATGGTGTTAGATATGTTAGACGTTGTTAATGATGGGAGAAACAAAAAGTAGCCCTCTCTACCTGCCTGGAGGAGATAAGGGCATGGATGAATCAGAACTTTCTTCAGTTAAACTGCTCCAAAACTGAGGTCATACTGATTGGCACCCCTCACCAGGTTCAAACATCAACTATAACGACTATTTCCTTTTCTGGACAAGACATCCCCCTCTCCACCTCTGTTACAAATCTTGGAGTAAGAATGGACTCTCATCTTACATTTGAAAATCACATTAAGCATCTGTTTAAAACCTGTTTCTTCCATCTCCGAAAAATGTCTCCAAACTTCGCCCATTTCTCACTTTTGCTGATGCAGAGAAACTCGTCCATGCATTTGTCTCCTCCAGGCTCGACTACTGCAACTCCCTGCTTACTGGAATACCCGACAAAAACCTTCAGAAGCTTCAGTATATTCAAAACAGTGCAGCCAGGATCTTATTGAGAGCTTGTAAATTTGAACATATTACACCCATTCTCCATAACCTCCATTGGCTTCCTGTCACTTACAGAATTCAGTACAAAATTGCTCTCATTACCCATCAATGTTTAAACGAAACGTCACCAGATTATCTGAAAGACCTTCTTGCTCCATATTCATCTACCCAGTCCCTACGATCACAGAACAGTCATCTCCTTCTTCTTCCACAAACTAAATTAAGGACCATGGGAGATCGGGCATTCTGTGTGGCTGTCTCATGCCTCTGGAACTCCCTCCCTGAATATCCGAGAGCTCCACAATCATTGGTTGACTTTAAAAAAGGCTGAAAAACTTTTCTTTTTAAGCAAGCCTATTCTGCCTCCACATGATTTTATCACTGATTTTAGTTGATTTTGTCATTGATTTTAGTTGCACTTTATAGCACTTTGAGATTTTTGTTAATGAAAAGTGTGTTACAAATTAAATTCATTATTATTATTATTAGAAAAACAAGAACAGTATGCTATTTGTTTATCACAAACATTCAATCATTACAACATGTAACATTATTGCACTTTTTTTCCTTTTTGCAGCTCTGCTTGTAATCAACTTCGCAAGTCAAAATGTTTCAAAACTTGTTTCAATTTATAAAAGTTGCCTTAATTTAACCCGTTAATATTTTCAGACTTTTTTCAGCACATTTGAGAAGCCCACTAAGCTTTATGAGCCGGAAATTAAGCAACAAAGTAGATTGTTATGCAGCAAAAATGGCAATCAAAGCTCACAGCTTAAAAAAAAATGAAAAAAATGTAGCAGTGGTTGGCTGCTGTGCATAAAATTTGAAAAGATTTGGAGTCATGTGCTTTTCTTCATAAGCAGCAGGTGAAACAATATTGGCTTTGGTTCGTACGATTTCCCTACTGAAATGCACTGGTATTGGAAAAGGAGAGGACACATCAAAGCAAGGTTTCACTTAGCAAAGAAGAAAGTATTTTTGTTTTGGAAGAATAAAAAAAAAACCGCACGTGTTTTGGTGTGTTGCTCAAGTCATGAGTTAAGCCACGTGATGTGGAAGTGATGTAGGTGCGTGTTTGGAAAATGGTTGGAACATGGGGCTTTAGGAAAACTGAGCAAAAATGCATAAGTCGGGGAGGAAAAGTTATCATATTGTCGTGACTAGAACTTTTTTTATTTTTTTATTTTTTTTTACAATTTTAGTGGATCTTAACTCAGTATTTTCCCTTTCAATACAATAAGATGGTCCAAGACAAAACGTGCTCCAAGTAGAGCTGCAGCTCCTATACATTAAAATAAGTCTGTTGAATTGTTTTGGACTAATCAGAATTCTGCCAAGCTACTTTAACTTGTAGAATTTTCAAATGTGGTGAGAGACCCCAGAACTCATTGGAGAGATTATGCATTTCTCCTTGACTGTTCCCAGTTCCTTCAAAGCATTCCCAATCAATGGGAATACAAATGTCTAGACTGTGCTTCTGAAACTGTTGCTTCCACAACCTCACCACAGATAGGTGAGCAAACTTGAATAAATGGAACTTATTTATGTTCTTAGTATGTATTACAACAGAAAGCCACAATTAAGACACTTCAAGGTAAAGTAACTTTATAGCAGAAATTGTCAAAACTCAAACTTGCTTGACAGAGTGTGTAGCACCATCCACCATCTCATCCAACACATAAATATGGCTGTTTTGAGTGTTAAACATGATGTGCAATGCATGTATCCATGGCATACAGTGTTTTAAAATGTGTAGGTAACTCCATGAAGTTTGTATTTAAATATTGCACAGCATACAGTATTTTTAGGCAGTGTAGTAGCTTGGTGGTTAGCATTGTTGCCCCACAGTAAGACCGTCCTGGGTTCAAGCCCAGGGTTGAGCCAGGAGTCATTCTGTGTGGTGTTTGCATGTTCTCTTAATGTTTGCATGGACTTTTTCCAGGTACTCTGGTTTCCTCCAAAAACAGGTTGCCATCAGGTCCAGGCAGCCAGTGAAAGGGATCTGTGATTGTGAAATGATTTGTCTAATTAAATTATAATTTAGGATATAATATTGTAGAATGCTTATCTCCCACTTGCCTAAATTCTCACTTATCTTTATCCTGCTCTTGCATTTCTCCCCTTCACATAAAGCCCTCAAACTGAGAAGCTTTAGTAGTAGCAGAAGAGAGAACGCAAGCTGCATAGAGATCAGATGCTGGGCTCAACTCCCATCTGGTCTACATCCAGGGGTCTCATTCCCACAGATTCTCACCAGCTCCCAGAATTTAGCTCCTCCAAAGAGTAGCAACTTGGACAGCAGGGCTTTGACCCAGCAACCAGGCAACTGGCCAGAGACTAGCTGGATTCTAACAATCCCATTTCTGAGCCCAAGGATCCAGAGAGAAGACGGTGATCCGAGTGGAGAGAAAAATCTGTTGAACTTGGAGGATATTGAGGCAGAGTTTAGATATTTAGCCCCCTCTTAAACTGAAAGTGGATTGTATTTATCTTAGCAGGCACTGTAGACCCCAAATGATGAGCTCTTCATGCGAGTCACAAGGAACCGTTGAAATCATGCTGCTGGAATAAGAAATGCTTTGACCAACGATTCTAAAGCTTCTTTGTGGTTTCCATCAGCATCAGGCCTCCTTTAAATTCACACCCTTAAGATTTTTTTCTTTTCTGTTTTCCAAAACCACAGTAAGGCGTCTGCTGTTTATCACATTGAAAGGAATGGGTGAGAGATGATGTCATTCCTCATAGAGTAAAATTCTTGAAATTTAGGCTGCCTCAACTCACCCTGACCAGCAGAGTTGGTGGGTAAAAAAATGGGTGGCTTAAAGAGGCCCCACCTCTGTCACCAATGGCCATCTTCATTCTGGGAATCCCAGGAGGCCCCACTGCTGACGTCATGGTAGCACCGTTATTATAAAGAGATTAGTTTGAGTTGAGCACAAAGCCTCAGTGCTGAAGCCTCTCATCCTTTTTTTTTTATTATTTGTCCCATTAGTTTCCACATCCACACTTTCCTCGTTTTCAATGTCTCTCTTTCTTCACCCGCCCTACATTTGACTCCCTTCAAGTCTCATTTATCCGTCGCCTTTTTCCAAGACTTCACTTTTCCTTGCTGGCACACAGACTCATTTCCTGGGCTCATATGCATTTCAAAAGGTGCAGGGGGCTTTTTGCATTAAGTTGAAGAACTGAGCAGAGCAGCAGAGTGAATGTTAATAACTCTTCTGCAGTTATTGGAGACAGCCCTCAACCAGACAATGGGAAGGTTGAACCATTAAACACTTCTGTGTAAACTTTACATATCCTGTGATCTGTGCCCCCTTTTTAAAAATGTTTTCTTTTGTACTGTGAATATTATGAGATACACTTCCTGGCCAAAAAAGAAAAAAGCCACCTTTAGCTTTGATTATGGCATTCATTCTCTGTGGCATTGTTTCATTAAGCTTCTGCAATGTCACAAGATCTATTTCAGAATCAGAATAAGCTTTATCATTGCACCGAGGTACAACAAGAGCATATACGTACAGTCGTCCGAAAGATTGACGTAGTGCACGAAGCTGCTGCTAATTAGCGCGGCCCTCTTATTCTTCAGAATAATATTTTTGCTAGATGGGAAACGGGAAGAAAACATGAGGAGAGAATGTGTAAAAACGATCTCTCACACCATGTCCTAGACAGGGCACGATTTGAGGCATCAAAAAACCTACCACAACATGGCGCATAAATACACATGATACATATAGGCTGTTGAGGACTGAATTTTAAGGGAAGGTTGTAGCATAGGCTGTAGAAACAGCAGAATCTAACTTGTCATCATGAATCTAATTTGTTTCCATCGAGATAAGAGGGTCCTACTTACCCTGACTCCTGTCGGTAGGTGATCACTTTTGTTGAGAGACCAGCTGATCAAATCCTTCGAATAAAGAAGGTATGCAGGAAAAATAAAGAGGCTCTTTAAGGGTTCACAAGATGAAAGAGAGCAAAAAGCAAGGGGATGGAGCACAGGAGGACACGTCTGTCTTCGCCAGGTCACAGAGAAAAAAAAACACTTTCCATCCAGTGTTGCGTTAATTTTTCACCAAGATCTTGCATTGATGACTAAGCACTAGCCATGATGGGTGCATCACTTCACCTGCCTCTCTTCTTACCCTGATGCGCCCATCACTCTGGAACAGGGTAAATCTGGACTCATCAGACCACATGACCCTCTTCCATTGCTCCAGAGTCCAATCTTTATGCTCCCTATCAAATTGAAGCCTTTTTTTCAGTTAGCCTCACTGATTAGTGATTTTCTTAAGGCTACACAGCTGTTCAGTCCCAATCCCTTGAGTTCCCTTCACATTGTACATGTGGAAACGCTCTTACTTTCACTATTACACATCGCCCTGAGTGCTACTGTTGTTTTTCTTCGGTTTGATTTCACCAAACGTTTAAGTGATCGCCGATCACGATTATTCAGGATTTTTTTTCCGGCCACATTTCTTCCTCGAAGACGATGGGTCCCCACTATCCTTCCAGTTTTTAATAATGTGTTGGAGAGTTCTTAAGACAATTTTAGCAGTTTCTGCAATCTCCTTAGACGTTTTCTCTGCTTGATGCCAATGATTTGACCCTTCTCAAACAGACTGACATATTTTCCATGACCACACGATGTGTCTTTCAACGTTTTTTTTTCCCTTGTCCTGTCCGGCATTGTGACACTTAGAATTATTGTTTGAGTGTCAAAGTGATGTCCAACAGATTTACTTTCACAAACAGAGCATTATGGCTGGCCTTAATGCTCCGCTTGATATATAAATTAAATTTTATTAGAATTTGCTTTGGGCTTGTTTCAGATGTAATGGATGTGGGGATGAAAAACAAAGAAGATAACATGGTTGTTTAAGAAATGAGAAGCAACTTATTGCACCAGTTGGGGTTAAATAACTTGTTGCCAGCCGAAAGATAATCACCCATGCATTAATTATCCAATAGGAGGCTCATAACTATTTGCTTAGTTAAATCCAGGTGGCAACTTTTTTTTATTGGCCAGGCAGTATACATGACAGTTATAACTTTTTCTGTATGTCTTTTCCTAATCACTGTTTCCTGCACATTAATGAGCTCTGTAGGTAAATCTTCTCTTGATTTTTTTTTCTTTTTCTTTTTCAGGATGAGCTGGACTTGACAGATAAGAACAGAGAGGCCATGTTTGCTCTGCCAGATGAGAAGAAATGGCAGATCTACTGCAGCAAGAAAAAGGTGAGTTGGCCTCTGTTGTACTTTTATCATACATCAGCTCTGATCTCTGGATGGCCTTCTGTTGACTGGCTGCCTGAAGCCACAGTTTAGAGTTAAATGTCAGCCATGAATGTGGGGAAAAAAATGCCTCTAACATTTTCAAATCAGCTCGACCACACAGCCAGCTCCCTTTCCTGATTTTAATTTCTTCTTTGACGTAAACATATCCGCATATGACGACATCAGGATGTTTCACAATAGTTTTTCCAGCATTTGATATGTGCAATATTAAGAAATTGGGGGGCCTTAGAACTGGGGCCAGGAGGGCATTTGTGCTGCAAAAGAAGTGATCTGACAATCCCTTTAAAGGGAGTAAACATGCACTGCTTTGTGTATTCACATGCATTTCTGTTCACCTGCATGTTTTTTTGTTTTTTTGATTTGTAGTAAATTACTAGTAAAATAAAATAAAGAGGAAGGGTTTAGAGGGATGTCAGGGTGAGGATGGATGCTGCTCTATAAGTAGGAAAAATGAAAAAAGGATGATAGTCTGTCTTTTATTACATTATGATAAGCTGGTGTTTCTTTGAATGCTCTGCATAGTGTCAAATGGGATTGGATTCTTGGCATAATTTTCTTTTGCACATGTAAAGCCACAAAAAAGTTTAATAATACTCCAGAATCAGTTATTGAATAACTCACTTAAGCAACCACAGACATTTATGAGGACTGTCTGTGCCATAGTAGAAGGTAGTGGAAACAAAATTTTGGCAACAGCATAGGCACTTTGGAATTGTGCACAGCTAAGCCGAGTTCAGAGCTAGGATATATTAGTTTGTCATACCACCCCCATCTCTCCCAGTCAGAAATCATTTCCTCTGCAAAGCTAAAGTAAAAAAAAAAAAAAGGCATCGTGACCAGGCCAGGAAACGGAGAGCAGAACCAAAGTAACGTTGAACAGCGGAAAGCCGGAGGAAAATCCAAACAAACCCCTCATTCATGGACCGAGGCAGTGTAATGGAGAATAAGGGGAAAGAAAAAAAAATGACTGGGGTGCAATATCAGATAATAACCTGTGTGTGTGTATATATATATGCAGACAGGAAGACATGAAACCTCCCTTCACATGCACATAAGCACGAAGAATCACATACAGTTGGAAGGAAAAAGGCACCACTGCAGGTTATTCATACACAAGTGCACCACACAGTAGTGCCCTCTCTTGCTGGGAAGTACTGTAACACAAGACTACGATTTGAATGGAGAACAGACTTTTGCTTCGACTGGTCTGTCCGAAACAAACACTGGTTTCCTTGTTTGCACCAGTGGTGCGACAGCTCCAGTTGTTGTGGTTAAGTAACACTTTGTCAGAGAAACAGTGAATCTAGCATTGTTCCCCTAAAAAAAACTGCTCAACACAAGTAACTTTTGACTGGTGCATTTTGGAGTAATCTGGGGAATACCATGAAGAGCAAAGTTTTGTTGAATTAGTCCAGCAAGCAGCAAAAACCTGCCATACTTGTTCTATGTTGGTGGTGTAACTAAATATTATTTTCTTTGGTGTAATTTGGTTCCTTAATGACACTGATTCATGGGTGCAAAGCAAAACAAGAACTCAAAAGGCATACCATAACTTCCATCAAAGTCATCAGGTTGTCTAAACCTTTTTTTCTTTGAGACATTTCGTCCTTCATCCAAAGGACTTTATCATATCCATATCCAAAGTGGTTCAAAACATCAAAGTTCATGCTCAACCACTTTAGCTATGGCTGCCTCAGATGAGTCAACGAGGGCGGGCCCCAGAAACCAGATTATCACCGTCAAACTGGTTGGTCCCATGCGAGTGTATTGCTTGTGGGACTGAGTTTGTTGTGGCTCCTTGGATTGACCAAGTCCTTTGGATGAAGGACGAAACGTCTCAACAAAAAAATAAAAAAAACATCCAGATGGCCTGAATTAACTTTGTTGGATTTTGTACCTGGATTATAGAGCATGAACTTTGCCATAACATAACTTTAAAAAGCACACATTTTAAAGAGCAAAACAAAAAAAAAAAAAACACATCAGACAATGTGATTTATTTATTTTTTTGTTTGTTTTGACTCTTTATAAAATGCATGTATTTTTAAGCCATATTGTTCTGCGCAACTTCTTTTCTTTTTATTCTTATGTTTTGCATTTTAGGGCCACTGTTTTTACCAGGCAGTTTGAAAACTAATACATTTATTGTGAAAGCTAAATTATTACAAGTAAAATTTGACAATTCGACATTTGTCAGCACCTTGTCATGAGGTCAATTTTCCCTACTAACAAACTGTAGTGGATGCGGCTGAGAAGCTGCCTTAGATGTGAACAACCAGTTTTAAATAAAACAAAATAATTTAATATAGTTGTCATTTTTTTTTACAAAATCCAGAAACCTGAATATTAATCTTGAATATTTTAAGGATTTCAAACCAAGCTGTGATACATTTAAACTTTTTTTTTTTTTTTATAACCTAAATGAGACCGAAAACCCAGCAGGACTAAGGACTAAATGGATTTGGCAGTATGAGCTCTTTATATTATAGTGCTGAATCATTGAGACAATTTTTGCACTTAAAATCTGCACTTGAGCTTCATCCATAACTTTGTCATTTTGGTTAGCCCAAGAACGAATTGCTCAGATTATGTGTAGTTTAAATAAGGACATAGACTGTGTGTTTCTAGGAACATGTTGCATTCAATCCTGTGAGGATTTGTGTGTACTTGTTTTTGCATGACTTGTCTGGAGTCACCCCCAGGTAAAAAAAAAAAACTTTTTGTAACATCTAATATCTCTTATAGCTGTCCATTGCTGGAAGCCAAGTAGGGTCTCCTGACTCCTTTTAGTCATGTTGCACTGACATACAAACACACGTTTGTGTTTTCAAGCTATGGTCAAATTTTACATCCTGGAGCAAACTATGATTTTGTTTATCAAAACTTTTGAACACTGAATACTAAATAAATGATGATAAATCTCATTTTAAAATTGATCTTTTCCAAATATTTTTTTCTACAAATTAAGTTCAAAATAGTTGAAACAGATGAAATAAAAAAAGTGAAAGGTTTAAAATGCCACCCGTTCTAAGACATCTCAAAAGCTGTTGGGGATGCTGTTACGTAACTCAAGCTGACTGAACTTATGACTTCAGTTATCATCCAAATGCACTTTATCTTTACCTCTTAATGTCATCCAATGCAAATGTATCTGCTAGAGTGAGTGCAAAAACCCCTTAATACTTATCTGGAAGGAGAAAAAAAATAACGAGTGCATGTGTTGCATAACCTTTCAGAATTCAATATCCTGTCCATTTCCTGCTTCTCAAGGTGAGACCATATATCCTGGCTTCAGTAGATAAATACTCTCCATGGACACATTGGTTTATTGGAATCCTGCTCATTCTACAGATGGGGACATAATCCGGTGATGTTTGAGTTTAGAATATTGAGAAAATATTGACTTAAATAACTACTAATGCATTCAGATATTCAGTAGTAGAGATTAGTGCCGTTATGCAATATTAATGCTACTTCACTGAGGCATTAATAACATTCATAACTTTTTACAGCACTGTGTATTTACATACAAACTAGTATATATTTTGCTAATCTCCTCCCCTCACACTACCTAAGACATGATGTTTAATGTTCTTAAGAACTTAAATAATTTTAGTTTGTCCTAAAAATATTAAAAAAATATGAAAATGTCCTGAGAGATAAATGATAGGGGTCCATGTGTTCCAACTGAAGGTTTACTTTTAATGTGTGCTTTAAAAAATAAATATGACCCATACAAACAAGCAAAATAAATCAATGACATTCTTCCATCAGAACTCTTTGAATCTTTTTTTCATGTTTTAGAAGTATTTTATTTAGATGTTTGCTTGTTGTTGGTGCTGTTTTAATTTTGAACTTTTTAGAAAAGTTTCTGGGTTTAAAACAAGGTTTCTTTTTGATTTTCTACACATCCAGACAACATACCAGTATGTTAGCTTGGCCCAGTGTGCAGAAAAGTCATTCTCCAATCAAAACCCCCCTGCCCTAGCAGTGTGCCAACCTATCTTTGGGCAAGAATCTGATATTGAAAAAAGTGCTGTATATACAGTGTAAGATGTATATAAAAAATGTTCAGTATGGGTGCATGGTGACTGGTGTGTAAGAACTATTGTAAAGCTCTTTGCAAAACTTGGAGAAGTTATAAAGGCATTATAAAATTGTGGATCATTTATCATATGTTTCATGGAAAGCATTGCTTATTTAAGCAAACTGATACAAAACCATATTCAGTACATCTTATAACTGCCTACCCTCAGGCTAAAATATTTCAGACTGATCTGCCTGCAGCCCTTTAATATATACAGCACTCTCATAATAGCAAGGTTCATGCTCAATAATCCAGGTATAAAAATCCCCAAAAGTCAGGTCTTCTGGATGATTTATTTTTGTTGAAACGTTTTGTTTTTCATCCGAAGGACTTCATCAGCCCGAGGAGCCACAACAAACCCAGTCTTATAAATAGCACCTTCACATAGTGGATCAACCAGGGTTAAAATAAACCATCAGGATATTTTGAGCTACTTTGGTCATGATTGCCTCAGACTACTTGGCAGGGGAGAGGGCAGATGCCAAAAATCATCTTGGCACCATCAAACTGGTTAGAGTTGAAATTCATATTCAAGGTCCTTTATTGTCATTCGCATCACATGTGATCTGAGGTGGAACGAAATTGTGTACTCAAGGTCCCAGTTACACCCAAGTGACCCACTATGTGAAGGTGCTATTTCTAAGCCTGGGCTTGTTGTGGCTCCTCGGACTGATGAAGTCCTTTGGACGAAAGACGAAATGTTTCAACAAAAATAAACTGTCCAGAGGACCTGACTTAACTTTGTTGAATTTACTCTCAGAAGTTTTGTATCCGGCCTTCTATTTGCTAGCGCTCTCATGGCTTTAGACTTTTTATCAAGGGACTTCAATTTACAGGCAGAATGCCATCAAACTTTTCTGGAAACATTAGAACAGAAAGCGAGATGCCCAGCAATAAGCCCAATCCACAGAGAAACAAGAGACTTTGTGGGGACTGCTTTGCATCACTAGAATATGGATCGTGGTTCTAAGACCCCAAACAGTTGGGGTTGTCAAAAAATTAAAACGCAATGCTGTCCAGGTCATGTTGATATGAGTGTATACCACAGGGATGTTCTAGAGTACAGCACCATGCATCATTTCATCACTTTATTAATTGTCTCTCTTACCTTGGGCCATCATTGAAGTAGTCAGGTAAACAGGAGAATGTTGTCACAACACCTCAGGGTGCTTTTGGTTTGAAGGTGACCTGCTAAGTACAGTAGATGAAATTCCTCTTCTTGAGTTGTTGACTTGAAAGCTAGGAGCACAGGGTTCCTGCAATTTGTGAACTCTGTTATGATTGTCAGTGAAACCTCTGAAGGGGGTTGAAATCTGTAAGGCTGCTTCCTACGTGACAGCAGGGAAGCTGAAGTTTGTAATTTCATCCCGTCTTTCTACAGGTGCCTCTGCAAACACAATAAACTGCCAAACAGTTAGAGAAATATGTCTGAGCGCTGGCGTATGTCAGGTATTCAGGTCTTCAGAGGCACAATATATTTCTCAGCAGATGGTTGTAATAAGAAAAACACCTTACAGATATATATACCCGATATGCTATTGGGGATTTCTGTCTTTCTCTGCTGCTGTGCACATTGTAAATCACATTTAATTTCACCAAACATGAGAACTGTGTGGTGTAAACGCTACAGGAGAATGACAGGTTTGACCTTAAGCTGCTGCAGCTGTACACGCGACTGGAATACATTCATCCTGTGGAGGAGCATTAGCCAAAAAGGAAATCTTAACTTTTGTAGTGTATTAAGCTGTTTCATACACACAAAAACAAGCACAGCATTTCTATTCCATTACAGATGTTGCTAATATTCCCAAGTATTGTTCAATGAAGTCTGGTTTCTTATCGTATCACTTTAATGCCTGTCATCAACTGTGATTAACTTCTAGAGCTGTGAGGTCAAGCCAACAATACAAGAGCAAACTTCACATCACTTCAGGGCTAAAGAATTTCATTATAAGGATCTAAATTCAGGAAGTGTGTAGACTGATATGACTGGGACCCCTAAAACAAACCTTCTTGTCATCGTTTTTAATCTGTCCTGAAACATGATGAAAACAACCGCTTGTAAAACTGCCAAAACAAATGTTTCGGCGGCTGTAATTTGGCTGAGGGGTTGTAAAAAGGCAGTTAAGTTGTTAATCTCCGCGTAAGGATCAGTCTGGCATCGCGTCCTGAGCGTGTCAGTGACACACTGGAAAAGACGGCCGGCCTGAAAACACAGACTGCGCAGTACAGTGAGCGCCATTGTTCTCCAGCTTTTAAATGAATGTGCGTGCTGGCACAGAGTGCTGGGGCTCAAAAACAATGGTCATTACTGGGACTAAAATCTAGGTTGACCAAACTTGTGCTCAGTCCAGGAAAGTTGTAACGTTTATAGTGAATATTGTTCAAATCTGCAGTTCATTTTTATGTCTGCATTTGAATCTTTTTATCTACAATTAGGTTTTATGTGCCATGAAAATCAATTCAAGCTGGTCACATTGTAGAGTTTGTCTGACTTAATCAACAGAATGGGGAACTTGAATCTGTGTGCTGCCACTGAACAAATATTAAAGCCACAGTTTTAATGATTGATTTGCATTATTGGAAAGGAACACAGAATTAATGAGGTATAAGCAGAACGAACACCCTTGAAGAGTAAATAATCTTAAATTACAATAGTTAAGGCTTACCACCCATTACTTTTTTAACAGCTGCCATCATAAATAAATGCCTCCATTGAAATGTTGTCTTTATTATGTTTTGTACAAAATAAAGTCATAAGAGGAATGAAGCTAGTTCAAGTTTAGGCTTTGATAGACTCATACGAAGGTAATCTGATTTTTTTAAATTTTTTTTTATTTATTTATTTATGTTTTCAAAAGATGAAACACTTAATAAAATGACAAACCATGAGGAAAACAAAGTCGGAGGTCAGTCATTGCCCTGCCTTTCAACCACATAACAAGAAAACAAATGTACTTTTCTTTTGTAGGAGGTTTTTTTCTAAGATTGGGAAACACAGATATAAGATATAATCAAATGTTCATTTTGTGTGTCTTTATTTGAACTGATTTACACACTTCAACTCCACAAATTTCTAGAGACGAGAATTAGGCTTCATCAGTGCTCTGAGATTTTATCAAACAGCCGCATGTGACTGTGGAGCTTTTCACCTTTCAGAATAGAAGTCCAGTTTATTTATTTATTTTTTATTTTTGGGAATAACTGAGAATCTTCACCTGCATTTTGCGCCATGTTTGCTTGTAGCATCTTTTATTTACAGACAGGTCAGAACACAATGATGAGTGAGATTTATAGTTTAGCTGCATTACAGCGTTTTTCTTTTCTTTTCTCAGAATAACTTAAAAATAGAGAAGTAAATGATGATCATTCACTATGTGTTGCTGAAAAAAAAAATTGCCGTTGTTTGTAGGTTGAACTGGCTGACATTCAAAGCACAAAGGAAAATACATTGGTTTAACCCTTTAACACATAAGCCTCAAAATTTCCACCTACTGGACTTGTAAAAAAATGTGTATCGTTCGGTGACGTGCTTGTAATAAAAGGATTACTGCTTGCAACATGGTGAATGTGATACAAACTTCTGAATGTGGTCAGAGCAGCAAAAATAAATGTGTTCCAGCAGGAACTGTTTACATATTCATAAATCATCTGAACTACACGGTACCAGAAATGATACTGTATGTGTGTTTGACTGAGTTGGTTTCTGTCCATGTGCAGGAACAAGAGGACCCCAACAAACTGGCCACCAGCTGGCCCGACTACTACATAGACCGCATTAACTCCATGGCGGCTGTAAGTTATTATTTTTTTTCTATCCTTCAACTTATACACAAACATAAACATACCCCGCTTCATTCAAGCATTTGCCTCCTGAGAGGTCACTGTTGTCTCGGTCATTTTTCTCAGACATCTTTCTGGGCAAACATTTAATCACGTCCCTGCTGACTGCTGGTTTTATTCACATGACCACATTCCTTCGCTTTGACCTCTGCATTCACACACACTGTGATGACAAACAGGCCATTTAGACACTCAGCAGTTCAACGAGTGGGAATAACTGTCAGAGACACGGAGCAAAGCCAAGAAGACAACGTTCATTATTTCTAGTCAGTAAGGCTTGCCAGTTAAAACAGCATGATGCCATCATAGACCTCGCCTGCTCTTCATTTTATATTTATGTCACAGTGTGGTATTTGATTTACTCAATCACTGACCAGTTTGGACCACTGACCTCTGACCTTTGAGTTCTTGTGTGAACAGCTCCCGACTCCCAAATGTTTAGAAATCATTAAATTAGATATTTTCAACAGGGTTTCTCAAAGGGTGGCATGTAAAAATGAAATGTAGAAACAAGCAAACTATTTTTACAATTCCAGGCATAGTTTTTTTTTTTTTTCCTGCTTTTTACCATGTTTATTTTTCTGCATTGAGTCAAACAGCCCAATTTTTAAGGCATTTATAAATCTACCCAGGCCACAGATCAGATAAGCTGTTCAGTTGTGATTTGTGCAGACCACCGTAAATATAAACACAAAAATATTGGCATTAATAACTGTTTATTACCGTGCAGTTTATTTTTCTGGCAAACACACGTAGGTTGCTGTTTTTACAGCCGTTTTTGTTTACTGGCTTCACTCGGAGGGGAAAACGCAAGTTGTTTTTGGATAGAACTTCATCAGTACCTGAGATGTTTGGAGAAACTTTTTTTTTTTTTTACTGTCAAGTTCAGGCAGCATTTACAGATGGTATAGTACCATAAGTGGAGCACAGCTGTCAGAATCACGTTTCATCTTTTCCTTTGTATTGCATCTCTTGCAAAAAAAAACTCTGTAAGTCAAATTATTGTGCATAGTTTGGTCAGTTGTGCATGTAGTTAACTGTTTTAAAGCCAGAATATCCACTTTGTTTATTTCATTTACTGTATTTGATACAATTGACAGGCTCTATTTATTTGACTTGACTTCGTAAATTCATGAGCCTTTCCAGTGTTGCTACAAATTAGGTGAAGCAAAAACACCAAATATGGAGTAGAAGCACAGCCCATCAGCTTTGACAAGACAAAGTCCGCTTCATCAGTAAACATTTTGAATTAAACTTGGAAAAAGACGTCAGTGTATGATTCAGGCTAAAAAGGTCTGATGATCCCGGACGACACCCCTTGTTGTGTCCTATAGGCAGGGTCCTTATGGTTTCAGTATAAATTATTATACTTATCAGGGAGAGATTCAGATATTGGAAACAACCATTGTTCTAAATGTAATGGAGTTGTATTTACACGAAAATAAAAACAAAGTCACTATAAAAATGTATTTTAATTTGTCATTTAATCCTGTTAGGCTCCATTATTCACTGTTAGATCAGTTCTCCATTTGCTTCGCACAGGTGATCCAGACAACTTCTTCACAAGAAACCCATTACTTCATGTCTTGGCTTTTGGTCGAGCTCACAGGGGACATACCTTCTACAGTAGCTGAATTATTAGATGATCTCACTTTGGCTTCGGTGGCCTGAATAATTTTCTTACGACCAGCAGCTTGATGTTCATTCATAAAGTCATGTCGGAGCACTGAGGTTGTTTGTTGGCCATGCAGCAATAAATCAAACGTCTTTTTGACTTAGAGGCAAGTTACTGTAGCCCAGATGTTTTAACCTGGTGAGTGGAGGAATTTTCCTGAAGAGAGAAACTGTAATAGAGCTGCAAAGATGAAGTAAAATGTTTTAGATTGTTACTTATGATAAAATCATCCATAATTCTTTATGACACACCGGAAACTTGATAAATCCATTACAGGATGTGGGGGAAGGATTTTTTTTTAAATTGTTTACTTTTAGACATTTCAACGATTAAACCAGTTTTATCACTGATCATTGTCATCTGTTTTTTTATTTATTTTTTTAATAAACTTTCAGGGTTTGATTAAAAAAAACTGTGTGTGTG
>NC_056518.1:22858171-22862426 GCF_014905685.2 Nematolebias whitei
TATATATATATATATATATATATATATATATATATATATATAAAATTATTATTATTTCATTTATTTTTTAAATTTATTTATTTATTTTTTTCAAATGGAAACCCTCAAATTTAAGGTTTTAAACTCTGGCTTTTAGCAATACTTTAATTAAAATATAAAAGGTGAACACTGATTTTCATTGCATTAGCTGTGAACTTCTACGTATTGACATCTTGCTTCAAAAATTACAAACTAATTACAACCCCCCATCACCAAAATAAATTTCTAGACAATTTATGCTTGTTCTACATTATGAAAACACAGTTGCAAGTTAAATACAGAATGTCTGCTTGTTTGTGCTATTAATTAAATGCAACTGAACCTTAAGAAACCACTTTTATCCATTAGGGGGAAATTTCCTATCACAAATTAGGGGGAAGGAAAAAAAAAGTTATTTTTATTTTGCCTGTTATTTTCTGCAAACTCACATGAACGATTAGGGAATGGTTTTATGCCAAATGCCCTTCCGGACACAACATGAGCTTGAACCACAAAAGTGGGGGTAAAATTAAATGTCTGGAAGTTTCATCCTGAAATACAACCTTAAGAGGTTATTTATTTATTTCCCAGATTTGTCAATATTTGATGTAGCTGCCACATTAATAGTTTGTGTTGCACAAATGAGCAGGTCTCATCAGGCCAGCTCAGGGGCATACTGACTGTAGGAGGCACTTTTTATAAAGGTTTCGGGAAGTACCATGTGCTGGTTTACCAACATGCTGTAATAATATCCTTGTGTGCACGTTGGCCCCAGGTATGAATGAGCTTACAAATAACAGATGTTCGAAGGAGCCTTTTGGCTGGACTCGCTGACATGATGAGCTGGCTCAGAGAACTGCCTCTTCATGGCTTTTAAACTGTCTGGATTTGAGATTAAGTTGAAACGATGGACGTTTTGACTGTAATGTTCCTCGATTAAACACTACCTCACATTGAAGAAAGTGGATCTGTTTGGTAGTCAAACAAAAACTTGAATTAGCTGTTTAAGGCTGCAAATATCCATCTGTTTGCATCGTTTCTTGCTGTGGGGCAAGCAGTTTTATCCTGGATGCACTATTTAAGGATAGTAAAAGAAGATCTTTAAGCAAATGTCTTTTTTTCAGGCAATTGAATTGGCAGAGCTAATGCAAGCTCACTCTACTGTTGAAACAAACGGTTGAGCATTTGGCAATGAGCTGCGATGGAAACGCCTGTAGAAGCTAAACAGAAGCCGTGACTAATGGGAGCACAGCAGCTCTTTGAAGCTACTGACAAAAGCTTTTAAGTGGTGCAGAGATGCATTAACGCTAACACTGGTTTGAATGTTATTTATTATTTGCTCTATTTATTGTGGGCTTGATTAGAGCTAATTGTCTGCATGACTTAGTTTGGCATGTTATTTCGCTTCAAACGGTTCTCTTGGAAAAAGAAAAAAAAAAAAAACTGAAAGAGGGAAAATGCAGACACTGCTTGATTAACAGAGCCTGAAATTTCAGCCTGGAGAGTTTGTATTACTAAGTCTAATTGAAGCAAGAACAAGTCCTTGTGAGGTAAAGTGGGATATGTAATGTCTGTGTCTTATCATTTTCATGTTGTCCTGGTAAACGCCAAAATTCTCCACTGAAGTTGAAAAGTACACATTAAATACCTGCGATAACGAATAACCTGCACTATAAAGCAGCAGTACAGGCCTTTGAATGAAATGACGTGAATCTCTCCTTCTGCTTCCAGATGCAGACACTGTTTGCCTTTGATGAGGAGGAAATGGAAATGAGGAACAAGGTGGTGGAAGATCTGAAGACGGCGCTTCGAACTCAGCCAATGAGGTCAGACAATCTGTTATTTTTCTTCTGCTACAAACGGCACAGAGCTCTTCTGTATGACTCAAAGTATTTCATTCTTACCAGTTGGCTTAGCGTAGTAATACCTCACAAACTAATTACAGCTAATAATGTACTATACTACTGGAAAGATCTGGTTTATAATAATTATCTCAAATCTATTTAATTACTTCCAACTGAAATGCAGCTAATTAAAGCTATTCTTAGACCAAATGTTTTACTTTTTCCTCTCTTGCTATGGTCATTGGCAGCTGTTAGGCTTTACTTGTCATCACAAAGAAACATTCAGACACTGGACATCCCAGTTAAACAAGCTGCCGCCTTCTTCCCGTCAGCAGCTTCTTTACAGCCGTCAATCAGCCACTCGTAAGATGCAGCGGTCTGAACCCAAGTGAGGCTGTTGAGTTTTCACAAGCGGAGATGCAAAGTGACATTGAATGTGCAGAGTGACAAAAACTCGGTGCAGCTTTGAAGTCTGGGTCATGTCTGGGTTGTGTGTTTGCGAGCCAACTGTGCATCTGTATCACTGTATTTGCGCTTCATTTTCCATAAGCTTGTTTTTTTCTAATAGTCATTTTTTTTTCACCACTTGTTTATTTAAAGCATAATGTGGTTAATGCACCTTGAAAAGAATATCTAATAACATAATATTTCTATTTGTTGCTGCTTTGTTTATTATAGTAATTATTTCTGTTCTTTAATTGGCCTGCAGGGCAGATTTTTCTAAGACTAATTAAAAGCAGCCATGCCGACGAGGCTGCCTGCTCTGCAGATGTTCATTCATTGTTTATTCACTAACCTAATAAAATCACAAATGCAGTAAAATAATCAGCCAGTGTCTTTGATCTTAAATTTTTTAATAATTAGCTAATTTTATCCTAACAACAATCTATTTTATCAGTTAGTTTTCTGTTCTGCTGATTGATGGATTCACTGTGTAGATATATACATTCTTCAGGTTTACTTGCAGCAAAAGTCACAAGAACTTCTTTATCAAAATCCAATTACTGGTACGTTGTTCTAAAAGAAATCCTGAAATTAGTAATTGCTATTTCATACTTTTGTTTGCATGTGAGGAAATTGTGAGATGGCTACATTGCAAGAAAATGAATGCATTCATAAGTGTCTGTTAGGACTTTACTTAGCCAAATACTTCATAAATTTAGTTATGCCTATGAAATAAATGAGAAAAGCAAACCAAAATATCAGAATACTAAAAAGGGATTCACATTTATTTATAACAATACTTTTGAAAGTATTTAAAAAAAAAAAAGTTCATTTGTTTTAGTTTGTTTTTGCCAGATGAGCATGGCCACTTAGTTTATTTCTGTTCTTTCTGGGAGTCCTGGTCGAGGTGCAGGAATGGATCATAGCTAAATGAAGAAAGAAACATGTAAAAACTGAACAGATGGAAACTATAAAAGCACAGTGTCTAGACAGAACAGGTGAAAGTTTAGTGCAACATTGTAAATTTGCTATAGTTTATGAAACAGGGAAGACAAAGGGAAGCATTTTCAATATTGTACATTGCGTTGCCACATTTTCTACATTCTTGTTTTGAAAGCTTCCAGGTAAAACCTTGAGTTTAGTTAAAGGGGTCTCCTTTACTGTCACCCATCCTCAAATAATTTCCTTTGTCAAACTATAACGGCTCAATCATCACTCTGCCATGACACACCTGCACCCGTGCTGCTCACCACAGAATGAGTTATGGCTCATTACCACACAGATGTTTTTCACTACTGTAAACTTGATGTGGGGAGCAGGTGTGTTCTGCAGAATATGGGTGTCCAGGGAAATCCAGGGCAGTATGTTAATGTCCTGCCTTTGTCAAATTTGAGACAAATGGGTGTCTAAGACAGAAAGATGGCTTTGAGCTTAAGCGTCTGGGAGAAATCTGAGCGTCTTACCGTCTTTATGGGTCATTTCTTTGCTCCTTGGTGGGTTTTCATGCTGATTTTATGCTCAAGTGTTGTGAGACACGGCAGTGTCTGTTCGTGTTGGAGTTTGATTCATTCCGGCCGGCCTGAAACGACCTCCTTTTCCTCTGGCACTCTTACAGAGACAGCTGGGCCTGGTTGTGAACAGGGGCCCTTGTTGCTCTCAGCTTGTTTTGCAGGGCCACAGGAGTCAAACGCATGGTGGGTATGCAGGGTGCCAGGCAGAGTAGACAAAAAGAGGACATTGTTGGTGAATCATTCACTGTGTTCACTTTCATTCAAACGGGTTGAATGAGAAGGTGACAGTTCTTTGTATGTTACTGTAAAAACAAAGTGATATGGAAACAGACTGCACGGCACAACATGTTTTTTTTATTTTAAAAACCTCTATTCATGCTTAACTTTTCATATAGATAGATAGATAGATAGATAGATAGATAGATAGATAGATAGATA
>NC_056518.1:22862436-22881577 GCF_014905685.2 Nematolebias whitei
TAGATAGATAGATAGATAGATAGATAGATAGATAGATAGATAGATAGGTAAATGTAATGTATGTAAAATTAAAAGTTTAAAAAATTGTAACATGAAGCTGAATTAATTGCAGCTTGAGTTCAGCAGTCTGACATCTGTTTCTGAGCCTGGTGGTCTTGCTCTGAATGCTCCTCAGCCATTTGCTTGAGGGGAGGGGCTGGAACAGACTGTGTGCAGGATGAGTGGAGTCCTTCATGATGCAAAGCGCCCTCCCCTGCATTGTGAAGTGTAGAGGTCCGAGGTGGTGGGAAGGCTGCTCCCCACAGTTGGAAGGCTGCAAATTATTTGCAGTAATTGCAATGCATTTTTTTTTATTTCTATCAGTGGTTAATATTTCCTTATAATTTTAGTACAAGCTATCAAAAAAGTCAGTCTGCTTGTTCAAGATAGCATGGTGTTAATGTCTTGACATATATTTTTGCATTCCTACTTGGTTATTTAATTGAAACGTGCTTTATTTCACTACACAGAGCTGGTATGAAGTTATTAATACTTTGTAGTTAACTTTACATTTATCATGGATGGTTGTTCATCTTTTTTTGCTAGCAGGCACTATTTTATTGACCTTCATCCATTAAGAACAGCAAAACATGTAACATGACCATGAGTGACATAAAAACCTAACTATAGACTTTAGTGAAAAGAAAATTGACTATTCAGTCCTTTTAAGACAAGCCAAATTCAAACAACCATTAACATTTGTTTAGCATTTTCAATACTCCTCATTTCTTCTTTGTACATTTGGACAGAACTTTTGACCTTTTACACAGAACTGGGAAGGTTGAATAGAAATAGAGTTGGTACATCAGATAGAATGCAACGTCATGAAACCACTATAGACAAAAATCAACCATGCCTCAAAAAAGAGAAGACATAATTACAGTTTAATAATAATAATTTTCCATACACCCTAAATTGCTTTTTCAATAAATTTAATATTTTATTTACAGGTAATTATCAAATGGAGGTAGAGAAGTATATTTACTTGTGTAAAATAAAATCTCACCTCAAATCATCATTCATTCATCAAATTATATAGACGAATATAACTATAAAACTGTATGAGTAAAATGCACATCTGCAGTATTTGTGTTTCTGTTGAAAACCTCAGTAAGCATTCATGCTTTTAAAGCTTGACACCCCTCATTTGCTTCCATGTAGTTGTGAAATAACTGCTGGGGGTTAGAAAACCAAGCTTTTCTTTTGGGTAACTGGGGCTGGTCTGGTCAAGATGCTCTGCAGTCAAAGACTCATCATTAGAGCAACTCAGTGCTTCCTGAAACAGCTGTCTGGATAGTTTTTGTGAATAGTTTCCAGCAAGAATATTGACTTATGCCTTTGATATCTCTACCGCCCTGCTCCTGTGTCAATAACCCTTTGGACGATCTGCTACCAACACAAACAGATATTATTTTTAAAAGCATCTTGAAGCCAGATCTCATAAAGGTTCCGCTTAACAGAGAGTGAAATTTCTGCTGTCACATATTAAATAATGTATTAGTGGAAGAGCAGAGAATCACACGTTTAGACCAAAGCAATGTGTTTGCTTCTTTGAGAAGGCCAATTTCCCTCTTAACTATAAAGAAAAGAAGGTAGCTTGTAACACATTCGTAGAAATAAAATCTTAAACAAACAGAATTGGGTTTGTTAACTGTGTTAATGTATGTGTGAACTAGTCAGTGTGGCTTGGCATGTAAAATACTTTTTTACTTTCATTGCACATTAAAACTGCAGAAATTTGCCATGACTTTGTTTGACAGTTAGATCAAAAAACACCAAATGATGTACCATGAAAATCTGATTTTATTCCAGTAACCATAGACCAAACACTGTCTTTTTAAGTTTTATTACCTTTGTGCAAAGGGAGCAGAGTAATCCAGTGTGTTGGCAGTCTGCTAAGTCTGGTCCCAAAAAAAATTAAGGTTGCATCATATTTTATGTATAGTTTCAACACGAAGTCTGCCCAAAGAGAGAAAGTAGGCGATACAAGCATCTCATCAACAACAGATGGCGTTAAAGCAAAGACACAACTTAAAAGTCCTTTTTTTAACAACAGGAAGGGACTTATCTGGTTGCAAAAACAAAATTGTCTGTATGGAATTTTTACTTGAAAATGTTTCTTCATGTGTTTATCATCTCAACTGGTCATTTCAATTAATATTTCATGCAGTGAGATAAATTTGTGAAATATCAAGTTAGGGAAAAATTTATAATTTTGACTCTTGACATTGTTGCAGAAGTGCAGTATTTAGTTTTCAGCTGACTTTTTTTTGTGACGAATTGCAGGGGTCATTATGTTATCATAGACCACCTGAGCTGACAGACCAGCTCATGAACCTCTCCCTGAGGATTTACTAATAAACTTTATCCATGAGAACCAGTATGTTTATGCCAACGTGTTCTTTACACAAATTTACCACAGATGTACCCTTTGGCCAAGAGTTTTATCGTTTTCTCTACATGTGCAAGTTTTATGTACCTCAAATCTATGCCAGGATTCACAAAGATATATTTATAGTGAGTGTTGGACTGGTTTTATTTTATATCTGATCCCAGTCCTGCAAACACCTCCAGTCAGTTAGCTGTAATTGGTGCCTCCTACAACCCTCTAACAGCTCTCATTCACATTCTGGTCTTTATCATAGTCAAACGAGACCTGTGTGAGAATGCATGCACATGTCCCAGGGTCTAGATGAGTGGGTGTTTGAACGAGGCTTTAAGTGTGATGATATGAAGGGCAGAAGAGAGGCCTCAGAGAGCACATGATCACTTGAGTTTGTGCGTGTGGAAGCGTTGGACTCAAAGGAGTTTGTGTGGTTTTGCTGCGAGGCAGTCTGTCTGCCACACATGGGTCATCCTCGGTTCAAAAACAAAAAACAGTTTGGCCTCTAAAGCGAAAACCTCAAACAATCGGTTTAGCTGGACTCGAGTTCTGATTTAAAATTTGAGCATCTGGATTAGTTTTTCACTCCATCCTGCTCATTATGAATATTGTTTGCTGCTGGTTGGGGGATTTTCTGCTTTTTTTGACCAATGGAAATGGTATGACCCTCAAAGGCTAACTCTCAACAATGGCAATCATTTATGTAGTCAACGAAAGCATACATGGCTTTGACCCTTGACTTATCTTAAACCCTTTCATTTTTAACATCATTCAAAGCCTTCTTTTTGTTAACTTTTCTATGTGAAGGTATTTTTGTCTGTTTTTGTGTGGTATTACCTTAAGTACTGTTCATCAGCTTTGCCTCTGCTCATACCACATACAGCAGCTGTTGAACCTAAGTGGCTCTTAAAGCATTCAGCCCTTCCTCCAGAAAATGGAAATTCATGTGATTTTTATGCCAGCCGACTGACTCTTTCGATTGCAGAAGACAAAAGGAATTGTATTGATTTAAGAGCTCAATGAAGAGAATGTGAAGTATGGAAGAAGAGGAGAAGAGTGATGTTGGCTGTTAGCTGTTAGAGGATTAGAGCAGGTGATTGTCCTTGGCTGCAGATATCTTCTGCTTGTTCACTTCCTTTATAAGATCACATACAGATGGATAAAGTTGTGGTGCATAATCCCTACATGGGGTTTCTGCTTACTGTCTGTGATACAGCAGAGTGATGCAAAGCAGGCAGAGAGCTAAGCCTTGAATTGCATCCATACTTTTGAATCCAGACTCCAAGAACAACATCTCTCGCCCTCTGTTTTCCATACATTAATCACAAGGATGTTCAGCCTAATTTGTCTTCCACAATGAAAGTTCTTTCGGAGTTGGCCCTAAGTTCATGAGCAGATGTAAAGCTGTTCCTGGTATCTGTGCTGGCCAAACACTTGTCACGGAGTCCAGCTATTACAGTTGGACCAGTTGCAGTGTCTGTGTTTAATCAGAATCTAATCATATTTAAAATGTGGGATTTATTTTTCACCACCTTGGTGCGAAGTGGAGGCTGAAGCAGCTGAGCTCAAACAAGAAGCACACTGTCGGCTGGCTTGTTATTGCTGAGATTTCAATGCGCCATTTCAAATGGTTGATTGTATCCATGCATGCACGCATGAAGATCTTCCCGATCTCATCAAATCACTGCTGGAATTCAGAAGCATGACTGTGCCAGGTGATGTTTTTGTTTATTCCCAGACATCTGCTTAAGGTCTGGAATTCATTGTGTGTGAGCAAGGGAGAAGCCATTTTTACTGTGTGAATTATATTAGTTGTATAGATTAAGAAGTTTTTTGGCATTGTTTGTATGCATGCTTCAGCCAAGACAGCAGAAGAGGAGGATGAATCTAGAGCTGTCTAGTAGTGTCAAATTCATGAATCAACCACAAGAAGCTGCCAAAAATCTTAACTTATTTCTTTGTCCTTTTAAGTTGTCTTTCACTCCATCCTCTTTTTCTCCTTTGCAAGATTTTGTCTTGTTGCCATCTTTTGCTCCATCTTACAAACCCTCAATTGTTTGAAATAATTTATGAGGCCTATCAGGAATCTTACTGAGTGGGAAACTCATTTACAAAACAGCCCACACTGTGCTCACTGGATGTGACATCCTTCAGTGTTTACATGTCCTGCTTGTCACTTCTTTCTCATGGAGGTCAATGACTCACTGCTTTCTAATTAGTTCAGCTACTGTGAGCTATGAGTCATTGACGAGGTGAACTTGAGCTGTTATATCCTGATGTATGCTCAATAATCCAGGTAGATAAATCTAACAAGGTTAAGGCAGGTCCTCTGGATGGATTCTTCTTTGTTGAAATGGAATGTCTTTTGTCAAAATATTTCTTCAGTCTGAGGAGCTGCAACAAACAGTCTTGTAAGCAACACCTTTTCATAGTGGATTAACCAGTTTGCTGGTGATAGCCAAAACTAGTTGTTCACATGCAAATGGAGGACCATCAGCCTGACAACCAATCGTCAGTGATGGCCACTGGCTAGTTACAGTGGGTTGAGTGATACTTCCTTCCAACATCAGCAGAGAGGAGAGAAATGTGCTCACCTCTCATGTCCTACATGCTATGGGGTCCCCAACTGGTTGAGCCACTATTATAAGGGTCTGCTTTATAAGACAGAGTTTACTGCAGCTCCTAAGACTGACAAAGTATTTTGGATTAAAGATGAAACGTTTCAACAAGTTTTTTTTTTTTTTTTTAAATCCGTCCAGAGGACATGACAACTTTGTTAGATATGGAGTCTCCAGCTTTTACTATTTTTGCAAACATGTACATGGAGGAGATAGCAAGGACAGCCTTGGAAATCTTGTCAGGGACATCACCGAGTCATTGGTTCAGGTATGTTGATGACACCTGGGTTAAAATTAAAAATTAAAGTTCACTTTCACTGATCGCATCAACTCTGTGGATAAATATATCAAGTCACATGAGAAGATGTAAAAGATGGCAGGTTGGCTTCCTTGGACTGTGAGGTCTCAGTCACTGATGGAAGACATTTGGAAAATGAAGTGTACCACAAACCCACCCACACAGACCAGTACGTGCAGTTTGCCTCCCATCACCCACTGGAGCACAAATTAGGAGTCATCAGGACTCTGTACCACAGAGCGGACAGTGTCCCATCGATCCCGATGCCAGGGAGAATGAGAAATCCCACACAAGATGTGCCCTGGAGCAGTGTGCATATACTAACTGGGTCTTCCTGAAAACAGAAGCGAAACCAAACAGGACTCCAGCCAGATATTGGGTGAAAAGAATGAACCCAGTCCAGTTATTCCATATGTTGCAGGAGTTTTAGAGAAACTGAGACATTTATTTTCTAAACACGACATCCCAGTGGCTTTCAAACCCCAAAATAGATTACGGCAAAGACCGATCCATCCCAAAGATCCAGTCCCCCGGCACAAACGGAATAATATTGTGTATGTTCCAACAATTTTCAGTCAGGTCATCTAGACAGTTTTTTTTTTTTTTTCCTGAAACGTTTCACCTTCCATCCGGAAGGCTTCATCAGTCAAGAAAACGCACAAAACTGATTCTTCCCCCAAACAGCTTACTCCAAAGTGGAACAAACCAGTTATGTTGATGCTGAAACTGTCCAGATGACCTGACTGAAAATTGTTGGATTGTATACCTGCATTATTGAGCATGGACTTTTTTGGTATTGCTTATGTTTTTAAGTGCCAGGATGGCTGTCATCTGTTATACATTGAGGAAACAAAGCTGGCACTGGCCAAAAGGATGGCGCAGCACAGAAGAGCAACATCGTCAGGCCAGGACTCTCTGCGGTCTACACTCATCTCCAGGCCAGCGGTCACTCTTTCAGGGATGAAGATGTTCACATCCTTGATAGAAAGGAACAATGGTTTGAGAGAGGAGTAAAGGAGGCCATCTTTGTGAAGAGAACCTGTCCATCATTAAATAAACAGGGTTGGAGGCTTCCCTGTTCAACTGTCCCCCTCTTACAATGCTGTTATTGCATCACTCAGCCCTCTGAGAATAGCAAATGGCCATCAGTGCACTAACAACCCATTGTTAGACCTATGGTCCTCCTTTTGCAGGTAAACAAATAGTTTTGGCTGTCACCAGCAAACTGGTTAATTCACTATGAGAAGGTGTTGCTTGTTTGCCTGCAGCTCCTCAGACTGAAAAAGTATTTTGGGTAAAAGAAGAAGCATTTCAACAAAGAACCTATACCATACCATGCCATACCATTTTATTTATAGAGCACTTAAAACGGCTACAAGGCCAACCAAAGTGCTGTACAGACAGAACAACAGACAACACACAAAGCAATATACAAAATCAAGTAAATCAAAAATATAGACATAAAAACGATGCAGATAATAAATATGACAACAAACCAGTGTGGAGTGTACAGGTTCAAAACACAGATCCTGTCCAGCGAACCTGACTCAACCTCATTAGATTGAGGTGTTGTAGTTTAAAAGTGGCCAGTTTGCTTTTAATTATGGTTTTAGTGAGAAGCAAGTGATTTGTGAATGAAAGATAAGGGTTTGTTGGAATGGCTAGGAAGAAAAGATTTGTTGTGCATCAAATTTTTGTGAGCAAACCATAATGCTTCTAAGAAATCTGTTAATCTGGGTCTGTTTAGACAGTAGTTGTGACTGGCAAAGTGATACCACAACAATCGTTGGAATTTGACAAAAACAACTGGAGGAAGTACTGGTTTCCAATGACAATTTGCAAATTTACTTTAGTCTTTTTCTCTATATTCTGACCCTTTCAAAACAAAGTTGTATTTAATGGTATTTTACCATTCTTACCATGTACTTGCTTTAATCCTTTAGGTTTGTCACACGCTTCATCGAACTCGACGGGCTCACCTGCCTGCTCAACTTCATGCGCAGCATGGACTACGAGACGTCAGAGAGCCGCATCCACACCTCCATCATTGGCTGCATCAAGGCCCTCATGAATAACTCACAGGGCCGCACACATGTTCTGACCCACCCTCAGAGCATCAACACCATCTCGCAGAGCCTTCGGACAGAGAACATCAAAACCAAAGTGGCGGTGCTGGAGATTCTAGGTGCAGTTTGCTTGGTGCCTGATGGACATAAGAAGGTTCTGCAGGCCATGGCGCATTATCAGAAATATGCTGCAGAGAGGACTCGATTCCAGGTGAGGAAATGTGAAAAGATCTTTATATGCACTAAACCAAACCAGTGGAGGAGATGTGGTTATGTGTAGACGCTACATTGTTTCATTCTTTGAGCTTAGATGTCTGTTTCATGCTCAATTAATGTATAGTTTAGTGTTAAAGACCATAAACAAACCACATTATTTTGAAAATCGCTAGCTACAACATATGGATTGAAGGAGTTGAAAAAGCTAACGTCAAACACAAAAACAATGTCCAACTTTTAGAAAGCTTTGAAACCAAATATAAACTAATCAGGGGTGATTTAAGACTGTTGTTCAGTATTTTTGTGCAGGCATATTTGAGTCGTAGCAGGAGGCTAAAGGCAGACACAATATTTCAAGATAATGCTCAAATAAATCAAGCTGTGGTCATTTAAACAAGTTGATTACTTGTCCTAAAGTACCTCAGACATTTGGCCTCAGGTTAGGTCAGCATACCATCCATATTCAGGAGAAGGGACAAGGACATTTAGACTTATGGGGGTCACTGCATGCTAAGGGCTTTAGTAAGTAGCAAGGCTGAGTCAACAAGCCACATCTTACACAACCCCTTGGTATGTGGTAAATCATGTCACTTCAGGCTAAGCTAACACCCCGGGAGCTGAATAATTGAGAATGTCTGAAGCCTTTTAATGCTGGTTTGAGTTATGATTAAGCTCAAGTATGTTATGGGTCAGTTTAGAAGCTGTAAAGTGTTGGACAACTGAGAGCAGGGGCCCTGTGTTACCTTGTTTTCTACAGCATTTAATTTTGCTCAGTTAACATGACTTTTTAACAAGTATATATGTTTATGTTTTATCTCAGTTTATGTCTAATTTTAGCTGTAAAACATATTTTATTTATTTCTGGCTAACTCTCCAATGTTTTTTTTTTTTTTGTTTGTTTGTTTCTATGTCCAGACTCTCCTGAATGAGCTGGATAGAAGTACAGGTCGATACCGAGATGAGGTCAGCTTAAAGACCGCCATCATGTCCTTCATCAACGCTGTGCTCAACGCAGGAGCAGGAGAGGTCTGCATTCAATAATAATGTCCTAATCAACTTTTTTTTTACTAGATTCTAGCAAAACTTGTTTATATCCATATGGTCCAAAATGTGCACCAATTTGCCCTTAATTTAATGACAAGATTACGCTTGAGAGCCTAATATTACTTTGACGCAAAACTTCCAACCTGTAACTAATCAGTTAAAGTTATGTACCACTTTAAAGAAGAAAGTATTTGTCTATTTCGAAATTTTAGGTGGTAGTATTTAGAATCACAATTTGGCTAACTTTATTACAGTATTTGCTGACTTGTTGGGTTTAGCTGATAAAACAAATGTTTTGCATAGGAGGTATACGCACTTTGTTGCATCTAATAAGACAATACCATTTGTCACAAGTCAAAACAGTTATGTCTCCTTTTTTATTGTTTATTTTTCAATTGTCAGGACAACTTGGAATTTCGCCTCCACCTAAGGTACGAATTCCTGATGTTGGGCATTCAGCCGGTCATCGATAAGCTCAGAGAGCATGAAAACGCCACTCTGGATAGGTGAGTGATCTGCTGAGCTGTTTTCTTATTGTTGCGAGTTCTACTGTACACCTTAATCTTACAGTAATGGCTACATGAGGCTGTTTTCTTCAGTAAGGGTGCTATTTGTTCCTCTACCGTGTTTCTTCCTTTATGTTCAGGCATTTGGACTTCTTTGAGATGGTGCGAAATGAGGATGACTCTGAACTGGCAAAAAGATTTGATATGGTGAGTAGGATATCCTCAAACAGCTCTCTTTATTATTAGGTCAAAGCTAGACACTAGTGTTTTTCTGTTTGACTGGGCCAGTCAGATGTTCTCCTTTCTTTTCATCATCTAGACTCATGTAGATACAAAGTGTGCTGGCGCCATGTTTGAGCTGATCAAGAAGAAACTGAGCCACACAGATTCCTACCCTCATCTCCTCTCAATCCTTCAGCATTGCTTGCAGATGCCCTGTGAGTGAGGGGAAAAAAGTTCAAAACCAACTCTTTTTTAATTTGTCCAGGTGTTCTAATATCGTATATGGATCTCAACGTTCCTTTACATTTTCATGTTTGCTTTTGTCTTCTATCTCAGATAAACGTGGCGGCTGCAGCCTGCAGCACTGGCAGCTTTTAGACAGGATCCTCCAGCAAATTGTCCTACAGGACGACAAGGGAGAGGACCCTGATGTTGCACCTCTGGACAACTTCAGTGTTAAAAACATTATTCGCATGTAAGTGAGAGCTACGCTGTGACATTTTAAAAGTTTCGGCTTATCCTCCAATGCTGTAAACTTACTCTTATGATTAAATTAAGCATTCAGTGAAAGATAAGATCAAAACTAGAAATCGACTGTTGATGCCAGATGAAGACATTTTGGAATAAAATAAACTGAGCATCAGCTTTAGGCCGTATAAATCTGCTGTAAGCCAATCCTCAGGTTTGACCTGCAGAATGTGACTGTACAGGGAAGACGAGCTGATATTAAGGTGGCTGCGGGGGGCTAGTGGTTGAATCAGAGGAAACATCACTGTGAGTGTGAGTTGGCATGAAAGCGGAAACCAAAGATCAAAAGAAAAGTGCTCTAATCACATCAAGAGTTGACCAAGTCATCCATGTGTAGGTGCAGTGAAGCAGGCACTCCATCGTGGAGGAAATAACAAGGAGGAAGAATCATTATATTTAGGAGCATTGTGACTTAGAGGTTTTGGACGTGTCATTGTAGCTGTTGCTCAAAGTGAATGTTTTGTAAATGATCATTGACGTTTGCTGGGCTTTGCGGTCGTGGGTTTCACTGAATTTAGCAACAGATATGCGCTTTTGTTCCGTTGATTTAGTGCGGTGTGTAGGTTGTGTTTACAGCTTTGTCCATACCGTATTTCATCTCAGTTTCTCCTCCTGACAACCTTCCATTCCTGTTTTTCACCATGTTTCTTCTCCTCCGCTCTCCCCGGATTTGTTATGTTTAGACCAGCTTCACAATTAGTGATTAATGTGTTTAGTCTTTGTGGTGAAAGCACCATAAAACATGTAGCGTGGTACACGTTGGCCTCTGCCAGCTCCGGCTTTGTTCACTAATTCAGCCACCATTGTTTTTGCAATCACTCAAATGCGATTCTTTCCAGTAGCGCAGAGAAAGTGATGCTGCGTCGGAGGCCAAACATTTCATTCCTGCCCATTGCAGATCCATCACAGTGGTCAAAGTCCACCCCTCCACTTAGCATCCCTGCCAAAGTCTTATTGTGTTTCCAGAAACTCTCCGAGAGTAAATTGTTTGAAAAAAAGAGTGCACGGACAGAGGTTTCCTCATTGTGTTGGCTGCGTGCCGGGGGCCCCTGACTGTTAACGGTGAAAATGTACGGCTCGTGCCATGACGGCGCAGAGAGAGAGAGCAGGCTCGCTGAAACAACTGTTAAAACAACTGGCAGACAAAGTCATTCATCATCTGTGGTCACCATGGCGATGGCTCTGACTACTTACACGGCTGTCTGACCTGAAATTAACATGTTTTTTTTTTTCTACAAATCTCAGTTTTCCACAGCTTTTTTGACCAGTCAGTATGGATACGAACCGTTCTTGAAATTAAAACGGCACAGATTAATCAAATTTCTCTTCAAACACTTTGAATACATGATTTTGATTATAAGTTTGATTTATTTCTGTGTGAAATGACTATTGTGAATTGATTGAAAGCAACGAAAAGAGAATTATTATCCCTGACGTTTTGCATTTGTTTTTCTTTTATACTTTTGAAAATTTGTATCCTATCTAATTTGTATAAATCTTGTCTATTCTCTCGACTCCAGCCAAGGCTACCACCAGTGCTCCAGGTTTCACGTTCCAATTTTTCATCATTTTCAAAATCTTTTTAAAACATCCCATTTCTAATCTATTTTTTTTTCTCTCAGACCTGTTTCCTATTCATTCTTTTATTTTTTTATTAATAAAATCTGCTTAACTGCAGACCCCAAGCTAAACCAAATCCCAAATATATTAACTGGTAATATATAAACTATTTCAGCCCAGCAGAACTTATTTCAGCACTAATGTTGCCCTTCAGAGCTTCATTGCGCAAACTGCAGCAACTCTGCCAATGCTGGTGATCAATCTGAGTCCCCCTCACAGAAAGGAAGTTAAGGATTAGTGTCACCCATCAATGGGTTTCCAATCCAATGATTGAATTCCCTCAGAATGTCCCAGCTTGACTCTGAGTGCAGTTGACCCCCAGCTGTGAGCTTTTTATGAGACCCAGTTTTGTTTTTTGTTTGTGCTCATTAATTTTTTGTTGTTTCTCCACAGGCTGGTCAATGAAAACGAGGTAAAACTGTGGCGAGAGCAGGCGGAAAAGTTCAGGAAAGGTAAAATATCTTATCTTGTCCTTCCAATCCTGTTATTTTCCTACATGCAAAATCTACATCATGCAATTTAAAATTTTAATTGTTTTTATTTTACCTCTAGACCATGCCGAGCTGCTAGCTAAACTGGAGAGGAAAGAGCGGGAATGTGAGACGAAGACCCAGGAGAAGGAAGACATGATGAAGACTCTGAATAAGATGAAGGACAAGCTACAACGTGAGGGTGTGGAGCTGCGGTCGGCCAGGGAGCAAGTGATGGACTTGTCATCTCGCATCAACGACATCACTGTGAGCCATGCTAAAACTTTGCAACTTTTTATCTAGAAATAATCAGTTTTACTCAAAAAACATTTTGAACCTAAATAGTTTGGTTTAGACCAGATGTAGGCAACTGATGGCCCGAGGGCCAAAAGTGGCCCTTGGACAATCTCCATCAGGCCCCCAATATCCTTATCTATAAAACAAAGGTTTATAATAATAATAATAATAAAAAAAACAGCAATGTATCAATGAGACTTAAGGACATTTAAATTAAACATCCCATAATGCTCAGTCAGGTCATCTGAACAGTTTTTTTTTTGTAGAGGAGACGTTTCGCCCTCTATCCGGAGGGCTTCATCCGTCTGAGAAGTCCCAAGTAAACTGTTTCCCCACCAAGCAGTACACTCCTTGAGTGGACCAACCAGTTTGGTGGAGATAAGATGGTTTCTGGGGACTGTCCTGTTCCCCGTCAACTCCTCCCAGGCAGGCAGCCACAGCCAAAATGGTTCAAGGCATCAAAGTTCATGCTCAATCATCCAGGTACCAAATCCAATAATGCTCAGTCAGGTCTGGACAGTTTCTTTTTTATAGAGCTGTTTCGCTCTCTCCGTCAAACTGGTTGGTCCACTTAAGGAGTGTACTGCTTGGTGGGGAAACCGTTTACTTGGTACTCCTCAGACTGATGAAGCCCTCTGGATAGAGGGCAAAATGTCTCTACAAAAAAGAAACTGTCCAGGTGACCGGACTGAGCATTATTGGATTTGGTACCTGGATGATTGAGCACGAACCTTGATTAAATTAAACATCTTACACAAAACTTTTTAAAAACATTTTTAAGTCATTGTGTTTTCAGAACTAGACGTAATCTTAAAGACTTAGAAACACAAATTTTATTTGCATATTTATGCTAACATAGTATGTAAAGCTAACCGGTATAATATAATGTCACAAGAGCCAGTTTACAGAATATGTCGTATATTCCTAAAGGGTATTGGAAAGACATGTTTTTATAAAGTATGCTAACGATGCTACAAGGACAACCTTGAAAAGGTCTTCTAGATAATCTGTCATAAAGATAATTTATTTTCCAGTTCTCTATGCGGCACTTTGATTGCTTTAAACGTCTTGATGTGGCCCTTTGGGGGAAAAAAACAACAACAAAAAAACAAGTTGCCTTCCTCTGGTTTAACTCCACTAAATAAATTAACCACCAGCAACTTGTAGCTGCAGTTGTTCTTAAGTACTAGCACGTTTGTAAATATTGGCTGATTTTAGAGGCTACAGTAACAAGGTATTTAGCTCTCTACAAACCTTTTTCCAAGCCAAAATCAACAAGTTTCAGTAAAACATGCTCTCCATAGTATCGGTAAAGAAAAAGTGGAGAGATGTTCCTTAAAGGGAGCTGTATTACTCAGTTTATTAGAGTTGGTAGCCCAAAAAGTTTTAATTGGGGCGCATTTTGTGAGTGAGTTCATCCTTTTTCTGCATTGATAGTAGGGATGAACTCGAAATGTGTTGGAATAGACAGAACATCTGGGAAAGAACTCATGTAGACAGATGTTTTCTCCTGCTGTTGTCTCGTTTTTAATAGTCTCACACAGTTATTTACCATAAAGTTTTACCAACTTTACATAATGTAATTTAACTTTTATCTTGTTTGTCTTTCAGCAGAGCAGCAACGTGTCTTTACCGGCTCCCCCTCCACCTCCTGGCGCTCCCATGGCTCCACCTCCCCCACCCATGTCAGGTGGCTTTCCTCCACCACCACCTCCTCTGCCATTCAGCTGCCCGCCTCCTCCACCGCCGCCTCCTCCACCAGGCGCACCGCCTCCCCCACCTGGTGCCCCTCCCATTTTTGGAGCTCCACCTCCTCCTATACCCTCATTTAACTCCATGTGCACAATGCGCTCCAAGTCCATCCCGCAGCCATCTCATCCTCTCAAGTCCTTCAACTGGGCCAAACTTGGAGAGGTGAGAGAAGACCTCGTAAAGACGAGCTGTGTTAAGATGATTTGATTTTTTTTCTTCTTAAACTTAGTTTTACAAAGTGATTGCTGTTCCCTCACAATTCGAGACATGTAGCCATAACAATAAGAATTATTGCTGCGACAATGGTGAACCAATACCATTATTTTAAGTTTCATCAATATCATTACCTTCAGTGCGCATGTTAATTGCACTATCTGCCTCTGGCTATAAATTAGTGCTGTTGTTTTTACAAGCTATTGTGTCCTCCATCTGGAGAAGCATCCGTTCATTCATTGATTACTGAAGTGTTGCTGTCATACTCAAAGTTACAGTCCAACAACACATAAGCATCTCCACACTGCATGAATCCCCATTTGCTTTTCCTTCAGTTATTCTTGAACCGTCTAAAAAGAAAAAAAAACCAACAATAGATCTACTGAAAGCTTTTCTTCTTTATTTTTTTTTAGCATTCTTGTAGTTTAATCCATGCACATGAAAGCAAATGAAGAAGCAGTTGGTTACAATCTGCAGATTTGCCACAGGGTGTCGCAACATGATGCACTTTTTTTTTTTTAATATATGACTTCAGTAAGAAAACACATCCTATGTGGTTCCTTTATTTTCAAGGGCTTGACTTTTTGTAAACCATATTAACAGAGGACTTCCAGGATGCAACAATTTCCACATCCAGGGTTGTAACTATCTCACAAGCCTCTTTGCATCACATCATCTGATTTATACGTCCATCACCTGCCTCTATGGTGTAGATGGCACATACATTCAGTGTCTGTTAATTTGCACCTAATTTATGCTAATTAAGTTCTAAGTCCTTGAAGTGTTTGTGTTTTTAACATAAAATTTGAAGATTTGCCTCTCACATGATAAGCTCTCACTGTATGTTTGTCTTGTTTCAGAACATGATCAATGGCACCATTTGGAATGACATTGATGACCTGAGAGCCTTCAAGATTCTTGACCTGAAAGACATAGAGAAGATGTTTTCAGCGTATCAGAGACAACAGGTGTGGATTTGTCAGTGGGTTTAACTATTCTCTGATACACCTGTTTGAAAGTTGTTTTTTTTCTGGTGCACATGTACCAAAGATCTTGTTGGAGCACCAGTTGTGCCTGAATTCTTGAACTGTGTGTACTGTGGAAAGTGCATGATAGGCAGAGGAATGGGATACTTTTGGAAAACTTTCTATATTTCTAAGAATCCAGCTTCATGCTAACATGAGCAGCTGTTCACCAATGAATGCCTCATTGAAGCTTTTGCTAGCATCTACAGAGCGTTTGTGTGAGAACTGGCTGAGAGTCTTCACTGGCTCAGGAATTAGTGTGATGCTAAGAAGACACTTTACTGAAACAAACAAAATCAAATAAACTATTCAGCGAATGATGTGAAATTATGGACTAATTAATAGAATGGCAGTGACATACAACACATAGCAATTACTCTCCTTTCTGCTGTGAACTAATTGCACACTTCCCATGCAGTAAAACTGAGTGCACAAAAAGGGTTTAAGTGGTGTTAATTTGCTCCAATTGGTTTTTAGTAATCAGTTTAAAATAAAGTCTTTAAGACTGTGAAAGTGAAGTGCATCATCTCTGGTGCTGAATTCCTGTTAAATATACATTGCCGCCATATTTGAAAGTCGTCTGACATCTAAAATCACAACGTCTCAGTGTAAGCTTTAATTGAAGAGTAATAGGTCATTTGAGGTTGTTGACCTTGATTTAACGCAGGTATTTATTTATACAGAGCAGGTTTTTTTCCGCGCAGCAAAACGATTAAACACAGATCCTAGTAGATGTGGCCGCATAAAAAACAACCATCTTCCTGGCTTTGACAACTCTGTTCCCTTTGGCAGGAGCTGCATTCAATTTAAATTCAACGAGACATTATTGGCATGTTTATACGTAGCAAATTTTCTTTTTAAAAGTCTTTCTTTCCAAATGGGCTTTGGTTTACATTTGCACTCTGTGGGAGTAGCTACCTCAATCATACTTTATTGTTTTGCTTTATTTCATGTCAAGATAGAAGCAGATAACATCTAAATAATATAAATAGAACACTTGTAAGCTCTTTCAGAAGACAAAAACCAAACTAGGAAACTCTTTCTGTTCATCTTTTAGCCTCTTATTGATTCTTTGAAACCGCGTTGACTCTGACAGACGATTATTCTCTCGAGAGCTTCCTTCAGCTTGAAGTGTGCTAATAGTAGCTGTAGCTCTTTGCACTGGCTACCATCTTTTTTTCTAGCTTTAAATGCTGTTCCTTGCATGTATTTTCAATGTTTTTCATTTTTATTTTTGTCTTTCTGCACTCTTCGAATGCCTGGGCAGGACCTGCTAACTAACCAATCCTTCAAACAGGTGAGTTAAAGAGCTCTTGAGCATCTGATCACACAGTTAACTTCCTTTTTATTGCTGCAGCTGCCTCCTCTTCTGCACTGCAGTGGTCAGAAAGAGCTGTTTATTTGCGTACTGAGTACTGAGTTTAATTTTCTGAAGTTTCTTTCTTTTGAAGCTTTGGCTGATAATGTCTCAAATCAAGAGTTAATGATTGCGACAATCAAATTGTATGTAGTAAAATAGGTGAAATACCAGGCTGCACGCTGGTTTAGTCTTGGGCTTTCTTTTAGCTCATAGTTTTGACTTTACATCTCACTATTTTACTATTTAAGCATGTCTCTTTGTTGCTATTTGCTCCATTTGAACATCAAGCCAACAAAACTAACATCTAAAATAGTAAATAGTAAATGTTAATAGTAAATAGTAACATATAAATAGTGTTAATTTACTTTTTATGTATATGAATGTTTCTGTTCGGTGCCCAGAGATGACTTCTGTTGTGACTTGGTGTTATACAAATAAACTGAATTGAATTTAAAGTATTTAGTAAAAAAAAATTGCATCAGCTAAATAAACACATTTTCATTGAATCCAGAAATTAAATTGGAAAGGTTTTTTTAGATTCTTAACTTAGGTTCTTATAGGTTCAAACTTCACATAAGAGGAATCAAAATGTCCCTTAAAGTGCACAGTCATAATTTGTATTACTGTTTGAAATAAATGTGACTACAACTGGGCAGCAAACTATTTTATTTTGTTCTGCTGCTTCATTTATCTTTTTTTTTTTTTTTCTTTGTTTGACAGAGACAGAGCCCAGCATTCAACATTATTGTGTTAGTTAGCAATCAGTCTAATTTACAACCTAAAAGCAAAAAATAAAATAAAGATTGTATAATCTAAAGTTGAGCAAAAATATTAAATCTCTTGAATTTTCTGAACGACAGTTGAACGAGGCCATCTTCCACCTGGAAGACAAGGTTTAGACTGCCAGCCTTGTCATGTTTTCAAGTGTTTTTGGACAAAACGCTGACCCTCGGGGCTCCAATATGCTTAATGTTGTATGATTTTCCTCTAATGTACATGGTTGGATAAACAGTAACATCAAAGTGACTTTCGTATACAGATGGATACTTTACAGAATGTCTTGCTAGAAACTTACTTCCAAAGTCATTAAAATAATAATTTTATAATAGTTATAGTTTGAAAGGGACAATCATAGATGGACTTTTAACTCTTACATGACCCCACATCCTAAAAAAAGGACTCCTTAACCACCAAGTCTCCATAACCACATTTACTTTTTAATTATTTCTAATTCCATTCCTCAGCCACATTTTATTTATTTTTATTTCAATTACACATTTGTTAAATTATTATTGCCAGAAGTGGTATAATCTTCCCAAAGACTCTCATTTATTGTCACCAGTGCAATTTTTATTTTTCTTGCGCTAATTTAAGTATATCGTAATTTAATGGTGTCATAAGTTCTTGGTATAAATTAGTGGCAGATGATGTGAATTTAAATGCAGCCACGTGGATGTTAACATTTTAGTCTGTGTCTTTTAATAACTGTCAGAAAATTTAAATGTTCTGGTCTCACGTTGTTTAGTTCAAATGATTCCAGTTACATTAGTGCCCCTGATGCATAAAGGCTGGCAACAATAGCTGCAGGGTGAGGGCAGAGAGAGCTTTGGTTGGTTTTGATGGATGGGAGTTGTCCACCCTAACCTGCTGCCAACCTCAGCCCTCTGCCAAACTCCCCGGGTCAACACGGACATGGAAAAATAATACTTTCTTTACAATCTACATCTGTTTCGCATATGTCATACTCCACAACCTCAAATAAGAAAGTTTTTTGGCGAACAGGAAACCAGCCTGGGACATAAATAGAATGTGTTTAACATGCAGCCTCAAACAACCTTAGACTTGTATTCTTCACTTCGGAGAATTTAAACACAACATTTGTGTGAGTCTAACAAAACTAACCCACAGACTTTGATTGGATCAAGTTTTCAACTCTTCCTCCAAGATGTTTATAGTGCGTCTTGCATTGTGTTTGAAGCAGTGACTCACCAAAAACCTGCTTTGGGTTTTTGTGACATCGGACCCAAAGCCACTTACATGATGTTTGCCGTTTGTAAGAGCAAAAACAGGTCAGGTAACTTGATTTGCTGTAAGCACATCGTCTAAACCTGTGCTTCATCCAACAACTTGCTTTTATAGTTAGTCTACATCAACTCCTTGTTAATTCTCAGCAAGGGTAATTTGCTAATGAGTGAAATATTTTGCAGCCAAATGAGAAGGAAAGTTGCCAACTAATTACGTTGTTGTTTTCCCCCTCTACAGAAAGAGACGGGCTCTATGGATGACATATACGTCAGTACGCGGAAGGTCAAAGAACTGTCCGTTATTGATGGCAGACGTGCACAAAACTGTGTCATCCTTCTTTCAAAGTAAGAAATCCCCACTGAAAATGTTGCTCACTGTAAAACTCCAAATCACAAAAAAATGAGAGGGGGCCAGAGGGAGAGAAGGAGAGCAAGAGGGAGAGAAGGAGAACAAGAGGGA
>NC_056518.1:22881587-22896111 GCF_014905685.2 Nematolebias whitei
GAACAAGAAGGAGGGAGAGAACGAGAACAAGAAGGAGGGAGAGAACGGGAGGGAAGGGGAGAATGATATAGAAAGGGAGAGAACAAGAGATGGGAGCAGGTGAGGGAGAGAACGAGAGGGAGAGCATGCGAGAGAGAGAGCATGCAAGGGAGAGAGCGAAAGCATTAGTTAGAGAGCGAAAGCATGAGAGTGTGTAAGAGAGAGAATTTATATTGACCTAATGTTATTGCAGACAGTCTAAACTCTAAATAAAAAGTTAAATTAATTCATTACTGCATTTCAAGACTGCCAGACATAATAAATAAAAATAATGAAGGAAGTTTGACAGTTTTTTAGATAAAATATTTGAAACTTTTAATTCTTTGGTATCTTCAATGCCAGAATGTCTTCAAAGTGATGTAATGGCAATGTTGCAAAGTGGTCAATACTTTAGTGTCCAAACATGCATTTAATGTTGTGCAAAACTGAAATGCATTTACTTATGTCTTACTGTATGAAGCTGCAATATAAAGCTTTTTTTTTAAAAATTTAAATAGAAATTTAAGCCACATCAGTCAATTATTAACTATTCACGTGCTAAGTTGTTCATGTTTACTCATATAAAAGATGTATATAATTAACCCCGTTCCCTCGGGGCTCACCCTACATCTGAACGGGAATCAATCGCCATCCTTTAAGATCCACTCGGCAATATGGGCACCATTCAACGCTCCAAACAGCAATGGTCCTGAGCTCCTCTGAGAATATGAATGCTGACACCACTCTACAGATCAATAAACAGACTTCCTGAGCCCTTTGTGTGGCAGACAAAACATGCAGCATGCTCCCTGAACTCTTTCGTGTCGATGGCGAATGACCCTGACCCAAATGGGGTCAGCAGATGGTCAATAAGGCTCTGATGCTCAGACTAACAATGCTGTTATTGATCGTAACCCAGCACACGTAACGCTGATCAGACACACTGAAAACAGCTGGCAGAGCTCCGGGGGGTGGCTTTCACTACTTCAGACTGGGTTTCAGAGCATCACTGTTGTCGTTGTGCATTTTCATTGAATATTTTCCTCCTACTTTCAGGTTAAAAATGACAAATGAGGAAATAAAAAGGGCGATACTCGAGATGGACGAGAGAGAGGAGTTGGCCAAAGATATGTTGGAGCAGGTTTGTTTCATGTTAAGCCATGTTAACATAATATGGACAGATTTTTATTTTTAGGCAAGCAAGAATAATTTTAGAACGCTAGCCTCTAAAGATTCTTGAAATAATGAAATATTGCCTGTCTGTGTTGTCTGTGTGTGTATTGTTGTAAATAGTATCAGATATAAGACATCTAATGTAGTTATCCCAAGGTTTTAATGGATATACAGTTGATAAACATTAGTAGTTTGCCACAATTGGTAGTTTAATCTGAATTCAGTTGTAAACATGTTCATTTACGTTCTCGTATCTTTGCAGCTGCTTAAATTTGTCCCAGAGAAAAGTGATATTGATCTTCTGGAAGAGCACAAACATGAGTTGGAGAGGATGGCTCGGGCTGACCGCTTCCTCTTTGAAATGAGCAGGTACAAATGACGCACTCTGCCTCCAGTCATAGCAGAGTTTGCTTTTGTTTTTCTGTTTACATTTTCTGTCCGGTCAAAGCCAGTTAATACTTAAAGTGGATCTTAGTAAATATATATATATATGTATTTTGCTTTGAAATGGTCAGTAAATAAAATAACATGTAATAAAAATCAGCTTCCTCTGGCTCCTCCTAGTGTTTTTAATGTAGAAATGTGTCTGAGTAAACGCAGCCAGAGCCAGCTGGATACTGTAGGTGTTGTGCATTTTTTGTTTTCCATAATGAGGGTAAAGACCTGGAAATATCCAATTGGAGAACAGAAGAGCTCCTAATCTGTATATGTTAAAAGTAGGAGCTTCAAAGCTGCTTTCATGAACTCCTGAAGCACAGGGAAAACAATGTTCCCATATTTTTTTTTTTACCTGCATCTTCTATGTTGCATAGATTCTCATTAATCTGTATTTATGTGAATAAAAATCAGGTCAGGATAGTGAGTGTGATCAGCCTCGTTGGATTTAGTGCAACTTTTTTATTTTTTATTTTTATTGTTTATTTACAGCCCTTATAGTGAATTTATATAGTGGATGTTAGAACTCTAATACAGTTTGTGTATTAAAAATTCTATGATCCAACATCAGAAGAACATTGAAGTTACTGGGTTGCATTGAGTATTTTCGAAACAGCTATGCTTTCAGTGCTGAAGACCTACATTACAGTACTTTAATACATGCAAAAAAGAACTGCATGTTTATAATCCAGAGCCAGGGAAAAACAAACTGGTTTTACAGGTAGAGCGCAAGCACAGCAGAGAGGAATGGACCTTAAAACTGTAAATGACAAACAAAATGTTCAATATGTGTTTTTCTTTAGATTACATTTTTGTAGCTGAAAAGTTTGAAAAGAAAGGGTAAGACTTAAATGTCACACCAGAGTTTGCATGATCCAGTTTAAGAAATATGCAGATCTTGCGTAGATTAAAAACTCTAATCAGGCCTTAAATATTTTATAAGCAGAGTGTGTATCTGTTCAAAAGGAATCATCAAGAACAAACATCAAACTCTTTTGTGATTCATTATTTAGCTAAGAACTGAAATTCTAAATGCCCCAGGAGGCCTGTGGTCCCATTAGTGTGGGGAATTTTTTTTTTTTTAAAACAGAAACCTTTTATTTTTAGTCCATTTTATCCCTAATCGTGCATTCTGCAGGGGTTATTAAATTAAATGTAATCTTGTCCACTGTCATTTTTCTTTGACCACATCTCTCGGGTCTCGGGAATACATCATGGTTTTTTGGGCCATTTAATATCCTTTGACCCTGTTTGAACAGCTCACTCCCTTTTTAGTCAAACACTTCTTTTTGATGAGAGCCCTTTAGATGAATGTGAAACTGTGTAAAGTGAGAGGGAGTTTTGCACAATTGGTTGACTTCTAGCTTTGAAGTTCCGCTCCCCTAAAGACAAATGTAACTTACCCCTCTGTCTCGCTCACCACCTCCTTTTTACCTCTTTGTTTGCCTCATCAGGATCGACCACTACCAGCAGAGACTGCAGGCTCTGTTCTTTAAGAAGAAGTTTGCAGAGCGTTTAGCTGAAACCAAGCCAAAGGTTGAAGGTAAGGACAAACATGAAAGAGCTGGCTTCCTTATAAAATCCATAAATCAGAACAAAGTTTCTGTGGTTGTTTAATATAGGGATAATATTCTGGATATATGTTTGTTATATATGGGCGGCTGTGGCTGAGTGGTTAGAGCAGTCATCCTCCAATGCGAGAGTTGGGGGTTCGAATCCACCAGCAGTCACATGTCGAAGTGTCCCTGGGCAAGACACTGAACCCTTCATAGCCTCTGATGTGTCCCTTCAGTGTATGAATGTGATCTAAAGCACTGATTAGTCTCTTTAGAATGATTTGTTCAATTAGCTTTGTAGTGATCTAGTAGAGTGCTGTATGAATGGGTAAATGAGGACACAGATTGTGGTGTAAAGCGCTTTGAGTGTCTTGAAATAAGATAGAAAGTACAGTCCATTTACCATTTATAATGCCCATATAATCTGAAATCCGCTTGCTTTTTTGCATTTATAAACTCCCCTCGTGAAAATTATGATAAAAACAAATCTATGACAGAACTCTAGATATACTTTAATTATCAAAGTATTGTATTTGTATTTTTATTTTATTTTATATTTTCTTTATATATACCTGGTAGTTGACAAAAGAAAAATTGTAATTTTTTTTATTTTTTATTTATTTATTTTTTTTTACTGAAAAAGAACACATTCGAATTTCTGAAAAGACCTGTCTATTTTTGTGTGACGTATATCGACTGATTTAAGAAACAAAAGAAAATGATAAGAAATGCAGATTTTGTCACTTGCTTTGGTTTTTAATCAATCTTCCACTTTCAAAACAAAAGACAGATAATTTAAAATCCAATGTTTGTTTATTTTATATGAACTTTGGCCTCAGTGCATTATAAGCCATATTAGCCTACCAGCTGCTTCATAGTTCATTTATTGGAAAACTTCATTTAACAACTCCTCATATTTAGCATACTCTTGGGCTTTGGGTTACATACCTAAAGAGTAAACTCTAAAATGTTGAATGGTACTTTACAATAAATAGGAGCTGTCATTTAAACCGATTTTGTTGGGTTTAATTGATGTATTCATCCTTTCTGAACAAAATTTCAGCATGACTGTTCTAAACCAGACCATCAGAATTAGTAACTTCTCCAGCAGAATCGTTTTGATTAAATCTGCTACTGCTGAGCTGATATTTCACCAGTCAGCTGGATCAGGTAAAAACTAGAAATCTTCCAAATGTTGTGCAACTGATGGAAAGTTTGTGTAGCATATATCTAAAACCTGCAGCTGACTTAATTGCATGAGATCATTTTCTACTTCTAAGACATTGGAGGAAGTTGGGATTACAATGGACAGAAATCCATGCAACAAATGATCACCGCTGGTCATTTCTGTGCAGCTTTTTGGTTAATCTCAAATGAGGCTCTTGCTGAAAGTGTGAAGGACAACTATACGGGAACAAACATGAGAATAATGGTTTTTCCAGCATTTTTCAGGAAAAACTATTGTGAAGCAAAAACTGGAAGGTGCTTTAGAAGCCTTGTCTCCATCGTGGCACTTTTACTGACTTCTGTATGTATGCATCATCAGTCCTCTGAAATCAGAATCAGAATACGCTTTATTATCATTGCACCTAAGTACAGTGAGAATATGTTCATGCAGTCGTCCAAAAGATGGGCGGAGTGCACGTTGCTGCTGCTCCTAAGAGCGTGGCCCCTTGTTTTTTTAGATAGAAAAGGGGAAAAGGCCATGAGGAGAGGATAGTGGTATTGCAAAACAGATTTCTTCATACCTTGTCCTTACCAGGACATGATTTAAGACATCAAGAAACTCTACCAGCAAGCACATTTATAGACACGTTACATGTGCATTTGACAACAAGACGGTGAGATTTGTCCATGAAGCACTTCCAGATAGCATCATAGTCCTGTTAAGATATTGATGTCAGCTGCCACAGCTCTGATAAGCATTCACAGAAGTTCTCGGGGGTGGGGGATTTCAGGCAGACTGTTATTTCTTGTCAGCCTTGAGTTCTGCTAGTAGTTTCGATGATCCAAAATGGCCAAATTTGTGAGTATTCCACTGGTCCGTGCTTATTAGCTCCCTCCAAGGTCGTCCCTAACATACTGGCGAGTCCCAGAAGCTGCAAGTGGCCTGCGATTCTCACAAATCATTTCCATTTCATGGTTTAGCTTGTAAATCAGCTGAGTTTGAATGCTCAAAGCACAAACCAAACCTTCGCTTAAGGTCGGCAGCTTTGCCATAGCCAAAACTGCTGCCACCGTCTTCTTTAATAGCCGATAACATAGGTATCTGCCGGTGCCAAAAAGCAGAAACCCTGCTATCATGATTCCAATTATATAAAAGTCTTTGGCATCCTCCTGAGACGATACGGAAAGGCACATCAACTTCCAAACCCTCACGGATCCATGACGTACCCTGCCGCGTGTGTCTCAGCGGGGCATGAGGGTTCTCCAGGATCCTGTCGCTTGGTTGAAAAATTTATCGATTGCGTTGAAAGTTCAGCTGACCAGATCCATGACAGTAGTTTACGATTCAGAAGATGTGTAAATAGAAGCTCTGATGCACAAGACAGAGAACAAAAAAGCAGGAGGAGGACGGGAGAGGAAAGAAAAGCAGCTGTCTTGCTCGAGAGCGAGTGAGGGGAAAAAAAAAAGGGTTGGTGATGTCCCAACAGACATGTTGACAGTCTTTCTAAAATCTGATGTTTAAAAGTATGTATTTTTCTTGTAAACACATTGGATGTATGATTTCAGTTTATCTGAGTGGGTTGTAGAAATAACACAGATGGGATTAAATATGTAGCTATGCTGGTGGCGCAACTTTCCAACAGTTTCCCAGCTTTGAAGAAACGGATTACTTTCTGCAACACACTGGCAGATACATAATTTCACCCTCTGTCATATGTCTGCCTTATTAATCTCCATATAATATGCATATTTAATTATTATTTTTTTTAAATAAAACTAAATCCACAAAGCAAGCAGGACATGAGAAAATTGGAAAACACGTCTTTAGGTTATAGTTAATCTGAATTGCATAGTTACATGTGCATGTATTCATGATGGGCAACTTTAAATTGTTTTTATGTAGTTTCTCTTTCCAGCCAGTATTGAAGTTTCCAGGGAGGCTGTTTTGGAAAGCTGGCTCATGTTGTAATCCCTGAATCTCACTTCAAAGATGGAGGAAAAGGCCATCCAGTGTGGCTTTAAGACATATGTGCGCACACAAACATTAGCTGTCACGACTGAGCTGTCACAGTTTGCTGTTGGAGCCAGACCTGCTGGGCTTTGATGAACACATCACACTACTTTTGTCGGCAGCGTTTTATTCACGGCGAGTGCTGACTGACAGTTCATTTCTGTATGTGCTGCAGATTTTTTTTTATTTTTATTTTGGTCACACGTTCAGTTTATTCTAGCCTGAGGTCAAACTAATGTATTCTGACGTACATTTTATTCACTGCCAGGAAGAAAAAAAGAACCTAATTGCTGTTGTTGAAAGCAAAAATCATCTGACCACACTGCTCATCGATGTAAAGATTTCCTGCTGTTTTGTTATTCATGTTGCTTCATCACGTAATTCAGACGAGCCGTATTTCTGCGGACCACCCAGCATCTTTAATCAAAGCATTTACTTTAAAAACAGTAGTGTCTTGTCAGCACTGCCAGATCGGTTCTCATGCTTTATCACAGCAGAAAGAACTGTAACCATAACATGAAGTTTGTTAATGATTTTCACAGTCACACTGAGGTTTCCTCTGTGGAAACGGGGAACCACCTGCACTCTGCCAGACTCTGTTCTCAGAGGGAATGAAAAGGACAGAGTTGAGCTATGTTTGGGATATTCCCTTTGCCGTGCTGTTTTATTGATGAATGGAAGAAGGTGATGTTTCTGCACCATGCTGCTGGTTGCTGTGGAGAATATTGATCACTCATCGTGAGGGATGTTAAAAATGTAGGAAACTTTACGGCAACACGAGCTGAGGTATGACTTTCTGTGTCCCAGTGGGGTTTGAGTGAAGTAAGAAAGTGGAAGGAAATCTTTTAATTCCAGTTTGTTATGCAACATAAAAGGTTGAACACATGCAGGTTTTGCTGAATGATCTTCCCAGCTGCATCTCTGTCTCCGTTTTCCATCAGCCATCCTGAATGCATCGGTGGAGGTGGTCCGGAGTAAACGTCTGACTCAGGTCCTGGAGGTGGTGCTGGCGTTCGGTAACTTCATGAATAAAGGTCAGAGGGGTAACGCCTACGGATTCAAGGTCTCCAGTCTGAATAAGATTGTCGACACAAAGTCGAGCATTGACAGGTGGGTCAGAGGGGGATCTGGACAAAAATTTAAATTCATCTTTTACTTTTTTTATGGACACACGGATGTCAAACACATTTTACAAGAATCAGTGTCTGCAGTGTGACCTTATGGATACCCAATAATACAACCCTTATAATATTGGGTTTCCATCCTCCCAATCTTTTTTCCAAAATATTTATTTTAACAGTTTTGCTCCAGCATAAACTTTTTTTTAAGTCTGCAGAACCAAGTAATGTTTTTCAACTTTGCTAATGAAGATTTATGCACGTTGGAGTCCAGCATGTGGGAGTTCTCTTGTTTTCAGGAGGAATGAAATGCTGTCTGAACAGTCATGGTTTCCATGGTAACAGGAACTACTGTGGCATGATTTCCCTCAAAGCAAAAGCGCCTCCATGTAAACTGAGAGATGGGCTGAGGCAAGACTCACTTATTTCAGTGCTGTGACCCAATTCCTCTGTATGTTCTGACTTTTAGGCAGGCATTCTGCAGCTAGATGGCAAAAATAGGCAACAATTTCACAAATATGTGTGCTATCGACATGCAGTGCTTCTAAGTGAATAAGTAGTACCGATCTATTCTGATTCATGTCATAGTTGTAATATTCACATTATCTCCCTGAGAACTGAGTTACTATTTGTGGGAGTGTTGCAATAGTAACCTGTCAACAGCACATCCATACAATTACATGTGCCAAAAAAAGTAATTGTAATAATCTAATACACATGTAATTTCTTTTTGAAGTTTTTAGTTTTTATGCATGTATAATTGCAGCTTTGCATTGTGGGAAAATCATTCTGACATAGTTTGCAATTCTTGCATATGTCAACACTTAACAGAAAATTTGCGTTTCAAACAAACAAACAAAAAAATCTACATTATATTTTGTGATATAAAAAGTATTTAAAAATGTTATACTTATTTATAAAATTTTACAAAATAAAGTGTTAAAGCATCTGAAACCAAACAATTTCAGCGTAACTTATTATGAATATATTCTCAAATTTACACCTCAGTTTTGAAATGAATGAATAAAACAACCACAAACTTATAAAGTCAAAACTGATCCAAACAATCCAAGTTTTTAATTAAATATTTGTGGAGTATCACCTGTGTTATTTTAGTTAAATGATGCTTGTGATTTGACAGGAGCATCACCATGCTGCACTACTTGATCATGATCTTTGAGAAGAACTACCCAGACGCGCTGCACATCCAGGAGGACCTCAGGAGCGTGCCTGAAGCCGCCAAAGTCAAGTAAGTGCACAAAATATTACTGTGGAAAAAAATTACAATAATTAATGCATCAGTTTTTGAAAACAAAAACACATCCAGCTGTGCTTTAAAAAAGTATTTGGATACAAAGTATCCAGTGAGTTGGTCTTTTCATTTTCAAAATTCTCTGACTTGCAAATTACTAAATAAATGCTAAGTACAATTATTAAAGATGATCGTTGCTTGCTTTTTTTCCCCCTCAGTTTGTCAGAGTTGGAAAAAGAAGTACACAATATAAAAAGTGGGCTGAAGGCTCTCGAGGCGGTGAGTTTGTGTCACGCTCGTCTTCTGCTGCTGGTTCTTTTCTTGCCTGTAATTATGTTTTCGAGCAGTGCAGAGATGGACAGCAGGGTGACAGGTTTACTGTTGCTCCGTGACGTTGTCGTGCACAATTCAGAAACATTGTGACTTTCACACAGAGCAGAATCATGTATATTGCAGTAAAACAATGATTAAACTCACTTGTCTTTAGTCTGATGTGTGATGTTCTGCTGCCCACCAGGAGCTGCACTACCAGCAGAGCAGGACGAGGGAGCGTGGGGACAAGTTTGTGGCTGTGATCAGTGACTTCATCACTGTGGCTGGATTCAGCTTCTCTGAACTGGAGGACCAGCTGAGTGAAGCCAAGGACAAGGTAATCGTTAAGCGTTCCACTTTTAAACTCAAACCCAACTGAAGTCATTAGTTTGGGCCCTCGAAAAACCCCAGTGCTCCATGGGTTTCAATGCTACAGTAAAATTAGTAATGTTTTTAAATCAGATTTTTTTTTTTTTCTTTTAATCTCACCAGATCTCCAAAGCAGCATTCGTTCGCTTGTGGAATATTTCTTAAAGCAAGAGCATAATATCCCAATAAAAATATTTTAAAATCTCATTCGCACATGCCATGGAAGGCTGGATTTTTACTATATCCTTTTAGCGGGGTTTAAAAGACCAATATATTGTAGGTTCATAATATGTCTATGTGGGTGGCTTTAATGCATCCATGAAAAGATATCCTTACTGTCAATCCTTCATGTTGGACAGGCTGAAAGAAGGGAATTTGAGAAGCGTGAAGCATCTGGACATCCCTTTAAGTCTGGTGGGATAACTTAAGCATGGTTGGGAAACCCCAAGTTGAAAGATTAGCCAGGAATCCCCCTCCCACATCTTCGCTTTGTCTTTGTCTCCTTAAGTTAGCATTTTAAATCCCCACTCCTTCCATTTACAAGTGGAACAACTGGCCTTTTGAACCCTGCTGGCTCAAGAACTGATGTATGATAGGAAGCATGTCAGCTGAAGATGTCAGCAGGTCTGAGGGATTGTCAGAGCAAGTCAGTTCTGAAAAGATTTACGTGAACATGCTTAATTTGAGGGCCTTCAGAGGTTTCGTTCACATTTAGCACACTGTATGATTTTAAATCTTGCGGACTGTTGTTGGACAAATTGCCCTCTCTCCTTTAACGATGCTGGAGCCCTAAACTGCTGTAAGGGGATTCAACACATCATAAGACAGATAGAGTGAAAGATAGAAGGAAGGGCTCTTGGTTTAATGTAAAACCTCCCTTCCACTTAATTATTTGTTCAAGGAGGGGTGAAAATTGGAGGGAAAATAGTTTAGACGTCATGGGCGATGAACTGGATGAATGGGGCACCAGTTAGTGCAGTAAAACAAAAGAACCTGTGTTCACTGACCCAGACGCTAAACACACAGATATGCGTGTCTGTGTGTTGGTAAGTGGAGAGTCATACACATTAACTCTGTGCTTCTCAAGGCTCGCCAACGTTTTCGTAGGCTTCTAGTGGAAAACAAATATGGAAGTCGGGATGTGTGTTTCACCCTCAAGAAGGTGGAGGATAATGAAACAGACTGAGCAGCCCGCTGAGGCTAATAAAGCTTCATGGCAGCAGAGGTGTGTCTCTTTTACAGACATTACTGTGCACATCACAAACGAGGCCGCAGAGGTTATGAGGGTTACAAGCACAGATGTTTTCTGATTCTAAATACAAGATCTGGGTTTATAGCTTTCAGTGAAGTGGTAAACTGGTTTATTTTGGACCATTTTTGTTTGGATTCTTCATCAAAACTACGCAAATGTGCACATATTGTTATGACAGTCTCTCATGAACCAAACAACCAGCTGACAAATGTATGAACCCACTCCTTTTAGGTCCATAGAAGGGTATTGGAGTACTTTTTTAGGGATCAAGATTAACCATTTCCATTTGTATACAATAAGAACATTTAATCCAAGCGCAGTATTTTGTTCACTCTTCCATTTCAAGATCAGGTTTCCCTTGAGTGTTTTTTCAGAAGCACATTCAATATGGAGTAGTAAAACCTTTTTTTGGCTTTGTTTTGTTGTGTGAGATGAGGGGAGTCATATTCTTCATTCCATGGAGTGTTATAGTATTTACTCATTTAGAGCAGGCCCAAGGGGGAACAAGAGGAAACCAATTTGACCAGAGACATAATTACTAGCAGAGGGAAGGGATGATGGTGGGGTTGTCATGGAGACCAGGCCCATAATGACAGGATGGTTTTGCATCATCAGGAAGAAAAAGCTACTCCGTTTTGTCACGGCGCAAAGACCACATACAGAAAACTATAAACAAGAGCAATACAATGTTCTGTCACTGGATTCCCACACAGAGTTAGAACAGTCAACGCCTCTGGAGTCTCACTGGAAACATACCATAGTTACTCTGACAAGAGTACACTATCACAAAATGCGCACACAATGCAGCTTTTTCCAAACTACTAGCAGCCGAAGCTGCTTTTCAGACAGGAAGTGACCAATGCTAGTAGATGAGAAGAAATAATGGTTTGTTACTCATCAAAAAGTTTGATCAACTTTTTAAGGAAGACACCAAAATAAAATTCAACATTTGCATAAATTATAAATATGTATACCGATTCATTTGTAATGTTAACTCTGTAAAGTTTTAAAATAAGGAGAAGTTTTTGGCCTCCAAATGAAAAGCAGAGTGTTGGAGCACTTTATGTCAGAGGTTACTGTTTGTGATTCAGTTAAACGCTAAGTGTGGAGGAACGTTTGGCTGCAGGCCTCATGTTGGCTCAGAGTTCTGAACAGCTTGGACAGAACAGTGCGGACATACGGTGGTCCAATCACGCAGCCGCTCTGCTCCTTTGTGTGTTCCTGCAGATCTTCAGAATATGTATTGTGCATACCAGTAGAATTTAATTTCAAGAACTTGCAGGCTCATGAATGTCTGTCTAAGAAATGTGTGCCAATTCAGATAATTTATGCAAAATGAGACAAGAAATAATCTGTTTCAGTTCATATATGATTTCATTTATGTAACTATATCTGTATGCAGGCCAGTTTTGAGTTTTTTTCATGTCATTGTATAAAAGTGCAACGTGTTCTTTGCAGTTTGCCAAATCTCTGAAGCACTTTGGAGAGGAAGAACGGAGGATGCAGCCTGACGATTTCTTTGGGATTTTCGACACCTTCTTGCAGTCGTTCAGCGAAGCTCGGCAGGACCTGGAGAACATGCAGCGGCGCAAAGAAGAAGAGGAGCGGAGGGCACGGATGGAAATCATGGTGCGACTAGAAGAATGAACCTCACCACATATCTTCTTTTTGTCCTGTATAAAAACCTTTCCTTTAATTTTTCTCCAGCTGAAGGAGCAGAGGGAGCGAGAACGACGGGCTAAAAAGGGCGGAGCCTCAGACGAGGTCTGTGGAGAGTTTGACGACCTGGTCTCCGCATTGCGCTCCGGTGAGGTCTTCGACAAGGACCTTAACAAATTTAAGCGTAACCGCAAGCGCTCCGTCAACCAGCTTGGTGAGGGTGGCGGTCGGGAAAGAGCGGTCACCAAGGTGAACTACTAAGATGGAGAAAAGAAGGTAGAAAACAAACACTAGAGATCTAAATTCTGCCGTGATGCAGATCTCAATCTTCGGTCATGGCTGCCATCGGGGCAGATGTAAGAAACAGCTGGACTGAACATGTAGTGACACGCATGGACGGCTACGCTGCCTTGAAGGATGCAAAAGACTCCTCTGATTGGTCTTGTTAAGCTAATTCCAACTTGTGTATCTTGACGGTATAGATGGACAGATGGACAGACCACTGTGACACATTGTTCTATGTCATCTGACTGTATCACATGTGCTTCAGGTTCTCCGTGTCTATCACACCACTTTTGTTCCATTTCTGCCTTTCTTTGTAAATGTCCATGGTTCCTCTGTCTGCGCCTTGGTGCTGCTGGCCCCACAGTTTGCTGAGCTGGTCCTTAACCTCAAGGGACAATGGGATCAGATGTAATATTGTACATAGATGCAAGACCAAGAGAAAGGAGTATAAAAGGGCCCGTGAAGCCGAAAGATTGGATTATTTTTCTTTTTCTCGTGAGAAGAGACTTAACAACCACAGAATGAATGAATGTTTGTGAACTACCAATATCTCAACAAGGAAATGAGGTCAACAAATCTCAGAATGCTTTGGTAGCTTCTCAAATGAGAAGAATGCACAATGTGGGGTGTGCTTATTGCCTCAATAAAGAGGATTTGTACAAGTGGTTTCCAACTGCACAGTCCCAGTGAGAAGCACGCCAACCACGAGTTCACAAAAAAAAAAAAAAACGTTCTCCTCAAGGATTCATCTCTGTTTGATCCACTCCACTAAACAACGATTGTGCCACATGGATTAAGCCTCACCTACACTCCTAGATGGTTTCAAATCCACACTGGCATTAAGCTGTGCCAAAGCTGAGAGAAAACAACTGTAAACTTATTCATACAGAATATCCAGCAATTAGACATTGTTATAAATATGTAGATGCAGACGAGCTAATTGCTAAAAAGATGTAGAAGGTTTTTGTTTTTTGCTTTGGGATTTTGTACACATGATGCATTCTTTGTTGGTGTTGCAAGTTCACATTGCTGTTGAAGTGAATTTCTATACATTCTTCATTCATTACTTATGAGCGATATTTGCTTGTCCCTTTTCACAACCTTTGTGTTTTGTTTGCACTGTGGCTTTTCTGACAGATGTCACTCATAAAAATACAAAAGCCAACTAAAGCTGATGAAGGAATGCCATAAAACAGATCTAAACTTTAAGGACTCACTCTTCATTTAGTTTACAAAAGGCTCCTTGCTTTGCTGTCATTCACTAAAACTTTTCTCCGATTGGTTTTGCTTCTTTAGCTTCAATCATCGTGTCTGTAGGAATAATCATTTAGCCTCGGTGTTATTTTAGTTGCCATTGTCAAATCACATCACGTGATGAGGCTGTTTATTTTTGTAACATGAAAGTACTACATGACATTTTTCCCTTAATGTCATTGTGAACATTAACTAACCTCTGAGAGAGTATCACTGGAAAAAAGAAAAAAAATCTAAATATTCTTCTATTCTTGCAGCTTTTCTTTATTTTTAATAACCGGTTGCCAAAAATCTCACAAGCCAGAATCAATTTTCATAAAATTGAATGTGTAATTTTTTGTAGAATTTGTAAATGCATTTCCAAAATCTAAGTAGCAGGTATGATGGTATATTGGTGCGTAAAATATTCTAAGAATCTATTGTTTTTCTTCTAATGATCCTTCAGCTGTCAGGAGTTGGAGAACAAGACATAATTCAGGAGATGAGGATGTGAATATACAACTCTATGGAGATAAAACATTGTTAAAAAACAAAACAAAACAAAAAACCACCTTTAATTGGTAATTGCAGACAAATGAGAAATGTCCCAGACTGCACAGTTTAGGGTAGAAGAAGTTGTTAGAGTATTTTACTCTATCTATTGATCGTTTAAACTTATACTCA
>NC_056518.1:22901111-22908989 GCF_014905685.2 Nematolebias whitei
TCTTGTCTCCCTTGTGTTTTATTTAAGGTACAGGTAAAACCCTGTCAGAAGTAACTTTATGTTTCTCCTCATTGGATCTGACCACACGTGCAAAAGTCTTCATCAACACCATTTCATGTCGGAGGAGGCATGATGTGGTTGTTTCCATAGAAACCGCTAAAGTAAACAGTTTGCAGTTCTTTCCCTCATTTCTCTACATTACATAGAAACAATTCCTGCTGGACTTGAGGCAAAGAACATGTTCAGTGATAAAAAGAAACTCAAGCTCCATTACTGGACATTTTTTCCATCCCAGTTTTGACCCATATTATAGCTTTTTTTTCCTAGTAGTTTTATGTGAATTTTACCTTTAAGTGCCTCAAAATCATTTTATTTCTTTTTCTCTCTTTGTCTCTCTCTTTCTCTCCACACAAATCATTCCTCTGACTGTACTGTTGTGCTTGTGGCTTTTCAGAAATCAGTTCTTGATGGCGATGTAGTTGGATTAGTCTAACTGGCTCCATCTTGTGGCCCAACATGATGCATGTTATTTTTTTTACAACCATGTTAGAAATAGTTGCCCAAGCTCCAGGTACTCAATGATATCCTCAAAAATAACTTTCTTAGACGTAGTCCTTTGTGACTTGTCTATATTCACAAAGGTTTGGTTGATTGTTTTTGTGCACAAGTAGCTTTAATTTATCCATTGTACGTTTGTTCACTGTGAGACCTCATCCTGTCAGGTGTTATTCCTTTAATTCTTCTGCAGGCTAAAGAAAAAAATAACTTGGTGTGAACCTGAGGTGGAGCTGAAAGGATATTTAAGCTCCACTTTTTAAGAACTTAGTGTTTACCATTTAAACCAAACTAATTCAGACACTTTACAATTAAAGCATAAGTTTTCCTAAACCAGCATCTTTATGTAATTTTGCGCTCTTAATTTCCAATCTCTGCCCCCTTTGACTTCCTGTTAATCAGTCATTATATCACACTTCAGCGGATCACTTTAAACTTTTTATTCAGAGCTTTAACCCAAGTTGTAGTGCAGAGTATTTACTGGGGCGTGTTTTGCAGCATTGTCAGTATTAATACATGTTTGTTTTGTTACATTGGATGTTTATCTGGCCATTGACTGGCTGTTATGAAGTGTAAAGATGGAAATCAGAGGAAAGGAATTAGTAGCTCGTTCAATGCACTTTCATGATGGGACATTTCCATTTGCAGCATCAGTTTGGAGGGCTCAGCTTCCTCCTGACAGGAGAAGGGTGCAACGAAAAAGCGGTGCAAAATAAAGGTGTGTAGAGAAAAATGAAAAATGGTAAGTGAGGTTGAAGATGCTGGCTGGACTACCAGAAACATGCAGGCAGTCTGAGTGGCAGAGAAGGGATTGGTGGAGATGTGGAAGCTAAAGAACACTTCTACAAAGCAGGATGTTTAGGTTTTAATCTAAAGATGAAAAAAGTGAGTTATTCTGTCGCCACCATGTTTCCGTCAGTATATGCACAAAGCATTGATCTGCATGCCTACAGCTGGTTGCACAAAATGTGACGTGTTATTCCTTTAAGAGAACATTGCTTGTGAAACAGAAACACATCTGTCACACCACAGTTTGTACTGCCTGAGAAAAGTTGCACCCGTTCTTCAAGGTTGTATAATTGTGAGGAGTCAGTATTTTTATGGTTGGACAAAAAAAATCCTCCACTGAAAAGATGTACAGTAGAAAAAAAAACAAGAAAAAACATTTTGTACTCCTTTGTCGATGTTTGAGATAAAATTTAAAAAGATGAAAACATTGAGGAATGTTCCATTTTTCTGTAAATTGTACCTCTATTTATTTGCCTTATTTAGTTTGCTTTATTTTGTATGTACACACAGCATTACAGCAAAATGTTATATTAAAAATATAAGTAACCGAACTGTGGTCCGTGTATGATGGATAGTTCTGAGACTTGTAAAAGAATGAACCTTTTTTTCTTTACTATAATTTTTGTTTTGTATTTTTTCTCACCTCTTGTGTTTTGTAGGGTTACAATAAACTTTTGTCCCTGAAAAGTGTGATTTTCTGCATCTGGACTGTGTTGGAACAAGTGTCTGTTTTAGGGATGAAATATACAAAACAATGACAGATTGGTGAAAGAAGTTTAGAAGACCTTTATGTCTCTAATTTAAAATTTTAGCTTTAATTAGCACACACATTAAATCAACAATTTTTATTTATTTATTAACCTTTTATTTAACCCGGCAAATCTCATTAAGATCACAGATCTCTTTTGCAAGGGAGGCGTGGACCTGAAGGTGGCCTAACATGCATGCTTTTGGTCTGTGGGAGGAAACCGGAGAAAACCCACACACGCATGGAGAGAACATGCAAACTCCATCCAGAAAGACCCCAGGTCCAACCGGGGATTGAACCCAGGACCTTCTTGCTGTGAGACAACGGTGCTAACCACTGAGCTGTCATGCTGCCATTAAAAGGGTTTGTGTATCTCAAGATTATGTCAGAGTTCAAATTTTATTAATCCAGCAAAATATATTGTTCCAAAATTTATATACATGTATACACTGTATATGTATATATTGTGTAAGTCAGTAAATTAACATTTTACAATACTTGAGGTTACTATTTTCATGTGTAGCAAGTATTCAAAAAGCGTTCAATACAAAAAAAGCAAGTAGTGTGTAGCAAGTAGTTCCAGTTTTTCTCATCTTCATAAACATGTTAATAGTCATTAATTTTTTGCATTTCAAACCTGAAAACATTCCAAGTAAGGCCTGGATGGTCAAACGCATACCGCCTCAGAACTTTGCCATTTCCTTTTGTAACATTTAACAGACGTTTTGTTAAGTGTTTGAATCAATTAGACACGTTGGCTTTTATTTTTATTCAGACGTGTTCAAATGTGCTAAATCTGACCGCAATACATTACCACTGTTTGATTGTTCATCCAGGAGACTCTGAACCCTGAAAAAAGGCTACATGGCAAATTTCATAAAACAAAAAGTATTGATATAACACATTTTATATTTAAATTGTTTTGAGGGTCACAAGAGTCCTTTCCCTTTCTGTGTTTGTAAACCAGAAATCTACAAGATGGCTTACTATAGAGCCAAAAGTTATTAAAGAGTGAATTGGGTTACATCAAGGACTTGAGCACCAAACATACAATGCCCCCCAATAAAGAAGAGGTGACAAGCAGCGATGAAGTTTCCAGCTCAAAAGCAAACTCAGAAATCTAACAAATTCTCAATAAATTTGCTCTCACCACATAATTTTTTTATATTAATTTGGTTTTTGATTGTTTAGTTTAGCAAGAAGGCAGTGCTTTTTGTTTATCACACACTGCTCACAGCATCATGACAGAACATAACCGCATCATAAAGGCATCGAATCACGTCTTCATCTTGTCCTGGAGCCTCATAGCCAGAACAAGCAGTAGAGGAACCGTTATCTTTCAGCGCTGCCTCCAAAACAAGTAGATGGTTCTTCCAGGACCCACAGCAAAATCCTTGATTTCCTCCTCATGACTGAGAGCTTCGGTTTCCTGTCCTCTCACCTGTGTCCTTCTAAATGTATTTTTTTAATACAGTAATGTTTTACCATCTGTCCTATATTGCAAAATTTAAAACAGGAAATATAAATGGCTTTATTTATATTTTTGAGGGTTTGAGGGATTGAAGGGTTCAAGATTTTGTTTGTGTTTGTGTAACTGAGTTTATTCTGCCCTAATATCATGATGTTTTTATTGTTATAGCAAAATGTGTCTGATTTTTGAAAATATTCTGGTGGTACTGCAACTCTCTGATTTGGAAAATTCACAGGAAAAATAAAGCTTCAGCTGGGATAGCTACAATAACAAATCCAGCATTTTAATTAATCTTAATGCCATTTAAAGTCATCCATTTATTTTACACAATATCAAAATTAGCAATAAATAAATAATGTACTTATTTAACTACCATTTGTTTGTTTTAATAATTTATGAACATGAACATATGCTGCTGTATTTTTAATCTTTATAAAACAAATGTTTATAATATATAAATGCAGTACATAACATTTTTAATTTTAATTGCAGCTTCAGACTAACAAAGATTTGCATCATGTTGAAACAGAGTAGATTTATTCTGTATATTTGAAGTGTGTGCTGTAATATTTCTAACGAGTAAATTTGTACAAAGGGGCTGTTAAATCAGATTTTAGTAATTTCTGTCATCTTTAAATATATAAGTTCCTACAGTTGATTACAGTGAAATATTTAGAGATGTAAAATGTCAAGATAAAAATGGTAAATTACACAGTGGCATTGTTTGCTTCACTGCATAAAAATATAATAAAAAAAAAAAACTTTACTTCTGTATTTTCTCGCTGAGACCAGGAGAGGGAAGGAAGTAAAACCTCATCACAACTCTCCTAACAATCAGACTGTTCAATAAAACAATTGTTTGTTGCACAACATGCTATAACACACACCTGCAACATTATTGGTGACAAGTTAGTCAGCTGATTTTATCAATATTTTGTCTGTATTATTTTTCATTTATTTATTCCATCCGTCCTTACATTATCTTCTGCTTGTTCTGAAGTCGGGTCGCCGGGGCAGCAGCTTGAGCAGGGAGTCCCAGACATCTCTTTCCACAGCCACCTCTTCTAGCTCTTCTGGGGGGACCCCATGGTGTTCCCAGGCTAACCGAGAGACATAGTCTTTCGAGCGTGTCGTGGGTCTTCCCTGGGGTCTCCTCCCAGTTGGACATACCCGAAGCACCAGGGGGCATCCTTACCAGATGCCCCAACCACCTCAGCTGGCCCCTCTCAATGTGGAAGAACAGGGGTTTTATTCCAAGTCTCTCCCAGATAACTGAACTTCTCACCCTAAGGGAGAGTCCAGCTACCCTGCGGAGGAAACTCATTTCAACCGCCTGTATCTGCCATCTCATTCTTTCAGTCACTACCCAGAGCTTGTGATCATAGGTGAGGGTAGGAATGTAAACTGACCAGTAGACAGAGACCTTTGCCTTACAGCTCAGCTCCCTCTTCACTACAACGGATTAATACAGAGTCTGTAATACTGCAGATGCTGCACTAATCCATCTGCCAATCTCATGCTCCATTCTTCCCTCACTTGTGAACAAAACCCCGAGATACTTGAACTCCTCCACTTGAGGCAGAACCTCACCCTCGACCTGAAGAGAGCAATCCCTCCTTTTCTGGTTAAGGACCATGGCCTCAGATTTGGAGGTGTACATGAACATCTGGTTTCAAATAGACATTCTGGGAAATGAATTTAATTTTCAGAAAATACAATGAATAAAACATTTTGAAAAGTGAATTACCTTTAATAAATGTATGTTATTTCAATGACAAATAGAAACTTACTACTGAAAAGAAAATGTTTCTTATAATGAGAAATACCCAGATTTATAGAATACTTCCAACGTGAGATAAAAATACAAGAAAAGCTATTGTGCTGTGTGAACTGCATTAAATCCAAACATTATAAATTGAACAATTTGAAAATACCACAACATTTAATCTGAATATTATTTACATTGTTCATGGTTTAAATCTGCACAAATAATGTTGAGTTCATTAGAAGATGACAAAACAAACACAAACACAAACACACACAGGATGCAATTTTTTTTTTTTTTTTTGCTTAATGTAGACCATGTAGAAAAGTGTTTCAGATCCATAAATTTTGAGAAAGTAATTCTATCCAGACAGATAAGAAAAACAAAAATGTTGAGCCTATGTGAGTATCTTAATTCAGATATGCAACAAGTTGTAGATACTGTGTGTATTTTCAATAATCTTATACAGTTTATTGAACAATAAAGATCTGGCATCCCTTGAAGGAATACATTTTGTTCATTCCCTCATTTTCAAAACTGAGTTGTAGCCATTTTGATGTTTGTCAAAGTTAACTAGCTGTGATGGTCATCTGATTTTGAGTTGATTCAAAAAGTCATTCAGGTGTAGATATACATCCAGAGATTACTTAAAGAAAACAAAGATTTGTTAAACATCTGTCCAGAGGTCGATGTGATATTTTACCAACAGACTGACAAACATGCACACAAACACAGGCATGAGCAATTACATGAACACCCACTGTCCATGGCAAAGATGAAAAGGATAAAAATAGTGTTTCTTTAATTCATCCCAGCACAGAATGAGATATTTCATAGACTTCACATCACACTGAGCTGTTCAAACCCAGAGCTCTTTTAAAAACCCTCTGTGCATCTTCAGCAAGTTTGTCAAGAATATGATTCAGTGATTTGTAGGTTACTGCAAAAGAAAGCCCCATTGCTATAAAGGTTCCAAATACTGGAATGAACCTGGACACTTCCTCTCCTGCCATTAAACCAACAACACTTCCCAACTGGCCTAAGAAATTCAGGATGAGAGTTGGGGTTATTTCTACTGCAGCCAGGGGTGACAAGATCTCTTTTATCAGATCAGTAGCTGCCACACCTGTGCCATCAGCTAGTTTGTCAAGTGATTTGACATCAAGACCAAAACTGACAACAAATGTTGTGACAGCTTGAACTATGAGGGCCGAATCAACCGCTATAGAAAGACCTGGAACAGGTACAGCTGCTCCAGCTGCAGATGCAGCAGCATAATACTTTATAAGAGACTGAAGAGACTCTTTCTTCTTGTTTATAACCTCCAGGTTGATGTTTGGCATGGCCATCAGAAGAGCACGTCTCTTGTGTTCAGGAAGTTCTCTGTCTAAGGTCTCATGTAACAGAGGGAAATCATAGAGGTGGAGATCAAAATTGGATATCAGGAAGACCTGTGGAGACTCAAATCCTTCTTTCTGAAGACCTGAAACATAAACAAAAAATGCAATATCATTTAGATTTTAACCTTGTCATCATATGGTTAAAAAATACATTTTGGTAAATGTCCTACGTTATATAAGAAAAAAGAACAAGCAAACACAGTTTATCTTTGGAACATAACACTTGAAATCTTTCACTTTAGAAATGCTGTGGTTTATGTTAAATACATTAAAAAAAATAGAATAAAAGTTAGTTTGGAAAATTGGAGTGTCATTCAATTTTTTACAAAAATCTTTTTGGGAGAGATTTTACATGTATTATTTTAAACTAAATAAATAAAACTAATTTAAATCCAAATGGTAAAATAACAAATGTACCTTGAATGCAGTATTCTCTGATCTTTTTCAGAGTCTCCTCTTCGTTAAAGTTATTTTTACCTCTCTTCTCATTCTGTAAATCACTGTCGATCTTTGAGCGAACAAAGTAGAACTTCTTCTCCATCTTCTGAATTGCCTTAGCAAGTTTCACATCATTTTCTCTGAAGCGAGTGTCTGAGATGATGATGAAGAAATCAAACTTCTCAAATCCCATTTTCTTCAGGTATTCGTCAGCTGGAAAAGTTGTGGTTCCAATCCCAGGAAGATCCCATAAGACAACGTTAGGATACTTTGGATGAGGATATGGGCTGCTTTCAAAGGTGGTTTCTGTACAACCAGTAGGAGCTGCTCCTTCATCGTTGTTGGTCATTTCTCTGAAGTAATTAATAAAAGTGGATTTACCGGCGCCAGATTCTCCAGTGATGGCGATGTTTAGTGGTGTATTATTTTTCTTTTCTAGATATTCTTTAATACATGCAGCTGCTGCAGCAGGGTCAGTCTGCATCAGGGATTTGATCAATTCACTATTAAACTCATCCATGTTGACTCCTAAACAGAAGAAGAAAAACATTAACATTTTAAATGTATTTAAAACCCAAGACAAAATTTATAAAATTAAAATGTAAATATAATATAAATATAAAATAATTAGAATTATACAACACAAATGATAGCTAGACAGCTACATAGATAGATAGATAGATAGATAGATAGATAGATAGATAGATAGATA
>NC_056518.1:22908999-22956179 GCF_014905685.2 Nematolebias whitei
GATAGATAGATAGATAGATAGATAGATAGATAGATAGATAGATAGATCCCTATTGCAGTGGTGAGTGGTGGCGCAGAGGTTAGAGAAGACGAGCCAATGATCGGAAAGTCACAGGTTCAACTCCCCGGATTGACAACATCAAAATGTGCTTGGAAAATGTGAAGCACCCACACCTGCCTCTACCTTCATTTGTCCCACTCTCAGCCCTTGAGCAAGGTCCTTAACCCCCACCATCTGCTCCCAAAACTGGTCTCTCTTGAAAATTAGTTCTCGTGACTCAGCGAGACTATCTGGATAAATAAAGGGTAAATAAAATAAAAATGTTCTTATTAACAGTCGAAAAAACCAGCCTTGTTTTCCTTTCAAGTGTTTTCATCTCATGGTGCAGCACCCGTCCAGCCCTCTGTAAAAATGGAGTCATTGGATCTCCCTAGCCTCCTGAGTCTTATCCAGACAGCGCTAGTATTGGGCCCTCTGTATTTAAGGGAATACTTGACCAGATACTAACAACCTGTGTACTGTGAGGGACCCTACGTCTGCTCTCCCTTTAATGATGTTTGCAATTGGTAATTGATCTGGTCAAATTTTAGTAGCTTAGACTAGAACGCTACAGGGATGCTGTTCAACAAATTCAAAAACTAAGCAAAACGTTTTGAAAACCTCAGAAGTCTCAGAACCAAACACACTTTGTTTCAGTGTTCAGCTAACAAGAATGACCTCAAAGATGTTCAACTCAAAGAATCCAATACCTCATGATTTATGCTTTAATCATTGAAACTTGTATAACATTTGCAAAAAATTGGCATAACTTGCCTTCATGCTAGCTCAAGATGAGAGTTCTGTGATGGAATTAAATTCAATGCAGTCTAATCATCATACATAGTCTTAAATCATTATGTTTCACCCTTTCACCCAAAACTGACTGAACCCATTTCACTGTGCGTTCTTGTCTTATTAAACTCATCTCTTGTCTCTGATTGGCTCTTTTGTGACCAAACATCCATTTTGAAAAACTTGTCATCCATTTTGAAGCTGTCTTTAGGGACTTTCTAACTGACAGAAGTGCTTGCATTTTTTGCAGCCTAACTTCGCACAACACATCTTTACCACAAAGATGTGTGTGTGAAGCCTAACCCATAGGCGCTGCATCAGTTATATGTGAGGGGGATGTGTGCCCCCACATTAAAAAAAATATTATTATTACAGATACTTCTGACACCAATGCTAACCACACTGATGCTGAGTTTCCTGTCACACCTTCCGTTCGCTGCAACTTATTTGACAGCTACTCTGTTTCTCAACTCTGAAGCTTTAATCTTAAAGGTACAAAATACTAATAGAGATAGTTTTAAACTTACAAATCTCTTAATGATTACCAAAGGTGAATAAAACTTCTAAACTCTCTTGACTTGTTAATTAAAAGTGAAAGCCAGATTTAACTTTTAAAATCACTTAAAGAATACGTCTTTTTAATCACAAAATAGCTTTTGATTTGAAAAAAGATTATAAAAACATCTGATTATTTCAACACCTTGTCAGACACACATACAATTTTTATTTTAATCAACAAACCCACAAAGAGTCCTTTATTGAACATTCATTAACCTTTAAGGTTCATGTCCATATCACCAGACATGGGCATGTGGGTTCTGACCTCAACATCTCTTTTCATTCACCTAACGTGACACAAGGCCGATCCACAACATTTTAAAGTAATCTAATAAAATATACATTTAAACAGGTTCTATAACCAAATAACAAAACTGAATTGGCAATGTTGAGATTTTTATTTACTTGTATGAAGACATTTGAAAAGTAGCCAAAACACTGGAGGATGAGGCTGAGCTGCTCAGTTTAAGGGTGGGTCAGTCCAACTTCTTATCTCTCAGTGTCAGAAAACTACTTTTCTTACTACGGTGCAAAGCAAGCATTTGAAAGACTGGTGTTTAATAAAATGATTTGTTTTCTAAATGTTCCTGAATCTTTTCAGCTGCAGCAGCAGCAGCATTAGTATAGATACAGATATAATACAATAGATACATATAGATACAAAAGAAGTAGAAAAAAATCTTATATTATTCTGCAACAACAGAAAGTGAGACTTTGTAATGTCTACATTAAATGACAGCTATGTAATATAAAATTGATTTTTTTTTTAATAAATTGATGAACATTTTCAATTGTGGTGGCACAACTGGTAGAGCTGCTGCCTCTCAGCGAGCAGGTCCCTGGTTCAAACCCCGGTCCAGGGACCTTTCTGGGTGGAGTTTGCATGTTCTCTATGTGCATGCGTGGGTTTTCTCCAGGTACTCCGGTTTCCTCCCACAGACCAAAAACATGCATGTTAGGCTGATTGGTAACTCTAAATTGTCCCTAGGTGTGAGTGAGAGAGTGAACGGTTGTTTGTCTCATTTGTCTCTATGTGTCCCTGTGATGGACTTGCGACCCGTCCAGGGTGTACCCCGCCCCTCGCACAGTGATTGCTGGACATCGGCACCGGCAACCCCCATGACCCAAAGTGGAATAAACGGGTAAAGAAAATGAATGGATGGATGGATGGATGGATGGATTTTCAATTGTAAGCCGTTCTCATTTTTCTATAAACTTTAACCAAACTATAAAAAATCATGAAGCATCAAACTATGATCTAAATAGTTACTCACCTATAAAACTTCTGAAACTTGAACACTGGAACAGAAACGACCCGATTCTGACGTACACTTATGTGAGAATAAGTCAGAGAAGGTGACGATGGTCAGATGTAGGGAAACTTCTGGGGGAGGTGACTTACAAGAAAAACAGAGGAAGAGGAAATTGACACCCCTTAGCATTATCTGACATGTGGCTTAAAAATACCAGCTTTACATCTACTATACTTTTGGATTTAGCCTTGTGTTTTCACTGTTTGCACCTACAGTATAACCTGGTTCTGAAACTGTGACAATTTTGACCATAATTAAAGAGACGTGTTGGGTAATCTGTAATGTCAAACGTCAAATGTCGATGTCAAATATTTAAAAGCCAATGTGGGGGAGTGTTACACACACAAAAGCTATTCCAGCAAAAAAAGTTTCATGAAATTATCATGACACACACTTCAGTCATTCAGATTATTTGTTAATTAATCAACAACAGAGATGGTTGTGCATTTATATAGACAATTACTTTGTACATCAATTTGGCTACATAATTTTATAGGTTTGATCAATTAGTCAGAGTCAGAGTTTCTTTCTTTGTCATTCGCACCTCATGTGGTGCATGTTGTGGAACGAAATTATGTACACAGGGTCTCAGTTACATCCAACAATAAAATGTAAAAGAAAAATAGTAATAAGATCTAAAATATGAACTAAGAAAAATGTTAACTAAAAATATGCTAAGCACTAATCAGCAGATCAGCAGCAACATGATGTGATATTTTACAGTGATTGTCCTGGTTAGAGATTCACGAGTCTAACAGCCTCAGGGTAGAAGCTGTTCCTCAGTCTAGTGGTTCTACACTTAATGCTCCTCAACCTCCTTCCTGAGGGGAGCGGGGCAAAAAGTGTGTGTGCTGGGTGAGTGGGGTCCTTCATGATGCAGGTGGCTCTCTTCCTGCATCTGGAGGTGTAAATGTCTGTGATGGTGGGGAGGCTGACTCCAACAGTCTTCTGTGCAGCCTTCACCACTCTCTGCAAAGCTTTTCTTTCTGCAGCTGTGCAGCCTCCATGCCACACGTTGATGCTGGAGCACAGGATGCTCTCCACTGCACACCTGTAGAAGGAGGTGAGGACTGAGCTTCCCAGACCAGTTCGTCTCAGCTGCCTGAGGAAGTAGAGTCTCTGATGAGCTTTCTTGATCAGGCTGGTAGTGTTGTTGCCCCAGCTGAGGTTGTCATCCAGGTGCACACCGAAGTACTTGTAACTGGAGACCACTTCCACCACAGATCTTCTTATGTTCAGGGGGTGGGGGTGTTTGTTTGTTTGTTTGTTTGTAGGTGTGTTTGCCTTTACAGACGTTAGCAATATGTCCATGTCTTTGACATTTGTACATCTTAGAGGAGGTGGAACATAGACTGTCACACTAAAGCTCATATATTGTATCATAACTTCATCAGGCAGAACTTTATTTTTGAACGCCAGTAACACAGCCATACTGTCTAATTTTCTCCATCCCAGAAACCTGTAATCATTTAATGCTTGAAATATCTCCTCCTTTTATTACTTTCTTTAACTAATCCAGATTTTCTCCTACATGAATCTCTGAAATTACTCCTTTTAGTCCTCTTTCTTCAGCCTTATAACCTGAATCTCTCACTCACTGCTGTTTGAATTGAGAAAGCTCCTCGGATGAGGAGCGAAACGTCTTCTGTTACAAATAAAGTCCAGTTGTTTTTGTATTGAACGCTTTTTGAATCAATCATGTTCTGGATGACTGAGAATCTTCACCAGCATATCCTCTTTCTTCCCCAACAATCTTTCCTTCCAGCACTTCCTTTTTGCACGCTTTTCTTCAGCATATTTATAAATGATAAGCAGACTTCCATCCCATAGGACTTTAACTATCTGCATCCCCAATCGCTTTATTTAACCCATTTGATAAACTGATAGGACTTACTCCAACCATATACTGTCCTGTCTTAAATTTTACTATAACTTAGACATCTTCCATCATTATCTTCTTTCTTATATCAGTTCTGTCTTCCTCATCCTCATCAGTTCTTTTACCAGTCTCTGTTCCTTTTTTAATTTTTTTTTTTCCTCCTCTTGTGTTCTAATTCTCTACCATAGATCATCCTTACCAGATGAACTTCCACCTTATTTTTTTAAGGCTGGCCGCTCATTTCATCACAGTTCCCATGACCCACATCTTTAACCTGTCCATAAGCCAAAACTCCATTCCAGACGCTTGGAAAACAGCTTTTGTTCTACTTTGTTGAAGGGAGGTGACCCCACCTCACTGAACAACTATCGACCAATCTCTAAACTCTGCATTTTAGCCAAGGTTCTAGAAAAACTGATAAAATCTCAAATCAAAAATTACTTGGACTCATTTAACATCTTACCTCCCCATCAGTCTGGTTTCAGGAAACAACACAGCACAACGACTGTTTCACTGAATGTTTTTAACGACATTCTTGAAGCATTGGATGCTAAGGATTATTGTGCTGCACTTTTCTTAGACCTGTCTAAAGCTTTTGACACTGTGGCTCATGACATCTTGTGTCATAAGCTCTCAGAAATTGGTTTCTCAGATCATACCGTTGGTTGGTTCTCTTAACTAGCTTTCAGATCGGAGGCGGTGTGTTCAACATAATGGTACTTCCTCCCATTATTTAACAGTCAGCAATGGTGTACCACAAGGCTCAGTCTTAGGACCCACCCTCTTTAAAATCTACATAGGTAATGTAGGTCAGAGCATCCCTGATGCATCCTAAAATTTCTATGCTGATGACACAGTTGTTTATTGTCGAGCTAAAGCAATTGCTAAGGCTTTCCAGCTTTTGCAATTTGCACTTGACATCATTCAGACAGACTTGTTCCATCTCAATTTGTTTTCTAAATATTTCTGAATATATTGCAGTAGCATCAGCACCATGAATGCATTTCATTGTTCAGTTTTTTTTTATTTTATTTATTAATATTAGATTGTGCAGGACACCTACTGAATAGACGTAGGGAAAGTGTTACAATATTCTGAAAAAAAAAAAAAACAGAAAGAGAATTTGTAGTGTCTACCTTAAAATGACAACTATATAAAATGATTTTTTTTTCTTTTTTAAATTAATGAAACATTTTAACTTTAAGCCTTTCCCATTTTTCTATAAACTTTCACAAAACTATGAAAATTATGAAGAATCAAACTATGAATTAAATAGCTACTCACCTAGAAAACTTTTGAAACTTGACACAGGAGCAGAAACGACCGGATTCTGACTTTTACTTTGTACAAGTGAGAATAAATCAGACAGTGTTCAGATGTAGGGAAATTTCTAGGGGAGGTGACTTCCAAGAAAAACAAATGAGGAGGAACCTCATTATATAACACATACACGGCTTAGATACCAGGCAGCTTTGTACCTGTTATACTTTCGGTTTTAGTCTTGTGTTTTCACTGTCTGCACGTAGTTCCTGTTCTGAAATGATGACAGCGTTCAGTATATATAAAGAGGTATGTTGGGTAAACTGTAGTGTCAAATGTCCAATGTTCAAAAGCAATTATAGGGAGCAATACACAACAAAAAAAATATACTATTCTTCCAGAAAAAAAAAAAATGTCATGACATTATCACACAATCATTCATTCTTATGTTCCTGTTTTTAGTTCCTGTTTTGGTATTTTACATTGTTTTATAAAGTAGCTGTTTTTCTTTTGAGTTTTATATAATTATTCCATTTACTTTTCATTTTATATGTTGTTTTAAGGTTGTCTACTCTGTTCTTGATTTAAACCAGGTCTCTCTTGTAAATGAGTCCTCCAGGCTCAATGAGACTAACCTGTATAAATAAAGGTTGAATTGAAAAAATTTATTCAGATTGTTTGTTAGTCAACAACACATATGGTGGTGTATTTATATAGACAAGTAGAACAATTTACCCATATTTTGATATAGATGTTATCAATTAGCGACATAGTAATAGGTGAAATAATGGATGACTCTAAAACAACTGTTTTCACTTAACAGATTTAAATATTTATTTCTTCAAGAAACTAATCTGAGAGTGACAACACAGAGACAGGATCAGAGGGAAAAAGAAAATAACTATTCAACCAACAAAAGTGGTGATTTTCATGTTTCATGTTAAGAATCATTCAGCCCTTGATAACCATCAGAGAAACATTTTTTTACGTCTTTCTAATATTCAGAAAGATACATATATCACAATGTTGCCACAATACTTTAATTGTGACATATCATTAGTGATATTGTTGAACAGAAATAAAAAAAACACTATTGGATCAAAAGACAGATTGAATATTATTTTGTTGCATGGAAAATCACGAGAAATTTACCTTTTAACGTGAATGAAACATCTACTGAACTTGAATTTTTCATCAAATACCTGAACACTAAAACAAGAACATGAATGTTCTTGGATTAGATTTAAAACAAAATGAGAGCAAATAGCAAGACTTGCGAAATATTATTGTTTTTATTTTACTATTATGGTGTACTGACAAACGAAAAAATTAACAGTTCATTCATTCTTTAATGGGAGGAAATCCTAAAATGTCTTCATCTAATTCATCACCAAATCTCAAAGACAGTAAACTTCAAACCTCTGAGTTACATGTCTTACAAATGAATTTACTGAGGAGTGTCCTGATGCATGCTCCATAATCCAGGTAGAAAAATCTAACAGAGTTAAATCAGGTTCTTTGGATGTTTTCTTCTTGTTGAAACATTTCGTCTTTAATCCAAAAGACTTCTTCAGTCTGAGGAGCTGCAACAAACCCAGTCTTATAAATATCACCTTCTCATAGTGGATCAACCAGTTTGCTGGTGCTCATGTAGTTCCTGTAGTCCGCCCTCTCCCCCGTCACCTGCTCAAACTCTCGAACTAGTTTGAGGCAATCCTAGCTAAAGTGGTTCAAATCAGGATCAGGATATTTTGAACCACTTTGGCACACTTTAGTTGGTTGCATCAAGGACTCGAGCAGCAAACATACAGTAACAGACAAAACAATGCCCCCTCCCCAAGAAAGAAGAGGTGATAAGCAGTGATGAAGTCTCCTGCTCAAATGTGATCTCAAATTCTGAATAAAGTTGATCTCACAATTTTAAGTTTGTTTTATTTATTCATTTTGTTTTTGATTGTTTAGTTTAGTTTAACAAGCAGGCAGTGCATCTGCTCACAGCATCATCCATCCATCCATCCATCCATTATCTTTTACCCGCTTCTTCCATTTTGGGTCAAGGGGGTCGCCGGTGCCCATGTCCAGCAATCACTGTGCGAGGGGTGGGGTACACCCTGGACAGGTCGCAAGTCCATCACAGGGACACACAGGGACAAACTCACAGCATCATGACAGAACATAACAGTATCATAAAGGCATTAAATCACATCTCCATCTTGTGGAGCCTTGTAGCCAGAACAAGCAGTAGAGGAACAGTTATCTTTCAGCGCTGCCTCCAAAACAAGATGGTTCTTCCAGGACCCACAGAAAATCCTTGATTTCCTCCTCATGACTGTGAGAGCTCTGGTTCCCTGTCCTCTCACCGGTGTCCTTCTAAATTAGATTTTTAAATACAGTAATGTTTTACCATCTCTCCTAAAATGTAAAATTTAAAATAATAACTATAAATGGATTTATTAGGAGTTTGAGGATTGAAGGTTTCAAGATTTAGCTTGTGTTTGTGTAACTCTGAGTTAATTCTGCAGTATACAATATCCATCCATCCATTATCTTTACCCGCTTCTTCCATTTTGGGTCATGGGGTCACCGGTGCCCATGTCCAGCAATCACTGTGCGAGGGGCGGGGTACACCCTGGACAGGTCGCAAGTCCATCACAGGGACACATAGAGACAAACGAGACAAACAACCATTCACTCTCTCACTCGCACCTAGGGACAATTTAGAGTCACCAATCAGCCTAACATGCATGTTCTTGGTCTGTGGGAGAAAACCGGAGTACCTGGAGAAAACCCAGGCATGCACGGAGAGAACATGCAAACTCCACCCAGAAAGGCTCCAGGACCGTGATTTGAACCAGGGACCTGCTCGCTGAGAGGCAGCAGCTCTACCAGTTGTGCCACCGTGCTGCCCAGAATACAATATGCCCTATAATATCATGTTGTTGTTTTTATTGTTGTAGAAAAATGTGTTCGATTTGTGAAAATATTCTGGTGGTACTGCAGCTCTCTGATTTGGAAAATTCACAATAAAAATAAAGCTTTAGCTGGGATAATATCAAAATTTGGATTTTAATTAATTTTAACGCCAATTTATAATCATCTTATGTTACACAATATCAAGATTGGTTATTTTAATCATTTATAAACACATTTAAAATCTATAAATGCAGTATATAAAACTTTATTTTTAATTGCAGCTTGAGACTGTAATAAAGATTTGCATCATGTTGAAACAGAGTAGATATATTTTGTATATTTGAAGAAAGCCTCATCACAACTCTCCTAACAATCAGATTGTTAAATAAACCAAATGTTGCAAAACATGCTATAACACACACCTGCAACATGTGACAAGTTAGTCAGCTGATTTTATTATTATTGTTTATTATTTTTGGATAAATTAAAGACAATAAAACATATTTCATATTATCAAATGATCAGTTTAATCCAAAATATATTCAATCTCATAAAACATTTAAAATAGTAAAATTATTTCGGCTGCAGGGATTGACACACCGTGCAAACTCACATGAAAGATTTAGCAATTTGTTAGAAACCAGAGGCCCTTCCTGACAAAGCCTGGGCTCAAACCTGGAACCTCAGGATCACTGACCACCAGCAGCCTCATAATGAAGACATTTTAAATAAGAACATACATTGTCCAGTTATTTATTGAATTTCACAGATTACTGGCTATTACATAATCTCAAAAAGTCATATTTAACTCAAAAACTCCACAATATCATGATGTGCTTATACTGAAAAAAAAAGATAAAGTAAAATGATTCAAATGAATTAAAAAAAATTAAAAGTGAAGTATCTTTAATAAATGCATATTATTTCAATGTCAAATAGAATCTTAAGACTAAAAATAAAATGTTTTTTTATAATGAGAAATATTCAGATTTACAAGATTAATAAAGTCTTCAACGTGAGATAAAAATACAAGAAAAGCCATCATGCTGTGTTCATTGCCTTGAATCCAAACATTATAAATTGAACAATTTGAAAAAGATCACTACATTTTTCTGAAGATTCTTTACGTTGTTCTTTGTTTAAATCTGCACAAATAAAAACATAAACGTTTAAAAGAAGATGACTGGATTCAAACAACAAAAACACAAACTGGATGCAATATATAATCTTTTTCTTTTTTTTTTTTTTTATGTAGACTCCATGCAGAAAAGTGTTACAGATTTGTAAGTTTTGACAAAGTAATTATATCCAGACTGATAAGAAGAAGAAAAAAAAATGAGTCTGTGTGAGTATATTAATTCAAACATGCAGCAAGTTATGGATGCTGTGTGTATTTTCAAGACTCTCATAGAGTTTATTGAAAAATAAAGATCTGGCATCCCTTGAAGGAATAAATATTGTTCATTCTTTCGTTTGCCAAAACTGAATTGTGGCCATTTTGATGTTTGTCAAGGTTAACTAGCTGTGATGGTCATGTGATTTTGGGTTGATTCAAAACGTCATTCAGGTGTAGATGTACATCCAGAGATTACTTAAAGAGAACAAAGATTTGTTAAAATCAGTCTAGACGTTCATGTGATATTTTACTAATAGACTGAAAGCAGTACATTTTAATTTGGCAACACGATGGTTCAGTGGTGAGCACTGTTGTCCCACAACATGAAGGTCCTGGGTTCAATTCCCAGTTGGATATGGAGTCTTTCTGTGTGGAGTTTGCATGTTCATCTCGTGCTTGCGTGGGTTTTCTCCAGGTACTCCGGTTTCCTCCCACAAAACATGCATGTTAAGCTGCCTTCAGGCCCAGGACTCCATTGCAAAAGAGATCTGTGATCTAAATAGGATTTACCTGGTAAATAATGATAAACAAACTGTATTTATATTATGCATTTCTATCTTATCAAGATACTCAGTGCTTTACAACACAATCTGTGACCTCATTTACCCATTCGTGCAGCACTCTACTATATCTCTACAAAGAATAATTAGTGCTTTGGAATACATCCACACACCGATGGGACGCACATTGGACTTGTTGATGTCCGATATGTGTCCCATCAGTGTATCCACTGGATCACTGATGCCCATGTCCAGCAGTCACTGTGCAAGAAGCGGGGGACACCCTGGACAAGTCACAAGTCCATCACAGAGACACATAGAGACAAACAAGACAAACAACCATTCACTCTCTCACTCACACCTAGGGACAATTTAGAGTTACCAATCAGACTAACATGCATGTTTTTAGTCTGTGGGAGGAAACAGGAGTACCTGGAGAAAACCCACGCATGCATGGAGAGAACATGAAAACTCCACCCAGAAAAATGTTACTAGCACTGCCTTCTTCCACCTGCGTAATATCGCTAAAATTAGAAACATCTAACAATGATGGAGCAAAACTGGTTTATGCATTTGTCACATCTAGACTGGACTATTGCAATGGTTTGTTATCTGGGTGTCCAAATACTTCTTTAAAACGTCTTCAGTTGATCCAAAATGCTGCTGCCAGAGTCTTAACTGGAGTTAGTAGGAGAGATCATATCGCTCCAGTTTTAGCTTCTCTCCAATGGCTCCTTGTCAATTTCAGAATAGAATTCAAAATATTATTTCTAACCTACAAAGCCCTCAACAACCTAGCTCCATCTTATATTCGAGATCTTATTGTTCCATATTTTCCTAACAGAGCACTTCGCTCTCAGACTGCAGGTTTACTTGTGGTTCCTAGAGTTTCCAAAAGCAGAATGGGAGGAAGATCTTTCAATTATCAGGTTCCTCTTTTGTGGAACCAACTTCCAGTTTCTGTCCGTGAGGCTGACACGTTGTCCAGTTTTAAGACTGGGCTTAAGATTTTCCTAACATGTGATTCTTGACCTGCTATTGTGTATCTGTTCCTCTCAAACCCAGTCGGCCAAAGAAGACGGACGCTTGTCCTGAGCCTGGTTCTGCTAAATGTTTCTTCCTCATGAGGGAGTTTTTCCTTTCCACTTTCACCTTCATGCTTGCTCAAGATGAGAGTTCTGTAATGGAGTTAAATTCAAAGCAGTCTGCTCCTGTTAGTGTTAACTTATTGTTTTTATATATGAGTGCATATGTTAACTTATACTTTTTATACATGAATGTTTCTGTTTGGTGCCCTAAGATGACTTATGTTGTGACTTGGCACTATATAAATAAACTGAACTGGATTTATTTGAATTTAAATTGTTATGTTACTTTTATGAAGACGTTTGAAAAGTACCTTCAGTTTTTCTGTTTTTTATTCTTTTTGCCAAAAACACTTGGGAAGCTGAGGCTGGGCTGCTCAGAAGGGTGGATTAATCCAACTTCTTGTCTCTCAGTCACAAAGCTACTTTTCTTCCTGAGGTGCAAAGCAACTATTTGAAAGACCAATTTTAATAAAATAATAATCTGTTTTTTAAATATTCCTGAATCTTTTCAGCTGCAGCATCATCATTAATACCATCAATTAATTTCAATGTTCAGTTTTTTTTATTATTAATATTATTATTGTGCAGGACACCTACTGAATAAAAGTAGAGAAAATGTTACATTATTCTGCAAAAACAGAAAAAGAGACAGTGCAGTGTCTACCTTTAAAATGACAGCTATATAAAAATATATACTGTACATATTTTTTGGGGAAATTGTTGAAACATTTAAATTCTAGCTGTTCCCACTTTTCTATAAATTTTGAAAAAACTATGAATATCATGAAGCATCAAACTATGAACTGAATAGATACTCACTTAAAAATCTTCTGAAACTTGAACACAGGAGCAGAAACGACCCGATTCTTTATTATTAAAGAATTTTATTTATTAGTATTATTAGTAATATTTAGTTATTTTGTTGCATAGAAAATCACAAGGATTTTACTTTTGAAGTGAATAAAACATCTCAACTTGAATATTTCATCAACACTAAAACAAGAACATGAATGTCTTGGATTAGATTTAAAACAAAACGAGAGCAAATTACAAGACACAAAATGTTGTTTTTATTTTAATATTATGGTGTACTAACAAACATCATCGATCATTTATTTATTGAGGAAAATGATCCAATATTACATAGTTGTGAGTGGCAAAAGTATGTGAACCTTTGCAGTCAGTATCTGGTGTGACCATTCGTACCATGATCCACTTCCACAAACATGTCGTGAAGAGGAGACTTTGATAGATCCCTGTTCTTTAAATCAAACAGGGTGTCCACTCACACCTGATCATCATCCCATTGATTGAAAATGCCTGACTCTTAATTTCACCTTCAAATTAACTGTTGATCCTAGAGGTTCACATACTTTTACCACTCACAAATATGTAATATTGGATCGTTTTCCTCAATCAATGCATGACCAAATGTATTATTTTGTCTAATTTAACTGTGTTCTCTTTATCTACTTTGAAGAATTGTGTGAAAATCTGACGTTTTAAGTCATATTTATGCAGAATTATAGAAAATTATAAAGGGTTCACAAACTTTAAACACCACTGTACGTTTAATACTTGTGTGCCACCTAGAGGCCTAAAGAACAAGAAACAAAAGCTCATGTGCGACTGATTTATTTGCATAGGAAAACCTGAAGGAAGCATGAACATTTTTTTTATTTAACATGATTCGATTTAAAAAACAATCCATTATTTAAAGGCCAGGTGAGTTGATGATTAAAGGGAGCTACTGGTAGCATATAACAAACAGTAACAAGTAATTAGAATATAGAGTCGTGAGACAAACATCTGTAAAAACTGTACTACAGATTTGGAAAACTGTCCATGCCATGTCCATGGATAAATGTGTCATGTTGCTGACAGGTCATTCCCTCAGTCTGTCTGCATTAGGTGACGGTGGAAGTCTCTCTTTCCACCTGTCTTGCTGACCAGTTTTACATCTGTGATGATGATGTCGTGGCTCACAGCTTTACACATGTCGTAGACGGTGAGCGCAGCCACGGAGACGGCCATGAGCGCCTCCATCTCCACCCCCGTCCTGCCTGTAGTGCGACAGGTTGCAGTGATGATAACAGCGTGCTGCAGCTCATCGAGTTGAAAGATGACAGAAGCGTGGTCTAAGGGGAGAGGGTGGCAGAGCGGAATGAGAGCCGACGTCTGCTTTGAAGCCATAATGCCAGCCAGCTGTGCCACAGTCAGAGCATCACCTTTAGCCAGCTGGTTTTCCCGAAGCAAGCAGAACGCTGTAGAGCCTAAGATGACGGTGGCACAGGCTGTGGCTGTTCGACATGTGGGGGGTTTCCCGCCAACATCCACCATGGTGGCTCGGCCCTGGGTGTCTGTGTGCGTCAGCTGGGCTTCAGTGTTGCACACTGACAGAGACTGATCCCTCACAGACTGTTTGTCGTCTTCAGCTGAGCTGTGACTATGAAACAACCGAACACTGTGATATTTAGGATTCATTGTGGCATTTATTGGTAGTGTGCAAAAAGAACCTTGGGTCCCGAGTACGTGGCTTTTCACATTATTAGGACCCAGAGTTTGTGTGTACCTGAGGAAGTTTCCATTACTGAAATTGATATTTGTGTGTGTCTTAAAACTTGCAGTCTTAGTGTGACAGCTGGTGTTAGTTAAACCAAGCTCGGACGAGTGAAGGGAAGCTACGTTGTGGCACTTTTCTTTGCTGATATGCATCTTAGCTTGAGAACCATCCCACCTGGAGGCTTTAAAACAGCAACTCAGAACTGCCTGGGTTGCGGTGGTGCAGTCTGGAAGGCACAGAAACTCCTCTGTGTTCATGACGCTTGTTCTGCCTGAACAGGACACAAGAGGAGCTGCAGCTGGATGAAAGAGAGTCTCATTTTTAGGCTGAAGGACGATGGATGAAGCCTTCTGTCTGTTTTGCAGTTTAGGCAGAAATGTCTTGGATAGGTCTGTTGAGAAAAAAAAATCAAGTACAATGAAAAAAAAAAATCATCCATTAAAGCAACAGAAACAACCAAGTGTGAAAGATTTTGTACGTACAGCTGAGTCACCCACCGATAAGGATCATGGGTCTGTTCTTCATCTGGGAGATGCTGAACATTCCTGGGGAGGAAAAGAATAGTTAATCTTACATTCAAGAAACATAAAACAATGCAGCAGTCTGTGAGTATATCCAGTATATGATGCTCTGTGTGCATCTCTACCTGCATGTTGTTTCTTCTTCCTCCCCACAGCAGCTCCAATAATTTGCAGCAGCTCTTCATTAGATGCTCCAGAGCGCAAAACATCTCTGAGGGAGACTTCCGAGTTCCCAAACAAACACACCTGAGAGACAAGGAGGAGAACAAGTCAAAAGCAGAATCATTGCTGGTACAAAAATACTAATTATTTAAACTTGATGGCTTTACCTTGAGGTTTCCATCTGCAGTGATGCGTAAACGGTTGCAAGAGCTGCAAAAATTATCCGACATAGAAGTGATGAAGCCCAACTGACCATTGAAACCAGGAACTTTAAACATCTGTTACAGAACAGAGAAGAGTGAACCATTTAAGAAACAAATACACACAAGTTATTAACAAACAGCTTAATTTTGTTTGTACAGATTCACATGCTCAAGTGTTGCTGGATTTAGTTTTGGCTAATCGTGTTCTGAGTAAATTTATTTCAGGACAATCAGTAGCAAATCAGCCCTTCAGAAATGCCTCATTGCTTGTTGGAGATACAGACCTTTGCAGTATCTGCAGGTCCAGCTTGAAGCCTTTCTAGTTTGGGCCACTGCTGCCTGATCCGGTCCAACATCTCCTGGTAACTCACCATCTTCTTAAAGTTCCACTTGTTGCCTACAAGGACAAAAAGCAATGGTTGTTTATTTGTTCGTAGCGCATAAACAAGAAAAAATTGGGGTCGAACAATGATTTCTCCTATATTATGATAAAACTGTGCAGTGGAGCATTGTGGGAAATCAGAACTCACCATCAAAAGGCATGTATTCAATGAAGCGCACCTCCAGAGGTTTCGCCTCTGTCAGCGACACAAAATCCAAGAGTTCATCCTCGTTGAGTCCTCGCATCACCACACAGTTGATCTGCAGCAGGCAACAACACTTTTTATTTAGCGGTAAAAAGATGTGACACTAAAAGACACAAAGTGGGAGGACATTTTAACAGCCTGTATAAATCTTTGCAAAATTATTTACAGGAGGTGGAAAGATGTGTATTTAACAGTTCGACACATTAACAATAGATGTTGAGGATTTTTATACAGCTGCAGCTGACAGATCCACCAGTAGATGGTACTCAAGTGACGTCTCAGAGGTTTGTCAGGCCTTCAGAGCAGTTAATAAAAAGGCAATCTGAAACAGCTACCATGCATGTGCCTTAGTTTTTATTCATTCTTTGAGGGTTTGTATTACTTTATCCTTTAAGGGAAACAAATATGTTCAGTTTTGTAAGGTGTTTCAAAGGACAAGACATTTTGAGCTTGACTAATTTTTCAACGTAAACTCGTAGAGATCATATCTAGAATTTTCACGTATTTTAGAAAAAAAAATAATCCAGTACTTGGAATATAGCTGTCAGTGTATAATGGTCCTCTAATCACCTCAAGGCTCTGGCTTTTCAGCTCTCGTTTCGGTTCTCCATTTTCAGACAAATGATTTGCAAACACGTTGTTGATAATTATTTATGGAGAACAAAAATCTAAAGAATACCTTTGGATTTAGTAAAAAAGCCTCACTAAAGCTCAGCTCAGGGTACAAATAATAAACGTGTGGTTTTTCATGTGTACTGGTAAGATGACAGTCTGTCGTTAAACACACAGGGTGTGAACAGTCATGTGGTTTCTCTGTGCAACTCTACCCGACAAAGACTTGTAAAAGTAACTGCTAAAAATTAACATTTATCTTGTTACAAGATTAGTTATGTTCTGTTGAGTGATCTAAGAAAACTTAATACACAACATGTGATCAAAATTTGAATTGTAATTTGATTAAAAAATGATTTAGTTTGAAACGATAAACACACCTTCACGGGATTATAGCCTAATTCAACCGCCTTATCAACGCCCTCCATGACTTTGTGGAACCCTGAAATAAAATTAAAAAAGATGTCAGACAAGATATCATTAACGATAACGCCATGTTTCTATAGGGTCTCACTGAGTTGGGAAGCTTTTTGTATTGAACTAAACAGAAATCAAAACAGTAATGTCTCAGATATGTTCTGAAGACCTTCAAATTAGAATTGCCACTCACTGTTTTCAAGTTCAACAGCGAGAAATATGTACACATCTGCAAATACACTCTCAGAAGCACTTTTACCAATAAATTGTCAAGGTTATGCTCATTATCTGTCTCCATGAGCGCAAAACAAACTCCAGTTGCACCTATGGGTAATAATCAATGTTGGGGTTGAGGTCTATGTTTATTCTAAAGTTCCCACAATGACAATATCACATTTATTGTTTTACTAATCTTAAATAAGCACACTGAAAGCTGGGATTTGATTCCAGTCTTTTTTGTTCTTTCCTTCATTTCCTAATCTCAGTCTGTCCATCTGTGCCAGCCTCCCAGAGCCTTGCCCTGCTGTTACCTCCTCTGCTCCGTGTGTGTTTGGGGCTTACAGCCTTTTTTCTGTAACCAGCTGGAGACGTTCAACAATAATAACACAAAAAGGACAGACTGTGGCTTTTGGCAGCTCGTGGTTTAACATAAAAACAGCAGAAGCAAAATAATAGAGGACTCAAAAGACCAACTGGACATCTGATTGGATGGTAAACATTTAACTGAGATCACTACAGTAATAACCAATAATATAATAAACTAAAGCTTTAATCAATCATTTATTTGGTTTCTCTTTTTCTTCAGAATTGTTTTTAATACTACACTGTAAACTTTAAGCATCAAGTTCTGTAGTTGTCGTTAAATACATTTCTCGTACCCTTTCTCCTGACGATGAACTCAAACTTGGCCGGCACCAGGGAGTCCAGGCTGATGTTGATCAGGTCCAAACCAGCTTCTTTCAGCTTTGGCAAGAGCCTGGATAAGTTAATACCGTTAGTTGTTACTGCAACAGTTTTCAGGCCCTCCAGCTTCTTTAGTTCAGCTGAAAAAAGAAAACGCAACAAAATGTTAATCAACTCTACACCTAGAAACTTTAATGTAAAAAAACTAATATTTCTCTTTGAACGTATTGAAAAATACGATACCAAATACTGATGGTAGAAGAAAGATGCCCAATGAAGTTGTTTTTTAGCACTTCATGATCTCAAAATGACAGGAAATTGGTTTACGAGTTTCTGCATTTCTATAAACAGTTTTTAGTTTTTTAGAAATTAAAAAAAAAAAAAAAAAGAAAAAACGTTTTATATAACACTTGCTTCAGTTGTATCAACTAAAATGTACACCTTAGTTTAGGTCTTTTTGATCAGCAGATGAAATGCATGTTAAACCTGGATGTGTTTTGTCTTTAAAACTGTATTTTTCCAGTCCCATGACAGTGTTGCTCTTTATGGATCATCAGGAAGAACACAGTCTTCTTCACAAAAACACTAATTGTTAGTCACAACACACACTGTATTCTTTTGTGCCAAGCGTAGTTACGAGCACAAAGTTAGTTCATAGAGTTGAGGTTGAAATGGTTAATTAACAAATAAGGTTGTAAAACTTTAACCAGTTCATTTTGTATCAACAGAACACACAGCTGTGGTGCAACATCGTTTTCACATCCACACGTTCGTTTTAACATTAAGGAATCCAGTGAAAATCACTTCTTTACGCTTTAGTTCTGATCCAGTCAGAAGGTTTAGCACGTGAATGTCTGGATAGAAAAAGTTTGTAAGGGTTTGTAAAAAGCTCTAAAAAAGACAAAATATCACTTTTAAAAGTGCAAATTAGGATTTTAGAAATCATAGAAGATGAAACATCAGCTACAATTAAAGGATTGAGCCTTTTCAACTTATTTGCTCCTCATTTTCTTACTGATGATATCCAGTACATCGGGTCTGATGAGAGGCTCTCCACCAGTGAGGCGAATTTTGTCCACGCCTTCTCGGACAAAGAGGCGAGCCAGAGTCAGCACCTCCGAGGTGGAAAGCAGCTGGGCTCGTGGCGTGAGCTTCACTCCCTCCTCTGGCATGCAGTACTGACCTGAGGGAGGGAAACATCAAATATGTAAGCTGCTACTAAAACCAAAACCAGCTAACATTAGAGTTTAAATTAAAAGAAGAGAGTAAAAGTGTTGCAGGGGCAGCCATATAGGTAACAAGTTAAATGTCACATATAGAAAGTTAAAAATATATTTTTAAAGCAAACGGTTAACGTTCACACCAACATAAAATATAAAAGTTGTAGTAGCAGTGACATGATGACGCTTATATTTATTATAAGGTGGATTAGAGCAGGAGAACATAAGTTTAATTTCATATTTTGCAGAAAGAGACTCACAGCGGAAGTTGCATTTCTCGGTGAGGGAGATGCGCAGGTAGTTGTGTCTGCGGTCAAAGCTGTCGGTGAGAAATGCTGAAAATGGCAGGATGTTGTCGTCTTTCAGCTTCTCCTGGGAAAAAAAAACAAAAAGCAGAAAAAAAGACCCTTTGAAACAGATGATAATGAGAATAAGGCAGCAGCTCATGTCCCCCTTGACAAACTATTGTGTAACAAGTCAATCACTTCTTCACACAGAAGAATGCAGAGTTTTAAACAGCTCATGACCCCACAAATGTAACCTGTGGAACACAGTTACGTAAAAAAGGTTTAGGTCAAAGGTCAACATGTGTCTCAAGGTTTGATGTTTATTTTAGTATTAGACTGATTTCAGGCCTGATGTGCTTTAAATACAAAGGGCTAGAACTTAAAAAAAAACACAAATATGTCACATTATCCTTGTCATGTTAATGTTAACTATAATTCAGTGTTGATGCATCAAACCCCAAGTTTTAATGACATCATCATCCTCTGACCACTATACCTAAAACGTGGCTTAACTGCTGGCAACCTGTTTATAAGTACAAAAGTGAAGTTTAAGAAGAGGTAAGGTAATAAAGAGATATTATGAGGTTATTTCTCAATGCATGTCATTGACATATTCAAACTTTGGATTTCCTTAAGGCCATAAACATGAAACCAGGATTTTTTCCCTGAATTATTGAGCATGAACTTTGATCAAACCAGTCCTTTAACAGCAGCACCTGGCTATTAGACTTCATATTCAGGTTTTACATTTAAGTGTTTTTATTTGTCGTTAGCCTTACCAGTTTAGAGCTGGTTTTCAGAGCTGCAGTGAAGTTGGGAGCAGTGAAAGTAGAGTCTCGGAGATCAATTCTTTCATTTTCCTTGTGCGTAGCACTGGAGTACATCCGCCGCACGCTCCCATTCACGCGCCGAGAGAAGAGTTTTGTGACATTTATCAAGCTGTTTTGTCTCTGAAGCAAGCGGCAGCACATTCCAGGAGGAGTAGCCATGATAGCACTTACTTCTGACAGCTCAAAGGGTTACTACTCAATGCCAAATGCTGTCTTTAGAAAAACATGTCGAACACAGGGACTGTAAGGGGCGGGGACACAACAGCCAATCATATTAAGGGACGCTGGTTCAGGTGCATTCTGGGAAAGAAAGTCCACAGTGAAAACAAGAGGGACAACTCTTTAGTTGAATGAATTGAATTGAACTAAATTAAATTAAATTAAATTATATGCATGCATACATACATACATACATACATACATAAATAAATATATGTATGTATGTATGTATGTATGTATGCATGCATATAATTTAATTTAATTTAATTTAGTTCAATTCAATTCATTCAACTAAAGAGTTGTCCCTCTTGTTTTCACTGTGGACTTTCTTTCCCAGAATGCACCTGAACCAGCGTCCCTTAATATGATTGGCTGTTGTGTCCCCGCCCCTTACAGTCCCTGTGTTCGACATGTTTTTCTAAAGACAGCATTTGGCATTGAGTAGTAACCCTTTGAGCTGTCAGAAGTAAGTGCTATCATGGCTACTCCTCCTGGAATGTGCTGCCGCTTGCTTCAGAGACAAAACAGCTTGATAAATGTCACAAAACTCTTCTCTCGGCGCGTGAATGGGAGCGTGCGGCGGATGTACTCCAGTGCTACGCACAAGGAAAATGAAAGAATTGATCTCCGAGACTCTACTTTCACTGCTCCCAACTTCACTGCAGCTCTGAAAACCAGCTCTAAACTGGTAAGGCTAACGACAAATAAAAACACTTAAATGTAAAACCTGAATATGAAGTCTAATAGCCAGGTGCTGCTGTTAAAGGACTGGTTTGATCAAAGTTCATGCTCAATAATTCAGGGAAAAAATCCTGGTTTCATGTTTATGGCCTTAAGGAAATCCAAAGTTTGAATATGTCAATGACATGCATTGAGAAATAACCTCATAATATCTCTTTATTACCTTACCTCTTCTTAAACTTCACTTTTGTACTTATAAACAGGTTGCCAGCAGTTAAGCCACGTTTTAGGTATAGTGGTCAGAGGATGATGATGTCATTAAAACTTGGGGTTTGATGCATCAACACTGAATTATAGTTAACATTAACATGACAAGGATAATGTGACATATTTGTGTTTTTTTTTAAGTTCTAGCCCTTTGTATTTAAAGCACATCAGGCCTGAAATCAGTCTAATACTAAAATAAACATCAAACCTTGAGACACATGTTGACCTTTGACCTAAACCTTTTTTACGTAACTGTGTTCCACAGGTTACATTTGTGGGGTCATGAGCTGTTTAAAACTCTGCATTCTTCTGTGTGAAGAAGTGATTGACTTGTTACACAATAGTTTGTCAAGGGGGACATGAGCTGCTGCCTTATTCTCATTATCATCTGTTTCAAAGGGTCTTTTTTTCTGCTTTTTGTTTTTTTTTCCCAGGAGAAGCTGAAAGACGACAACATCCTGCCATTTTCAGCATTTCTCACCGACAGCTTTGACCGCAGACACAACTACCTGCGCATCTCCCTCACCGAGAAATGCAACTTCCGCTGTGAGTCTCTTTCTGCAAAATATGAAATTAAACTTATGTTCTCCTGCTCTAATCCACCTTATAATAAATATAAGCGTCATCATGTCACTGCTACTACAACTTTTATATTTTATGTTGGTGTGAACGTTAACCGTTTGCTTTAAAAATATATTTTTAACTTTCTATATGTGACATTTAACTTGTTACCTATATGGCTGCCCCTGCAACACTTTTACTCTCTTCTTTTAATTTAAACTCTAATGTTAGCTGGTTTTGGTTTTAGTAGCAGCTTACATATTTGATGTTTCCCTCCCTCAGGTCAGTACTGCATGCCAGAGGAGGGAGTGAAGCTCACGCCACGAGCCCAGCTGCTTTCCACCTCGGAGGTGCTGACTCTGGCTCGCCTCTTTGTCCGAGAAGGCGTGGACAAAATTCGCCTCACTGGTGGAGAGCCTCTCATCAGACCCGATGTACTGGATATCATCAGTAAGAAAATGAGGAGCAAATAAGTTGAAAAGGCTCAATCCTTTAATTGTAGCTGATGTTTCATCTTCTATGATTTCTAAAATCCTAATTTGCACTTTTAAAAGTGATATTTTGTCTTTTTTAGAGCTTTTTACAAACCCTTACAAACTTTTTCTATCCAGACATTCACGTGCTAAACCTTCTGACTGGATCAGAACTAAAGCGTAAAGAAGTGATTTTCACTGGATTCCTTAATGTTAAAACGAACGTGTGGATGTGAAAACGATGTTGCACCACAGCTGTGTGTTCTGTTGATACAAAATGAACTGGTTAAAGTTTTACAACCTTATTTGTTAATTAACCATTTCAACCTCAACTCTATGAACTAACTTTGTGCTCGTAACTACGCTTGGCACAAAAGAATACAGTGTGTGTTGTGACTAACAATTAGTGTTTTTGTGAAGAAGACTGTGTTCTTCCTGATGATCCATAAAGAGCAACACTGTCATGGGACTGGAAAAATACAGTTTTAAAGACAAAACACATCCAGGTTTAACATGCATTTCATCTGCTGATCAAAAAGACCTAAACTAAGGTGTACATTTTAGTTGATACAACTGAAGCAAGTGTTATATAAAACGTTTTTTCTTTTTTTTTTTTTTTTTAATTTCTAAAAAACTAAAAACTGTTTATAGAAATGCAGAAACTCGTAAACCAATTTCCTGTCATTTTGAGATCATGAAGTGCTAAAAAACAACTTCATTGGGCATCTTTCTTCTACCATCAGTATTTGGTATCGTATTTTTCAATACGTTCAAAGAGAAATATTAGTTTTTTTACATTAAAGTTTCTAGGTGTAGAGTTGATTAACATTTTGTTGCGTTTTCTTTTTTCAGCTGAACTAAAGAAGCTGGAGGGCCTGAAAACTGTTGCAGTAACAACTAACGGTATTAACTTATCCAGGCTCTTGCCAAAGCTGAAAGAAGCTGGTTTGGACCTGATCAACATCAGCCTGGACTCCCTGGTGCCGGCCAAGTTTGAGTTCATCGTCAGGAGAAAGGGTACGAGAAATGTATTTAACGACAACTACAGAACTTGATGCTTAAAGTTTACAGTGTAGTATTAAAAACAATTCTGAAGAAAAAGAGAAACCAAATAAATGATTGATTAAAGCTTTAGTTTATTATATTATTGGTTATTACTGTAGTGATCTCAGTTAAATGTTTACCATCCAATCAGATGTCCAGTTGGTCTTTTGAGTCCTCTATTATTTTGCTTCTGCTGTTTTTATGTTAAACCACGAGCTGCCAAAAGCCACAGTCTGTCCTTTTTGTGTTATTATTGTTGAACGTCTCCAGCTGGTTACAGAAAAAAGGCTGTAAGCCCCAAACACACACGGAGCAGAGGAGGTAACAGCAGGGCAAGGCTCTGGGAGGCTGGCACAGATGGACAGACTGAGATTAGGAAATGAAGGAAAGAACAAAAAAGACTGGAATCAAATCCCAGCTTTCAGTGTGCTTATTTAAGATTAGTAAAACAATAAATGTGATATTGTCATTGTGGGAACTTTAGAATAAACATAGACCTCAACCCCAACATTGATTATTACCCATAGGTGCAACTGGAGTTTGTTTTGCGCTCATGGAGACAGATAATGAGCATAACCTTGACAATTTATTGGTAAAAGTGCTTCTGAGAGTGTATTTGCAGATGTGTACATATTTCTCGCTGTTGAACTTGAAAACAGTGAGTGGCAATTCTAATTTGAAGGTCTTCAGAACATATCTGAGACATTACTGTTTTGATTTCTGTTTAGTTCAATACAAAAAGCTTCCCAACTCAGTGAGACCCTATAGAAACATGGCGTTATCGTTAATGATATCTTGTCTGACATCTTTTTTAATTTTATTTCAGGGTTCCACAAAGTCATGGAGGGCGTTGATAAGGCGGTTGAATTAGGCTATAATCCCGTGAAGGTGTGTTTATCGTTTCAAACTAAATCATTTTTTAATCAAATTACAATTCAAATTTTGATCACATGTTGTGTATTAAGTTTTCTTAGATCACTCAACAGAACATAACTAATCTTGTAACAAGATAAATGTTAATTTTTAGCAGTTACTTTTACAAGTCTTTGTCGGGTAGAGTTGCACAGAGAAACCACATGACTGTTCACACCCTGTGTGTTTAACGACAGACTGTCATCTTACCAGTACACATGAAAAACCACACGTTTATTATTTGTACCCTGAGCTGAGCTTTAGTGAGGCTTTTTTACTAAATCCAAAGGTATTCTTTAGATTTTTGTTCTCCATAAATAATTATCAACAACGTGTTTGCAAATCATTTGTCTGAAAATGGAGAACCGAAACGAGAGCTGAAAAGCCAGAGCCTTGAGGTGATTAGAGGACCATTATACACTGACAGCTATATTCCAAGTACTGGATTATTTTTTTTTCTAAAATACGTGAAAATTCTAGATATGATCTCTACGAGTTTACGTTGAAAAATTAGTCAAGCTCAAAATGTCTTGTCCTTTGAAACACCTTACAAAACTGAACATATTTGTTTCCCTTAAAGGATAAAGTAATACAAACCCTCAAAGAATGAATAAAAACTAAGGCACATGCATGGTAGCTGTTTCAGATTGCCTTTTTATTAACTGCTCTGAAGGCCTGACAAACCTCTGAGACGTCACTTGAGTACCATCTACTGGTGGATCTGTCAGCTGCAGCTGTATAAAAATCCTCAACATCTATTGTTAATGTGTCGAACTGTTAAATACACATCTTTCCACCTCCTGTAAATAATTTTGCAAAGATTTATACAGGCTGTTAAAATGTCCTCCCACTTTGTGTCTTTTAGTGTCACATCTTTTTACCGCTAAATAAAAAGTGTTGTTGCCTGCTGCAGATCAACTGTGTGGTGATGCGAGGACTCAACGAGGATGAACTCTTGGATTTTGTGTCGCTGACAGAGGCGAAACCTCTGGAGGTGCGCTTCATTGAATACATGCCTTTTGATGGTGAGTTCTGATTTCCCACAATGCTCCACTGCACAGTTTTATCATAATATAGGAGAAATCATTGTTCGACCCCAATTTTTTCTTGTTTATGCGCTACGAACAAATAAACAACCATTGCTTTTTGTCCTTGTAGGCAACAAGTGGAACTTTAAGAAGATGGTGAGTTACCAGGAGATGTTGGACCGGATCAGGCAGCAGTGGCCCAAACTAGAAAGGCTTCAAGCTGGACCTGCAGATACTGCAAAGGTCTGTATCTCCAACAAGCAATGAGGCATTTCTGAAGGGCTGATTTGCTACTGATTGTCCTGAAATAAATTTACTCAGAACACGATTAGCCAAAACTAAATCCAGCAACACTTGAGCATGTGAATCTGTACAAACAAAATTAAGCTGTTTGTTAATAACTTGTGTGTATTTGTTTCTTAAATGGTTCACTCTTCTCTGTTCTGTAACAGATGTTTAAAGTTCCTGGTTTCAATGGTCAGTTGGGCTTCATCACTTCTATGTCGGATAATTTTTGCAGCTCTTGCAACCGTTTACGCATCACTGCAGATGGAAACCTCAAGGTAAAGCCATCAAGTTTAAATAATTAGTATTTTTGTACCAGCAATGATTCTGCTTTTGACTTGTTCTCCTCCTTGTCTCTCAGGTGTGTTTGTTTGGGAACTCGGAAGTCTCCCTCAGAGATGTTTTGCGCTCTGGAGCATCTAATGAAGAGCTGCTGCAAATTATTGGAGCTGCTGTGGGGAGGAAGAAGAAACAACATGCAGGTAGAGATGCACACAGAGCATCATATACTGGATATACTCACAGACTGCTGCATTGTTTTATGTTTCTTGAATGTAAGATTAACTATTCTTTTCCTCCCCAGGAATGTTCAGCATCTCCCAGATGAAGAACAGACCCATGATCCTTATCGGTGGGTGACTCAGCTGTACGTACAAAATCTTTCACACTTGGTTGTTTCTGTTGCTTTAATGGATGATTTTTTTTTTTCATTGTACTTGATTTTTTTTTCTCAACAGACCTATCCAAGACATTTCTGCCTAAACTGCAAAACAGACAGAAGGCTTCATCCATCGTCCTTCAGCCTAAAAATGAGACTCTCTTTCATCCAGCTGCAGCTCCTCTTGTGTCCTGTTCAGGCAGAACAAGCGTCATGAACACAGAGGAGTTTCTGTGCCTTCCAGACTGCACCACCGCAACCCAGGCAGTTCTGAGTTGCTGTTTTAAAGCCTCCAGGTGGGATGGTTCTCAAGCTAAGATGCATATCAGCAAAGAAAAGTGCCACAACGTAGCTTCCCTTCACTCGTCCGAGCTTGGTTTAACTAACACCAGCTGTCACACTAAGACTGCAAGTTTTAAGACACACACAAATATCAATTTCAGTAATGGAAACTTCCTCAGGTACACACAAACTCTGGGTCCTAATAATGTGAAAAGCCACGTACTCGGGACCCAAGGTTCTTTTTGCACACTACCAATAAATGCCACAATGAATCCTAAATATCACAGTGTTCGGTTGTTTCATAGTCACAGCTCAGCTGAAGACGACAAACAGTCTGTGAGGGATCAGTCTCTGTCAGTGTGCAACACTGAAGCCCAGCTGACGCACACAGACACCCAGGGCCGAGCCACCATGGTGGATGTTGGCGGGAAACCCCCCACATGTCGAACAGCCACAGCCTGTGCCACCGTCATCTTAGGCTCTACAGCGTTCTGCTTGCTTCGGGAAAACCAGCTGGCTAAAGGTGATGCTCTGACTGTGGCACAGCTGGCTGGCATTATGGCTTCAAAGCAGACGTCGGCTCTCATTCCGCTCTGCCACCCTCTCCCCTTAGACCACGCTTCTGTCATCTTTCAACTCGATGAGCTGCAGCACGCTGTTATCATCACTGCAACCTGTCGCACTACAGGCAGGACGGGGGTGGAGATGGAGGCGCTCATGGCCGTCTCCGTGGCTGCGCTCACCGTCTACGACATGTGTAAAGCTGTGAGCCACGACATCATCATCACAGATGTAAAACTGGTCAGCAAGACAGGTGGAAAGAGAGACTTCCACCGTCACCTAATGCAGACAGACTGAGGGAATGACCTGTCAGCAACATGACACATTTATCCATGGACATGGCATGGACAGTTTTCCAAATCTGTAGTACAGTTTTTACAGATGTTTGTCTCACGACTCTATATTCTAATTACTTGTTACTGTTTGTTATATGCTACCAGTAGCTCCCTTTAATCATCAACTCACCTGGCCTTTAAATAATGGATTGTTTTTTAAATCGAATCATGTTAAATAAAAAAAATGTTCATGCTTCCTTCAGGTTTTCCTATGCAAATAAATCAGTCGCACATGAGCTTTTGTTTCTTGTTCTTTAGGCCTCTAGGTGGCACACAAGTATTAAACGTACAGTGGTGTTTAAAGTTTGTGAACCCTTTATAATTTTCTATAATTCTGCATAAATATGACTTAAAACGTCAGATTTTCACACAATTCTTCAAAGTAGATAAAGAGAACACAGTTAAATTAGACAAAATAATACATTTGGTCATGCATTGATTGAGGAAAACGATCCAATATTACATATTTGTGAGTGGTAAAAGTATGTGAACCTCTAGGATCAACAGTTAATTTGAAGGTGAAATTAAGAGTCAGGCATTTTCAATCAATGGGATGATGATCAGGTGTGAGTGGACACCCTGTTTGATTTAAAGAACAGGGATCTATCAAAGTCTCCTCTTCACGACATGTTTGTGGAAGTGGATCATGGTACGAATGGTCACACCAGATACTGACTGCAAAGGTTCACATACTTTTGCCACTCACAACTATGTAATATTGGATCATTTTCCTCAATAAATAAATGATCGATGATGTTTGTTAGTACACCATAATATTAAAATAAAAACAACATTTTGTGTCTTGTAATTTGCTCTCGTTTTGTTTTAAATCTAATCCAAGACATTCATGTTCTTGTTTTAGTGTTGATGAAATATTCAAGTTGAGATGTTTTATTCACTTCAAAAGTAAAATCCTTGTGATTTTCTATGCAACAAAATAACTAAATATTACTAATAATACTAATAAATAAAATTCTTTAATAATAAAGAATCGGGTCGTTTCTGCTCCTGTGTTCAAGTTTCAGAAGATTTTTAAGTGAGTATCTATTCAGTTCATAGTTTGATGCTTCATGATATTCATAGTTTTTTCAAAATTTATAGAAAAGTGGGAACAGCTAGAATTTAAATGTTTCAACAATTTCCCCAAAAAATATGTACAGTATATATTTTTATATAGCTGTCATTTTAAAGGTAGACACTGCACTGTCTCTTTTTCTGTTTTTGCAGAATAATGTAACATTTTCTCTACTTTTATTCAGTAGGTGTCCTGCACAATAATAATATTAATAATAAAAAAAACTGAACATTGAAATTAATTGATGGTATTAATGATGATGCTGCAGCTGAAAAGATTCAGGAATATTTAAAAAACAGATTATTATTTTATTAAAATTGGTCTTTCAAATAGTTGCTTTGCACCTCAGGAAGAAAAGTAGCTTTGTGACTGAGAGACAAGAAGTTGGATTAATCCACCCTTCTGAGCAGCCCAGCCTCAGCTTCCCAAGTGTTTTTGGCAAAAAGAATAAAAAACAGAAAAACTGAAGGTACTTTTCAAACGTCTTCATAAAAGTAACATAACAATTTAAATTCAAATAAATCCAGTTCAGTTTATTTATATAGTGCCAAGTCACAACATAAGTCATCTTAGGGCACCAAACAGAAACATTCATGTATAAAAAGTATAAGTTAACATATGCACTCATATATAAAAACAATAAGTTAACACTAACAGGAGCAGACTGCTTTGAATTTAACTCCATTACAGAACTCTCATCTTGAGCAAGCATGAAGGTGAAAGTGGAAAGGAAAAACTCCCTCATGAGGAAGAAACATTTAGCAGAACCAGGCTCAGGACAAGCGTCCGTCTTCTTTGGCCGACTGGGTTTGAGAGGAACAGATACACAATAGCAGGTCAAGAATCACATGTTAGGAAAATCTTAAGCCCAGTCTTAAAACTGGACAACGTGTCAGCCTCACGGACAGAAACTGGAAGTTGGTTCCACAAAAGAGGAACCTGATAATTGAAAGATCTTCCTCCCATTCTGCTTTTGGAAACTCTAGGAACCACAAGTAAACCTGCAGTCTGAGAGCGAAGTGCTCTGTTAGGAAAATATGGAACAATAAGATCTCGAATATAAGATGGAGCTAGGTTGTTGAGGGCTTTGTAGGTTAGAAATAATATTTTGAATTCTATTCTGAAATTGACAAGGAGCCATTGGAGAGAAGCTAAAACTGGAGCGATATGATCTCTCCTACTAACTCCAGTTAAGACTCTGGCAGCAGCATTTTGGATCAACTGAAGACGTTTTAAAGAAGTATTTGGACACCCAGATAACAAACCATTGCAATAGTCCAGTCTAGATGTGACAAATGCATAAACCAGTTTTGCTCCATCATTGTTAGATGTTTCTAATTTTAGCGATATTACGCAGGTGGAAGAAGGCAGTGCTAGTAACATTTTTCTGGGTGGAGTTTTCATGTTCTCTCCATGCATGCGTGGGTTTTCTCCAGGTACTCCTGTTTCCTCCCACAGACTAAAAACATGCATGTTAGTCTGATTGGTAACTCTAAATTGTCCCTAGGTGTGAGTGAGAGAGTGAATGGTTGTTTGTCTTGTTTGTCTCTATGTGTCTCTGTGATGGACTTGTGACTTGTCCAGGGTGTCCCCCGCTTCTTGCACAGTGACTGCTGGACATGGGCATCAGTGATCCAGTGGATACACTGATGGGACACATATCGGACATCAACAAGTCCAATGTGCGTCCCATCGGTGTGTGGATGTATTCCAAAGCACTAATTATTCTTTGTAGAGATATAGTAGAGTGCTGCACGAATGGGTAAATGAGGTCACAGATTGTGTTGTAAAGCACTGAGTATCTTGATAAGATAGAAATGCATAATATAAATACAGTTTGTTTATCATTATTTACCAGGTAAATCCTATTTAGATCACAGATCTCTTTTGCAATGGAGTCCTGGGCCTGAAGGCAGCTTAACATGCATGTTTTGTGGGAGGAAACCGGAGTACCTGGAGAAAACCCACGCAAGCACGAGATGAACATGCAAACTCCACACAGAAAGACTCCATATCCAACTGGGAATTGAACCCAGGACCTTCATGTTGTGGGACAACAGTGCTCACCACTGAACCATCGTGTTGCCAAATTAAAATGTACTGCTTTCAGTCTATTAGTAAAATATCACATGAACGTCTAGACTGATTTTAACAAATCTTTGTTCTCTTTAAGTAATCTCTGGATGTACATCTACACCTGAATGACGTTTTGAATCAACCCAAAATCACATGACCATCACAGCTAGTTAACCTTGACAAACATCAAAATGGCCACAATTCAGTTTTGGCAAACGAAAGAATGAACAATATTTATTCCTTCAAGGGATGCCAGATCTTTATTTTTCAATAAACTCTATGAGAGTCTTGAAAATACACACAGCATCCATAACTTGCTGCATGTTTGAATTAATATACTCACACAGACTCATTTTTTTTTCTTCTTCTTATCAGTCTGGATATAATTACTTTGTCAAAACTTACAAATCTGTAACACTTTTCTGCATGGAGTCTACATAAAAAAAAAAAAAAAAGAAAAAGATTATATATTGCATCCAGTTTGTGTTTTTGTTGTTTGAATCCAGTCATCTTCTTTTAAACGTTTATGTTTTTATTTGTGCAGATTTAAACAAAGAACAACGTAAAGAATCTTCAGAAAAATGTAGTGATCTTTTTCAAATTGTTCAATTTATAATGTTTGGATTCAAGGCAATGAACACAGCATGATGGCTTTTCTTGTATTTTTATCTCACGTTGAAGACTTTATTAATCTTGTAAATCTGAATATTTCTCATTATAAAAAAACATTTTATTTTTAGTCTTAAGATTCTATTTGACATTGAAATAATATGCATTTATTAAAGATACTTCACTTTTAATTTTTTTTAATTCATTTGAATCATTTTACTTTATCTTTTTTTTTCAGTATAAGCACATCATGATATTGTGGAGTTTTTGAGTTAAATATGACTTTTTGAGATTATGTAATAGCCAGTAATCTGTGAAATTCAATAAATAACTGGACAATGTATGTTCTTATTTAAAATGTCTTCATTATGAGGCTGCTGGTGGTCAGTGATCCTGAGGTTCCAGGTTTGAGCCCAGGCTTTGTCAGGAAGGGCCTCTGGTTTCTAACAAATTGCTAAATCTTTCATGTGAGTTTGCACGGTGTGTCAATCCCTGCAGCCGAAATAATTTTACTATTTTAAATGTTTTATGAGATTGAATATATTTTGGATTAAACTGATCATTTGATAATATGAAATATGTTTTATTGTCTTTAATTTATCCAAAAATAATAAACAATAATAATAAAATCAGCTGACTAACTTGTCACATGTTGCAGGTGTGTGTTATAGCATGTTTTGCAACATTTGGTTTATTTAACAATCTGATTGTTAGGAGAGTTGTGATGAGGCTTTCTTCAAATATACAAAATATATCTACTCTGTTTCAACATGATGCAAATCTTTATTACAGTCTCAAGCTGCAATTAAAAATAAAGTTTTATATACTGCATTTATAGATTTTAAATGTGTTTATAAATGATTAAAATAACCAATCTTGATATTGTGTAACATAAGATGATTATAAATTGGCGTTAAAATTAATTAAAATCCAAATTTTGATATTATCCCAGCTAAAGCTTTATTTTTATTGTGAATTTTCCAAATCAGAGAGCTGCAGTACCACCAGAATATTTTCACAAATCGAACACATTTTTCTACAACAATAAAAACAACAACATGATATTATAGGGCATATTGTATTCTGGGCAGCACGGTGGCACAACTGGTAGAGCTGCTGCCTCTCAGCGAGCAGGTCCCTGGTTCAAATCACGGTCCTGGAGCCTTTCTGGGTGGAGTTTGCATGTTCTCTCCGTGCATGCCTGGGTTTTCTCCAGGTACTCCGGTTTTCTCCCACAGACCAAGAACATGCATGTTAGGCTGATTGGTGACTCTAAATTGTCCCTAGGTGCGAGTGAGAGAGTGAATGGTTGTTTGTCTCGTTTGTCTCTATGTGTCCCTGTGATGGACTTGCGACCTGTCCAGGGTGTACCCCGCCCCTCGCACAGTGATTGCTGGACATGGGCACCGGTGACCCCATGACCCAAAATGGAAGAAGCGGGTAAAGATAATGGATGGATGGATATTGTATACTGCAGAATTAACTCAGAGTTACACAAACACAAGCTAAATCTTGAAACCTTCAATCCTCAAACTCCTAATAAATCCATTTATAGTTATTATTTTAAATTTTACATTTTAGGAGAGATGGTAAAACATTACTGTATTTAAAAATCTAATTTAGAAGGACACCGGTGAGAGGACAGGGAACCAGAGCTCTCACAGTCATGAGGAGGAAATCAAGGATTTTCTGTGGGTCCTGGAAGAACCATCTTGTTTTGGAGGCAGCGCTGAAAGATAACTGTTCCTCTACTGCTTGTTCTGGCTACAAGGCTCCACAAGATGGAGATGTGATTTAATGCCTTTATGATACTGTTATGTTCTGTCATGATGCTGTGAGTTTGTCCCTGTGTGTCCCTGTGATGGACTTGCGACCTGTCCAGGGTGTACCCCACCCCTCGCACAGTGATTGCTGGACATGGGCACCGGCGACCCCCTTGACCCAAAATGGAAGAAGCGGGTAAAAGATAATGGATGGATGGATGGATGGATGATGCTGTGAGCAGATGCACTGCCTGCTTGTTAAACTAAACTAAACAATCAAAAACAAAATGAATAAATAAAACAAACTTAAAATTGTGAGATCAACTTTATTCAGAATTTGAGATCACATTTGAGCAGGAGACTTCATCACTGCTTATCACCTCTTCTTTCTTGGGGAGGGGGCATTGTTTTGTCTGTTACTGTATGTTTGCTGCTCGAGTCCTTGATGCAACCAACTAAAGTGTGCCAAAGTGGTTCAAAATATCCTGATCCTGATTTGAACCACTTTAGCTAGGATTGCCTCAAACTAGTTCGAGAGTTTGAGCAGGTGACGGGGGAGAGGGCGGACTACAGGAACTACATGAGCACCAGCAAACTGGTTGATCCACTATGAGAAGGTGATATTTATAAGACTGGGTTTGTTGCAGCTCCTCAGACTGAAGAAGTCTTTTGGATTAAAGACGAAATGTTTCAACAAGAAGAAAACATCCAAAGAACCTGATTTAACTCTGTTAGATTTTTCTACCTGGATTATGGAGCATGCATCAGGACACTCCTCAGTAAATTCATTTGTAAGACATGTAACTCAGAGGTTTGAAGTTTACTGTCTTTGAGATTTGGTGATGAATTAGATGAAGACATTTTAGGATTTCCTCCCATTAAAGAATGAATGAACTGTTAATTTTTTCGTTTGTCAGTACACCATAATAGTAAAATAAAAACAATAATATTTCGCAAGTCTTGCTATTTGCTCTCATTTTGTTTTAAATCTAATCCAAGAACATTCATGTTCTTGTTTTAGTGTTCAGGTATTTGATGAAAAATTCAAGTTCAGTAGATGTTTCATTCACGTTAAAAGGTAAATTTCTCGTGATTTTCCATGCAACAAAATAATATTCAATCTGTCTTTTGATCCAATAGTGTTTTTTTTATTTCTGTTCAACAATATCACTAATGATATGTCACAATTAAAGTATTGTGGCAACATTGTGATATATGTATCTTTCTGAATATTAGAAAGACGTAAAAAAATGTTTCTCTGATGGTTATCAAGGGCTGAATGATTCTTAACATGAAACATGAAAATCACCACTTTTGTTGGTTGAATAGTTATTTTCTTTTTCCCTCTGATCCTGTCTCTGTGTTGTCACTCTCAGATTAGTTTCTTGAAGAAATAAATATTTAAATCTGTTAAGTGAAAACAGTTGTTTTAGAGTCATCCATTATTTCACCTATTACTATGTCGCTAATTGATAACATCTATATCAAAATATGGGTAAATTGTTCTACTTGTCTATATAAATACACAACCATATGTGTTGTTGACTAACAAACAATCTGAATAAATTTTTTCAATTCAACCTTTATTTATACAGGTTAGTCTCATTGAGCCTGGAGGACTCATTTACAAGAGAGACCTGGTTTAAATCAAGAACAGAGTAGACAACCTTAAAACAGCATATAAAATGAAAAGTAAATGGAATAATTATATAAAACTCAAAAGAAAAACAGCTACTTTATAAAACAATGTAAAATACCAAAACAGGAACTAAAAACAGGAACATAAGAATGAATGATTGTGTGATAATGTCATGACATTTTTTTTTTTTTTCTGGAAGAATAGTATATTTTTTTTGTTGTGTATTGCTCCCTATAATTGCTTTTGAACATTGGACATTTGACACTACAGTTTACCCAACATACCTCTTTATATATACTGAACGCTGTCACCATTTCAGAACAGGAACTACGTGTAGACAGTGAAAACACAAGACTAAAACCGAAAGTATAACAGGTACAAAGCTGCCTGGTATCTAAGCCGTGTATGTGTTATATAATGAGGTTCCTCATTTGATTTCTTGGAAGTCACCTCCCCTAGAAATTTCCCTACATCTGAACACTGTCTGATTTATTCTCACTTGTACAAAGTAAAAGTCAGAATCCGGTCGTTTCTGCTCCTGTGTCAAGTTTCAAAAGTTTTCTAGGTGAGTAACTATTTAATTCATAGTTTGATGCTTCATAATTTTCATAGTTTTGTGAAAGTTTATAGAAAAATGGGAAAGGCTTAAAGTTAAAATGTTTCATTAATTTAAAAAAGAAAAAAAAATAATTTTATATAGTTGTCATTTTAAGGTAGACACTACAAATTCTCTTTTTTTTTTTTTTTTTTCAGAATAATGTAACACTTTCCCTACGTCTATTCAGTAGGTGTCCTGCACAATCTAATATTAATAAATAAAATAAAAAACTGAACAATGAAATGCATTTATGGTGCTGATGCTACTGCAATATATTCAGGAATATTTAGAAAACAAATTATTATTTTACTAAACATTGATCTTTCAAATTGATTTGCACCAAAGGAAGAAAAGTAGCTTTGTGACACTGAGAGACAAGAAGTTGAACTAATTCACCTTTATTGCACAAGGCTAGTTTGTTCAAATATTAGTAAGAAACTAGTCATTTATTTATTGTAGGAATTTTTTTGTAGGTTATGGTGGAAATTTATTTATGAGACTTTAACCAAGTGATGAGAAAACAGACCTTTACTCTTATTGCAATAAGAGAGAGGGACAACAGCTTTTCTACAGCTCAAGTGTGAACTCTGAGTTCTTAGTTTGCAAAGCACGTTATTTAAACTACTCACTTCTGAGGGCATAGGCTCAGCAAAGAGGTTTCAGATAACGGGATACATTCAATTGCACCTAGCTGTGAGAGCAAAAGACCTAAGAAAATCATATTTCAGAGGATGGAAAGTATCGAGCTGTCAGGGTGGAGTTTGGTAAAACTGGTTCTCCAACACTGTTTTGTTTGCATGCATACATTCAAATGGAAAAAAAGACCATTACAAGGTCTAGCTGTTTTGCTTTCAGTTCCTGTGTAGCAGGGTTGAGCTGATTACCCACAGCTGTCTCCACTCTGATGAGAAGACTCCAGTTCTCAAGACCCTTGGGATCATCTAGACTCTGCTGGAACATTATACCATTTATGGCACTGTGTCCGTCCCTAAGTGTAAGCTCAGATCTTTTGGTGTTCTGTGTTCTCCCTGCAGACCTCGTAGCTCCTGTGGCCAGTCTCCTCGTCATCCTGGTTCTACCTCATACTCTCTCTGAATCTGAAGTTCTCTTGGACATCTTCTCTCTCTACAATCATAAGAAAGACAAGCACAACTATTGTCAGTCGCCTTAAGGGTCGTCCTGACACACTCTCCGCTTGATCTCCTTGGTCTGCCCGTCTGGAATCAACTCCAAACCTAAAAGAAAAATAAATATCAAGTAAGCCACAACAGATCTGTTCTGTGGACTAACCTTCTGCCCTGTTTTCATCTTGTACCTTTTCACACAGCTGCTCCAGTGAACTTCTATATTCACTTTCTAAATAAATTATCCTTTACCTTTTTTGTGTTGCTCTCTTGAGTCTCAGCCAGAACTGTGTATTATTTATATTAATACAATCCAGATAATAATTGTATTTATTTATTGCTGCCAAAGTAATTTTTAATAGTTGTCCAACTAAAACAACTTTATTGTGACTTGTGTTGTCAGTGACCTCACATCTCATGTGAAGCTCAGTTGTTGTAAAACAAAGATGATAGATTGTATGAGTGTATGCTCATAGATTGCTTTTTAAATTATAATCCTATTAACTTTTATCTCCTGCTTGAGTTGCTTCCTGTTAAACATAAAACCTACAATCTTCCGTAACATCTAACGGTCAAGTATTTGAAAAAGCTGAATATATTTTTAGCTCACACAAACTTTTAGTTGTGAGTTTGTGTTTCTAATTTAAAGACACTGTCATGATGCACAACGAACTGGTTCAACAAGTCAAATTATTGCTGCAGTTTTCAGATTTATACATATTCGCTTGTGAGTGTGAATTTGTTTTATGTGTTGTTTCCTGATTTGTAGGATTATTTATTAATGTTTGCTGCAAAACATGTTTCACTCATTCTTATGGCAATGCAGCAGAATTTTAAAATTCTAATAAATTTATTTTATATTTTATATTTTAATTTTAGAAATTATGTCTTGGGTTTTAAATACAGTTAAAATGTTAATGTTTTTCTTTTGTTTAGGAGTCAACATGGATGAGTTTAATACAGAAATGATCAAATCCCTGATGCAGACTGACCCTGCTGCAGCAGCTGCATGTATTAAAGAATATCTAGAAAAGAAAAATAATACACCACTAAACATCGCCATCACTGGAGAATCTGGTGCCGGTAAATCCACTTTTATTAATTACTTTAGAGGAATGACCAACAACGATGAAGGAGCAGCTCCTACTGGTTGTACAGAAACCACCTTTGAAAGCAGCCCATATCCTCATCCAAAGTATCCCAACGTTGTCTTATGGGATCTTCCTGGGATTGGAACCACAACTTTTCCAGCTGACGAATACCTGAAGAAAATGGGATTTGAGAAGTTTGATTTCTTCATCATCATCTCAGACACTCGCTTCAGAGAAAATGATGTGAAACTTGCTAAGGCGATTCAGAAGATGGAGAAGAAGTTCTACTTTGTTCGCTCAAAGATCGACAGTGATTTACAGAATGAGAAGAGAGGTAAAAAGAACTTCAATGAAGAGGAGACTCTGAAAAAGATCAGAGAATACTGCATTCACGGTACTTTTATTTTACTATTTGTATTTAAATTAGTTTTATTGATTTGTTTATTTTAAATCATTACATGTAAAATCTCTCCTAGAAAGATGTTTTGTATAAATATTAAATGACACTCCACTGTTACTTACCCACATTTTTTATGTATTTTCCCCAATTCCAACTTTTCTAAAGTCAAAGATTTAATTGTACATTTCATATAGAAACATTGTTTATTTGTTCTATTTTATTTGTCATAAAGTAGGGCATTTAAAATGATACATAAACCTTATGATGACAAAGTTAAAATCTAAATAATATTGTACCTTATTTATGATTCAGGTCTTCAGAAAGAAGGATTTGAGTCTCCACAGGTCTTCCTGATATCCAGTTTTGATCTCCACCTCTATGATTTCCCTCTGTTACATGAGACCTTAGACAGAGAACTTCCTGAACACAAGAGACGTGCTCTTCTGATGGCCATGCCAAACATCAACCTGGAGGTTATAAACAAGAAGAAAAAGTCTCTTCAGTCCCAAATAAAGTATTATGCTTCTTCATCTGCAGCTGGAGCAGCTGTACCTGTTCCAGGTCTTTCTATAGCGGTTGATTTGACCCTCATAGTTTCAGCTATCACAACATTTGTTGTTGGTTTACGGCTTGATGTCAAATCACTTCGTAAACTAGCTCACAGCACAGGTGTGCCAGTTGCTGATCTGATAGAAGTCATCACGTCATCACTGGCTGCAGTAGAAATAACCCCAGCTCTCGTCATGAAGTGCTTAGGCCAGTTGGGAAGTGTTGTTGCATTAATGGCCGGAGAGGAAGTGTCCAGATTCATTCCAATCATTGGAATACCACTAGCAATGGGGCTTTCTTTTGCAGGAACCTACAAATCACTGAATCATATTCTTGACATGCTTGCTGAAGATGCACAGAGGGTTTTTAAAAGAGCTCTGGGTTTGAACAGCTCAGTGTGATGTGAAGTCTATGAAATCTCTCATTCAACGCTGGGATGAATTAAAGAAACACTATTTTTATCCTTTTCATTTTTGCCATGGAAGGTGGGTGTTCATGTAATTGCTCATGCCTGCGTTTGGTTGCGTTTTTCCGTCTTTCAGTCTGTTAGTAAAATATCACATGAACCTCTAGAAAGATTTTAATGAATCTTTGTTTTCTTTAAGTAATCTCTTGATGTACATCTACACCTGAATGACTTTTTGAATCAACTTAAAATCAGATGACCATCACAGCTAGTTAACCTTGACAAACATCCAAATGGCTACAACTCAGTTTTGAAAACGAGGGAATGAACAAAATGTATTCTTTCAAGGGATGCCAGATCTTTATTTTTCAATGAACTTTATGATATTATTGAAAATACACACAGCATCCACAACTGGTTGCATATTTGTTAAGATACTCACAAAAGTTTTTATTTTTTTCTAATCAGTCTGGAAATAATTACTTTCTCAAAACTTAAGGTTCTGAAACATTTTCTGCATGAAGTCTACATAACAAAATACTTCATCCAGTTTGTGTTTTTAATGTTTGTCATCTTCTATTGAACTCGTATAATGATTTTATTTGTGCAGATTTAAACAGTGAGACAAGAATCTTCAGAGTAAATGTGATGTTTTTCAAATTGTTCAATTTATAATGTTTGAATTTAATGAAATTAACACAGCATAATGGCTTTTCATGTATTTTTTTTTAAACTGAAGACTTTAATCTTGCAAATCTGGGTATTTCTCATTTTAAGAAACATTTGCTTTTCTGTCTTAAGCTTCTATTTGACATTGAAATAACATGCACTTATTTAATATTCACTTAAATATGTTTTATTCACTGTATTTTTCTGTAAATAAAACAATCTTTTTTTCAGAATCTCTATTTGAAAACAGATGTTTAAGATGAGATTAGATATAACTTTATTGACAATGTAGATATTATTGTGCCAGAGTTTCAGTACAAAAGAACATATAAAAGGAATCACACACAATATAAAAAATAACAAATAAAAAAAAAAAAACCCATAAAAATCACACAATGTAAAAAAAATACCAACAAAACAGGTCAGGTGCAGACATAAATATTAAGTGTTTATTGTAGTGCAGGATTAATTTTATTGTCCTATGTGTAGAAAAGGGGGAGAAGTTGAAAAGTTGTTCATGTACACTTTTTCACTGTCTGAACTTAAATGAAACTAACCCTTTCTCTCCATAGGTTTGTTGGGATTTATTAAAATGATTTATACTGTTAGAGAAAGTACTTTGTATTTTTTTAATTTTTTATAATGAAACAATCATTTTTGCTTTCGCAGATCAGACATCAAAATGGTTTCTCTTTTAACATTTGTAGCTGACTAACATTTGAGGGATTTGATAAAATGTGTTGTTTCCTATTAATTATCTAAATATTGCCTCTACTTAATATGCATTGTATATTTTAATAAAATATGACAGTAAATCATTAAAGTTGTTTTCATTTTTACATGTAATGTGGAATGTATGAGGTGCCGTACAGTTTATCTCCTACACGGCACCTCATACTTTAGTGTGCATCATCAACATGAAAATTATTTTGCTTTTTTCCCCCCTTCTTCATCCAATGTAAGCATGTCATGATATTGTGGAGTTTTTGAGCTAAATATGACTTACAGATTGTGTAAGTAATTTGTGAAAATCAATACATAACTAATCAATTTATGTTTATTTAAAAAGTCTTTATTATGAGCCTGCTATTGTAAGGATGATACCCTGTTGGGTCTCCCTGTGTCTGTACTCCCTAGTGTTTCCGTGATTGCCCTGATCAGTTCCACCTGCGTGTCCTCCAGGTGTCTGTAATTCTGTCTGAGTCCTGTTCAGTGTTGGTCCATCGTCTGGCATGCCTCCCGTGTACCCTGTGTTTGCCCTGACCCTGTTTTGTAAGTTTATGCTGCCACATCAACTTGTTATTTTGATCATGGAAAGTATTTATTATTTTACAATCTGGCCTCGGAGTCCTGCCGGCATCACGGAGTTCTTTCCTCGCCTGCTCAGCCTGAAAACCGTGACAGCTGTAGCTTGGCGGTCAGTGCCGTGATCTTGAGGTTGCAGATTTGAGCCCAGGTTTTGTCAGGAAGGGCATTTGGGAGACAAATAATCAAGTCTTCCATGTGATTTTGGACCTGATGGCAACCCCTGCAGCCAAAAGGAACTGACTATTTTAAATGTTTTATGAGATAGAAGTTATTTTTTGATGAAACTGATTGTTAATATAAGACAGTGGCTATTTTAGTCTCTTTTGGGGGGTGCTCAAGCACTCCTAAATTTTAAGCACTCCTGAAAAATTAAGAAACCATCATTAGCATTTTATGTATAAAAACAACCCCTCAGTTCTCAAACCTTAGATTAACCAAAATATATACAAAAAATGGAATAAAAATAGAATAAATAATGACACTCTTAAACACCAGTAAGATCTATTAATTTTTTGCACGAGTCGGATCCTCCATGCCACCTGTCACTCAATCCAATATGCTCGTCAGCAGCTGACCAATCGGCAACCTCATTTCCTCCTGAAGGTAAACGCCCCTTACCTGCAGGAGCTTCACCCCCTTTTCCTCCAAAAACATTGACGGTTTTGCTTCATCAACACTTTGCGGTCAGAGGGATTTCGTGAAAAATCAGAAAAATTATTAAGCATTGTTAGTGGATAACAAGTAATTCAGACATGTGTTGCCCAGAGCATTTAGAGCAGTGATCCTCACTATTTTATTTTATTTTTCAAAAGATCCATACTGACAGATCAAAGTTGAGGGGAGAGCCGCAATATCGCCCCAAGTTACTCAAATAAAAGAATGAAATGAAACATCCCAACTATGAACAAAAAAGAAACGCAGCAAACACATTATCTGTTTAAAAAAAGGTACCTTAGTACTGAGATGAGAAGCCGTGGTGCATGTCCTTCACTTTCTTCATGTTGTATTTGTAATTTGATGGTTCATCCACAGTGAGGCATCCAAGATGGACATGGGTCAGCCAGTTTCTCTGTTTGTGCTTGATGGTTCATGGTTGAAAATGTTGACTCACAGGTGTAAAATTTCAGCTTTTAGCTATTACCTCAATCCTATGAAGAAAACACAAGTCAACAATAACAAAACAAATGTCCATGCTGAGCAATGAATATGCTGTAACATGTGTACGAATGAAGATGCCCCCTTCACATTTCTGCCTGCCCCCTCATGTAACCATTCCTAGAACCGGCCCTGCTCAGACGCTCCTACTTCCTTCACCGCAGATGACAGCAGGTGCGAAGACGTGCACGGCTGGTAGCTGATCCATCTGAGATTAACAGGACGGTTTTTTTTTTTTCCTTTTATGTCTTTTTACTCCGTCAAATCAAAATCAAGTTCATATTTTTTGTAAATTCAATATTAAATGAATTATAATTTAAGATATATTATTAAATTATTTCTCTCTCATTTCTCTTTTCTGCTTTTTATTTCTCATTTTGTGAATATTTCAAACATAAATAACGTTTATTAGTTTCTCAAAAGGAGTAAAGTCAAACATGTTAAGTGAAAACTGTTGTTTCAGTCGTCCATATTTTCACAAAGGACTTTCTTTCTTACTGACTGATCAAGCAAGGTGTGACAAAAACGCTGTGCAAACAGGACGAGTAAAAACAAGACTGTAAAACTGAAAGTAAAACAGGCACAATGCAGGCTTGTCTCTTTTAGACACCAGTATTTGTCTGAAAATGATAAAGGCCATTAGGTACCTCCTCCTCTGGATTTCTTGTAAATCACCTCCCACAGAAGCTCCTCTGTTTAATCTGAGCATATTCAGATGCAGCAGGATACGTCCGCTCAGTTTACAGTAAAAAGAACGTTTCCTTGAAATATTCTCACATGTACAAACTGTGTCAGAGTGTTCATGTTTAAGAAGATCCCAAAGTAGGTAAATATTTAATTCATAGTTTGTTGGTCTTTTTTTGTTTTTCTAATTTGATTTTATGTCTACTTAGTTGTCAGACATTAAAGTCTCTCAGTCCAAAATATGGTAATGGTGATTTTTTGTTTCCATTTTTTTTAATTCGGTGCATCTTTTTTTTTTTTTTTACCCATACCTGAAAATTAATTGATGGTGGTGATGCTACAGCTGATAATAATAAAAACTTTAAGTAAAATAAAACTAATGAAAAAATAAACTAGTATTTTCTATTTTTTTTTTATATAACTTTGAAGCACCAGCATATTGTTAACTTTTCATTTGTATTCAAATAATTTAAGCAAATCTGGGCAATGTTTGCTAAGTTTTGATATTCAAATATATTTTAATTTTAGAATTTGAATATTTTTACTTTTGATTAGTTGACTTTGTGAAGAAAAATCAGAGTGTGACTTGTTTGATAGTAAATAAGAACACGTTTATTTATAATGTCAAAGTGAAAACCAGTTTTAAAATATCAAAGTTTATGCCCAATAATCCAAGTAGATAAATCCAACAACTACTTGGATTATGGAGCATGAACTTTGATATTTTGAACCACTTTGGCCATGACTGCCTGAAAGGAGTGGGCGGACTCCAGAAACCATCTTGGCACCATCAAACTGGTTGACCCATTATGAGATGGTTCTTTTTATAAGATTGAGCTTGTTGTGGCTTCTCGGACTGATGACGTATTTTGGATGAAAGATGAAACACAAAAATAAACCATCCAGAGGACCTAATTTAACTTTGTTTGGCTTTTTTTTTTAAATCTTGTCTAATAATATAAATTATGAGTTACTGAAGCTATGAAACAAACCAGACCTATTCAGAGATCCATTTGGACTATTACTGCTGTTTTCTATCAAAAGCTGAAATAGTTTAGTTTGAATAGAATAACAAAAAATGTTTTCAATCTTTCACTGAGATCAAAGCCTGGTCTAGCATAGCTCACTCCTGCAGAGTTGTTAGTATAGTGCAGGGCTATTCAACTGGTGGCCCATGGGCCATTTCCGGCCCGCAGGTGACTTCAATCCGGCCCACTTCATTAAAAAAAGTAATAATAATTGGGTTCTGGGTTTGTGTTTGTTTATTGCATTTATGATTAAATTTAATAAAACAAACATGTTTAAAATGTAACAGATCATTGTAAACTTTTGTTTATTTACAAATTGATTTTAATTGCTGTGTCCAGCCCCCGAGTTGTTGGCTTATTTATGACACTATGAATGTCACAAATGCATCCTGACATCCAGCCCCCAGATTTCCCCCCAAGCTGCATTATCCGCTTCATAAACAGCAGCTTGTGAATGTGAACTTTATTTAGTTTGTGTTGTTTCCTGTTTTGTTTTATTACTGTTCGTTACTGTTTACTGCAAAATAAGTGTTCCTTATTCTCATGCAATCACATCAGGATGTTGTATTTTTAAAATTCTGACTTGGATTTGAATTTATTTTAAAATTTTCAACTTTTTTTTCTTCTGTTTAGGAGTCAACATGGATGATGAGTTTAATGGAAAAATGATTGCATCGCTGATGCAGACTGACCCTGCTGCAGCAGCTGCAAAGATCTTAGAACATGTAGAAATGCAAACCAATATGCCACTAAACATCGCCATCACCGGAAAATCTGGCTCTGGTAAATCCACTTTTATTAATTACTTTAGAGGAACGACCAACAACGATGAAGGAGCAGCTCCTGCTGGTTGTACTGAAACCACCTCAGTTGTCAGCTCATACCTCCATCCAAAGTATGCCAACGTTATCTTATGGGATCTTCCTGGGATTGGAACCACAAATATTTCAGCTGACGAATACATGAAGCATGTAGAATTTGAAAGTTTTGACTTCTTCATCATCATCTCAGACACTCGCTTCAGAGAAAATGATGTGAAACTTGCTAAGGCGATTCAGAAGATGGAGAAGAAGTTCTACTTCGTTCGCTCAAAGATCGACAGTGATTTACAAGCTCAAGAGAGAAGTAAACAGAACTTTAATGCCGAGGAGACTCTGAAACAAATCAGAGAAAACTACATCAGAGGTACATTTGTTTTACCATTTGTATCTATTTTTTTTAATATAATTTAAATCACTGTATGATTTTTTTTTTCCAAGAAAGATATTTTGTAAAAAATAAGAAATGGCATACGTTAAAAAAGTTTACATATATAATAACACTCATGAGTCTAGGATAGAAGTTTAAACAAATATTGCATATAATGTTATACAATACTTGGCAAGAGAAAACTCCACATTACAGCAATGGAAGAAGCTTCTCTAAAAATCATAATGAACACAGATATTTTAAGGATCAGGGAGTAACTTCTTCTCCATGGGAGATCACGTCCTCACTCTTATCTGTTGAGAATGCCTTCTTCACATAAACACTTCTTTTCCTGAGAATTACCATTCAAAAATTAACACGGTGACTTTATTTTTTCTTCCCGTTTTCTTATAGAAGTTTAATATACTACTTTTATGATAAACACACAAAAACAGACAAAAGTTATATAATCTTTCTAACAATGCACCACAATTACCATCCATCATATCTTTTTTTATTTTATTTTAGTTTTTCAAAAAAAATTGAACAACCCTCAACATTTAAAATGGAAATTAACTTAAAGGTTTAACTGAAGAAAAAAAATAAATCTTGTTTATCTGTCACAAAATGAGGCTTGAAAATACATGTTAATTATTATAAATACAAAAAAAATACATATTTTTTGTTGCTTAATTATGATTTTGTTATTTTTTGTTTATGACACAGATCTTCAGATAGAAGGATTTGAGTCTCCACAGGTCTTCCTGCTGTCCAATTATGATCTCCACCTCTTTGATTTCCCTCTGTTACATGAGACCTTAGAGAGAGAACTTCCTGAACACAAGAGACGTGCTTTTCTGATGGCCATGCTAAACATCAACCTGCAAGTTATAAACAAGAAGAAAGAAGCTCTTCATTCCCAAATAAAGTATATTGCTGCTGCATCTGCAGCTGGAGCAGCTGTACCTGTTCCAGGGCTTTCCATTGCTGTTAAATTTACTCTAATTTTTACAGCTTTCAAACAATACATTGTTAGCTTTGGGCTTGACATCAGATCACTTGATAAACTAGCTGACAGCACAGGCGTGCCAGTTACTGATCTGACAGGAGTCATCCACTCACCACCAGCTACAGTAAAAATAACCCCAGCTCTCATTCTAAAGTTTTTTGCGCAGTTGAGAATTGCCATTGCATTAATGGCAGCAGAGGAAGTGGTCAGATTCATCCCAATGATTAGAATCCCAGCAGCAATGGGGCTTTCTTTTGCAGCAACCTCCAAAGCATTGAGTCATATTCATAACATACTTGCTGAAGATGGACAGAGGGTTTTTAAAAGAGCTCTGGGTTTAAACAGCTCAGTGTGATGTGAAGTCTGCTAAAGCTCTATTTTACCCTTTTTATCACTCATAACTTGGTGATCATTTAAATGCATGTGTTTTGTGTGACTGTTTATTGGCAAAATATAACAGAATCCCCTGATATATTTTATTCAATATTTTTGAAAGTAATTAATCAAACCTATACCTGATTTTGGGTAAACCCAAATCAAGATACAAACATTTAAATGGCTACAGTCAGTTTTACATATAGAAAATAGTAGTAGCTGAGAGTCATCCCCAACCTATACTAATAAACACATCACACATCGTTTTTTTTTTGTTTTTTTTTACATTGGCAAACAAGGCAGTAGGCGACATGCATTCTTCTTCAGGGACATTTATTTTTTATTTAGTTTTTGTATGCGTTTCTCTAAAATAAACACATTATCTGCATATTGAGACATATTTGATTTGATTTTCACAAATAGATTCATTCAAAGTAATAATTTTTCAGCCTGATAAATTTTCCAAAACCTGAGATACAATTCTACATTAAATCTAAATTAAAACATACTGTATCCAGTGTTGGGCAGCATGGTGGCGTAACCGGCAGAGCTGCTGCCTCTCAGCGAGCAGGTCCCTGGTTCAAATCCCGGTCCGAGTTCCTTTCTGGGTGGAGTTTACATGTGCTCTCCATGCATGCGTGGGTTTTCTCCGGATACTCCGGTTTTCTCCCACAGACCAAAAACATGCAAGTTAGGCTGATTGGTAAATCTAAATTGTCCCTAGGTGTGAGTGAGAGAGTGAACGGTTGTTTGTCTCGTTTGTCTCTATGTGGCCCTGTGATGGACTTGCGATCAGTCCAGGCTGTACCTCGCCCCTTGCACAGTGATTGCTGGACATGGGCACCGGCGACCCCCGTGACCCAAAATGGAAGAAGCGGGTAAAAGATAATGGATGGATGGATTTCAAATTTTCAAATTTATACGGGTTGGGTATCATGGACTTCAGACATCACAGTAATTTTTACAAATATTTTTATTTCATTTAGAAGAAATCACTAATTGTATTGTAACAGTCAAGGTTGTGTAGTTTTTATTTTATTTTACTTGTAATTAATGTGTTATTTTATAAATATATATACATATAT
>NC_056518.1:22976179-22997435 GCF_014905685.2 Nematolebias whitei
TATAAACATAAAACTGTGCTTAACCAATGCAACAATTTGTTGGAGCCCTCATATAAATCAGTTTCATTCATATAAAAAGTTGCAAAAACATGAAAAACTAGCCGCAAAAGTAACAACAATTTAAATAAAAAAGAATCAAGGTGGTGTTTATGTGTCCACAAAGCTGTAAGGTAAGTTGCAGTAGAAATGTTATTTTTGTCACTTTTATGCCTCTGTAAAGAACTGAGACCATCATCAAAAGACAAATAACTACTTCCTCTTCCTATAATCACAACAAAATTCTGCAAGTTGTTTCTGACTCCTGATGAGGCACATTGTATAATCAAGGCACCTTATTTGCTTTCATTTGTTTGTTGTGTGCACTTTTCAGAACACATGCTGAGAGCTGCCTGGCCATACAATAATAACCTGTTCCAAGAACATGAACCTTTTCTTAATCAAGTCCTTTTACATAACTGACCCCAGTAAAAGCTGAAAATATTGTGTGTTTAGACCACTGGGTTTTTTTTTTTTTTTTTTTCACAAAAATCACATCTTCATAATTTGCCTGAAACTTATTGAAGATAAACATTCAAAATCAAGAATAAAGTAAAGGGGTTATCACAGCCTTTGTATAATCATGTGCTGTGACATGAAATGTAAATGTCAGATCTTTTAATCTTTTATATTTTTGAACGCAAGCGTTTTGTGCCATACTGATGAAAACTGCCTTTATTGATCCTTTTCAGCTATATACAAAAAAAGTCTATTTATTGCTTTGTTTCTGAACCTTTCTTTTTGATCGCTCCCCACATGCAGTTTTTTATTCAGATGACCACACCAGTTCCTTCATCTCTCTCAGTATTTATTGTCTCAGTTTATATGTCAGAAATCTGGTCACTGATGGCCTGGTTTGATTTAATCCTGGTAAAACTATGCAACTGTTTTACCTTATGTCTGTATTAAAAGGATTAAAAGTCGCACAAATGCTTTTTTTATAATCAAGTCTTTGCAGCAGACCCACAACACAGTTTAGCATGTGTATATAAGTTCTTGTTGCAGTGAATTTTTTTTCTAAAGTCTTAGAAATACTGTATTAAGATATTTATGATGTTTGTGAACAAAATCAAGAAAAAGTGCTTTGAAAAATCCTTTTTAATGGACACCCACTGTCTTTCCAACTAAGTCTGTTGTTATTTAAACTAAATTTTTTACCAATTTTAGCAGAATAAAAGCCTATATTTTTCTAATTTCTCTGTGTTCATTTCTCACTTTATCATGCAACTTATAGGAGCTTAGCTATAAAAATCCAATATGGATGCAGGAAAATGTAATTTAAGTCTACTTAAGTTTCAGATTTTTTTCAGATACATGCTCCTCTACAGGTTAAATACCATTTCTTGAACTGCACCAATTTGAAACTCAAACTGTTAGTTTATAAAATTCAGAATAGCTTGAGTAATAGAACAAAATGTAAGCATTAGTCACACATGTACCTGTTATGATGCTATTTCACAGCAAACCTTTGTGTTTCTGCTTTTAATGATGCTTTAATTAAAGACAAAACATACAGTCTTGTGTAACATTGTGAGGTTCCTGTTCATAAAGGTTAATGAATACATGTTTACAGATCAGGAATATGAACATGGCACTTTGTATTCCCAGTGCTCTATTGTTCGATGCCTTATTCAGATATTTGTTGCTTTTCGCTGCTTTTCCTGTTAGCACCTGAAAGACGTCCAGCTCGATGTGCTGCTGCAGCCAAGAAGAGGCTGAAGTCACAGCCAAGACTCATTTAAAAACATGCTGATTTATTGGAATGTGTTCATCACAATCCGATTTACTTTTACGGTGTTTTAATTTTTCTAAACTGTCTTCTCAGAGCAACTTAATGATATCTGTTGTTCTAACTGTTAGAGCTGCTGTGACATCAGTGATGAGACAAAGATGTTTGTCAATGTACAATGTCAGTAATCAGGTTTAAAATGCAGGTTTAACACATTGCATTAATTAAAGCAGAGTTTTGCTAATCTAAGTGAGAACCGTGCATTTTTTTAAAGACAAAGTGCTCTACTAACATTCATCCACTGGAGATTATTAAAATGCCCCCTTTTATGAATGCAGGAGTGTTATGAGCTGCATGCAATCACATCTCGCTTGAATCTTTGTGGAAAAGATATGTGTTGGTGTGAGGAGTGCTTTCGCTCAAATGAAAAAGTGTCAATCAGAGCTGGAAAAAAAAAAAAAAAGCTTTAAATCACTACCTTTCCCTCTTTGAATGTTCCACCTGCGTGTGCTCTTACAATCATTTTATTTTACCATCCTCCTCCTGCCAACCTGTCACCACAAGCCCCTGCAGATCCACGGAACAGACAAAAAGTACTGCACACCCGCTGCCTCCCCTCGGCGGTTATCCAGTCAGTAGTAATTATTCTGTCATGACACAGCAATTAAACAGAGGTATTTAAAACCAGCGGACATCATAGAAGCGATTCCTTAAACGTTAGGCTTGAGTCCCACTCTTGTCCTGCTGTACACGCTCCTGTTCTGTGTGGGAGTGATTTACTATTGAAATAGAGGGAACATAAATTTGCATATGGCCAACACCATGTGTCACACTGTTGCAGCTAATTTCTGCAAATGACTTGCTGAGAAATATGTAACTGAATGGTTAAATAATGATCTTAGCATTTAATTTGTTGAAGACAGAAACAATTAGATATTTTGATATTTTAAAATGTTCTTTTATTTAGTCACACCAACTTTATTTTACGATGGTAAGATTTTACATCAAAATATGAAATTTTTTGGCTGCTAAACTGGAGCAAAATAATTGATGATAATCTTTGTTTCATGCTTCATCTCATAAATAACATAAACATGAAATGTGTATCAGACGTTCACTTCCACATTTTATACATCATTTCACATATACTGTCCTACATCATCTCCTGCAATGAAAATTACATTAACATTGTGAACACTGTATGGTGTTTTTTGATTCTGGAAGACGTGAGCAAAAAGGTCCGTGATTTTGTCTGTAATAAGAGTTTAGATAATGTTGTTGAAAAAGAAACACAAAAGGAATAGTGACTGAACAAGTGAAGTGAACTCCTTCAATATGATGCAAACCTGGAATATTAAGTTGGGAAAATGATGCTCAGTCACATTTACTGTCCAGAAACATATAATTTTAAAGATTCATGTCATATTTACCTTTACAAAATCTGACCCAATGTGTAAGAACAAGTGTCCATTATTCACACATGCAAAGTAATTATGTTTTAAAAGCAGCATTCCCCCTTTCCTAATAATTACTAATTTGTCCTTTTTTTCCTTTTATAATATTTGCTTCTTCTAAATGTGAATAAGTGCAGGCAAGGAAGGCAGCACGGTGGCGCAACTGGTAGAGCTGCTGCCTCTCAGCGAACAGGTCCTTGGTTCAAACCCCGGTCCAGGGGCCTTCTGGGTGGAGTTTGCATGTTCTCTCCGTGCATGCGTGGGTTTTCTCCGGGTACTCCGGTTTCCTCCCACAGACCAAAAACATGCATGTTAGGCTGATTGGTAACTCTAAATTGTCCCTAGGTGTGAGTGAGAGAGTGAATGGTTGTTTGTCTCGTTTGTCTCTATGTGGCCCTGTGATGGACTTGCGACCCGTCCAGGGTGTACCCCGCCCCTCGCACAGTGATTGCTGGACATGGGCACCAGCGACCCCCGTGACCCAAAATGGAATAAGCGGGTAAAGAAAATGGATGGATGGATGGATGCAGGCAAGGACAAGCCAGCTAAAAGTCAGAGTTTACATCTTAAACTCAAACTTGCCAACGACAATATATGTCACAAAAGTTAAAAGTCAGTGTTTCTTGGATTTTAATGTAATTAAAAAAAATCATCAAATGGTAAATGAACTGTACTTATATAGCGCCTTTCTATCTTATTTCAAGATACTCAAAGCACTTTACACCACAATCTGTGTCCTCATTTATCCATCAAAGCTAATTGAACAAATCATTCTAAAGAGCCTAATCAGAGCTTTAGATCATACACTGATGGGACACACTTCACAGGCTATGAGGGGTTCAGTGTCTTGCCCAGTGACACTTCAGCTTGTGACTGCTGGTGGATTCGAACACCCAACTCTCGCATTGGAGGATGATTGCTCTAACCACTCAGGCCACAGTGTGTTGTGTTTATGTCTTGCATCCCTTGTCTCTTTCTTTGCCATCTGTGATTACTCACAGGTGCCTTCACATTGTCCGAATGGTGTTTCCTGTATATAAGTTTGTGTCTCTGTGTAGTCCTTGTCCTGGCATTGCCTACTGTTCACTGGTGATGACCTGTCTGTATTGTGAGTACCCCTTGTTCATTCTATGTTTGTTTTGCTGCCCTGTCAGCTCTTTTGCTTTGTTAATAAATTATTTTATTTTACTTCCTGAGTCCTTGCTTGCCTGCACCATCGGGTTCACCAGAACCAGCCATTTGTGACACAGATCTTTTAGAGTATAGTTTGATGTTTATTTAGCATATAAATTACAAAGTAGTTTATACTGTATCATATATCCTTATTTGCTTTTCGAATCCTAATTTTCTTTTTACACTTTATATTTTTGCTATTGTTGGATGTAACTGGGACCCTGTGTACATAATTTTGTTCCATCTCATGTACCACATGTGATGGAAATGACAATAAACCTACTTGTGCTTAAGTCAATACACATCTAAAGTTTTAAGCATTAGAAACCAGCAGCTATTTTTTAGTGGGGTGTTTCAGTGGAGTTGTAACTGAGCGGCTGGCCAGTGAACTGCCATAATACTGGTATAAACTTAATTGGGAAAATAATTAATTGGGTTATGATGCACTAATTATAAACTGTGTTGCACTGCACAATTAACTTCCTTATACTGTGCTATTATTTAGGTCCGACCAGTTTCTTTACAAGAGTGAAGTGTACTGTATATATTACATCAACTTTAACTATGAAATATCTTCTATTTAAGTATATATTTCAAAACAGCTGCCCACTTTTTCACATTCATTTCCCTTCCCAGCATCGCAATGACTGACTCTTAAAAGATTTCCCTTTAAAATTATAAGTGAGGCGTCTTGTGATATTTTTACCTCTATCCATGTGGTCTTTGCTGCACAACTGAAAGCAGCAGAGAAAGAGATGTCAGCTTTTCTGGATAATCAATGATCCATGAATATCTAATGAGGCTGATAGAACCTTACACAAAGCCATTAAAAGGCTGTTTTAACAGATAAGTTGTAGATTACAGTCATCTGAATGGCCTTCACCCTAAACTATCTGTTTCATGTGCGGTCGAATCTATGTTGGGATAATGAAGATTGAATTTTCAGTTAAACAAAGCTCTTGACCAGCCTGATAACGCCTCAGAGAGTTGAACACATCTGACATGATTTGCTTACTGGTAACATTTCATGACTTTGCAAAATGTTTGTTGCATCCCTAAATGATAATTACATCTATTATTGAATATTAAATATTGTTGCGAGCAACGTAGAATGTTTTTACAGCTCTTTTGCTATTGATAAATTGATCCTAAAAATATTGTTACTGAAATGTGATGAAGTCTGACTGTAAAATGTAACTTCTTTATCTTTTATTTAGACCTGCATTTTGTTTTTGAACCTAATTAGCAGATAAAAGTCACTAATAATATCAAATCATTGATTAAATGAATGAGTCATGTCGCTTTTTTTGTCATAGATGATGCTTATTTTTCTGCATCAGGTGGTTTCTGATGTGCTGCAGGGTGCCAGTTAAAATCATTTGTCTTCCCTCAAGCAAAAATCCACTTTTATGTTGGCATCCATGAGTCTAAGCAGGTGGTGCAGGTCTATGAGGCTATTCAGTTATTAGTCATCAGCATTTGCCGTGCCATTTGGTTTGCATGGAGCCTCCACTTTCTTCGCCTATATCGTGGAGCAAACTGAGTATCTTCCTGTTCTTTTCACCACCCATAAACCCTGGCAGCTCTGCAGAATTTATGCATGCATTATTTCAAATGTGTGGTTGAACGAGTTCTATTAAAGGTGCAAAAAGAAAATAAGGACGAAGGGAGCACGCCCATTATTTCAAGCTGTTCCAAAAACATAATGACTCCAAAAACAGCTCCTTTGTTTGCTTTTTAATGGATGTAAAAAGCTCTTTCACTGAACGAGGTGGAACCAGCTCAATCCAGTTGGGTCTAAAAAGCAGCACAGCAATTAATGTGCTTTTAGACTCATTATACTTGAGCAGCGCAAAAGAACATCTGAGCAAAAAAAAAACCAACAAATTATATAATTTTCTTAGTATCAACTTTGGTGACCTTTATCTGAGAATTTAAAAAATGACATTTCAGGAAGCTCAGGGATCATCTCAACCATTATAATGTGAAACGTATTCTCTGGAAAATTGTTCAGAGACGATTGTTCGAGCGTCAAAGTTTTAGAGCCTTTGTCGTCTACGAAGAATATGAAGAAGAAGAAAAAAGACAAATGAGATGTCATAATGAATGATGAATAAGGGACAATCTGATGTTTATGACATTGCATCTGTCTGGCTGAGTAATAGCAACATGTCACTGTCAGCTCAGCACCCATGACGTGCCCACGATGTATCCTAAATTAACAGGGACGTTGTTTTGTAACGCTCGACAAAAAACAATATGCAAGTAACAAAAGTAAGGAGAGTTCTGTGAAAGTGTGCGCTTTAAAATGGGCAAAAACATTAATTAGCTTCTCTTAATGTAATTGGCTACTGTTTTTGAGTTCAAACCAAGTCTCTTTATTTAGAGTACCAGTATTTAAAGTCAAACTCTTAGCTTTTTTTCTTCATAGGAAACTTCATATGTAGCAATATCTGGTTATAGGTTAATTCCTTATTTGCTAAATGACAACCAGTCCATTAAACGTTAAAGAAAAATAGCCAAAACTTTCTTCCATCATTGAAACTGAAGCCATAGGTGCTGCCATGAGTCTTATCGTGTGAGGGTTTAAGGCCAAAAACAGAGTTGTTATTGACATATATATGCATGTAAATATAATAATTACCAGTAGTATCTCCTCACAAATTGAAACCTTTACAAAAATGTAGCAAAAAATAATAAATCTCCTATTTAGACTTTATAGTTGCAGCAAGAAGGGACAATTCATGCAGGCTCTAAGACGAATTAAGACTGATTCTACTCATTTATGCCAATAGCTTGAGCTGTCCCATTTGTATTGTAGATGTAGATAAAGTTTTGAAGAGGTAGAGCTATCTGGGCCTAAAGGTAAATTCATCAAGTACATAACTTTATTTCAAAAAAGCATCATGATTATACACAATGGGGTAAGTTACTAACTACAGCAGGATTTGTTTGCTTAGCAAAAACTAATTTACCTGCATTTTCATGCACAGGAAACCTCTTTTTTTTCTACATTTTCATTATTTTATTGTGGACATCTGCAAGAAAAGAGCCATCACTCTCTATCATGTTTACAGGCAAATATTTATTTATTTATTTTTATTATTGATTTAAAAAAGCACATCATATTTCACTGGATGATAGCTTTTAAAATAAAGTCAATAAGGAATAAAGTGATCAATATTCTATAAAGCTGTTATGAACATCCTGTTGTCTTCAGGGACAGTGCATTACTTCTTGTTGACTTCATACTCTATCTGCAGGGACACTGAGAGTTTTAGTGTGTGCAGAGCATCTCTGAAGCAAATTTTTTTATCAATTCCCCTCCAGCGTGGGTGTTATCCACAAGAGAGCAGTTCCGAAATGAGAAGAAAAGCAGCAAAATAACTCAGTGCATCTCCGGATAAGAGGGGTTTTGGCTGCACAATTTTCCTAATTATGCAGCACAGAGAATATGCATTGATTGCATCCATTGATTTTATAATGACATCGTACGCTTGCCTAAGCAGCACAGGGGTTAATGCAATCATGCATCTGAGCCTGGTGGTCATTAAAATTTTAGATTGTTTTCTCACAAATATTCTGCAAGCATTTAGGTTTCTTTCCACTTGTTTATTTGATTTGTGTTTTGATGTAAGATGTGCAGCATAAATAGAAAATATATTTCAACAGAGTACTGAACATGCACTAAACTTCAATTAGATATGTTTGATGGCTTTCAGAGAACAGTCAATAGTTGAAAATGTGTGAAACCAACAATATGTAAAAAACTTGTAAAGCAATAATTTAAAAGTGTAATATACTCAGTTACAAACAAATCTGTTTTTTAAAAGTATAATCTTCTATTGGCTTTCACCTCTTCAGGGGTCACCACATGAGTCATCCTCCTCCATTTAACTCTGTCCTCACTCCAACTACCTCCATGTCCTCTCTAACTGCATATATCTCCTCTTTGTCTTTTTCCTGGCAGCTGCATTTCTAACATCCTTCTACCAATATACCCACTGTCCCTCCTCTGGACATGTCCAAACCATCTCAGTCTGGCCTCTCTAACTTTATCTCCCAGTTGTTCAACCTGTGCTGTACCTCTGATTATCTCATTCCTAATCGTAGCCATCCTTGTCACTCCTAAGGAGAACCTCAACATCTTCATTTCTGCCACTTCCAGTTCTGTCTCCTGTCTTTTTGTCCATGTCTCTGTCTCCAGACCATACAACATAGATGGTCTTACTACAATCTTGTAAACTTTTGCTTTGACCTTTGCTGACACACTTTTGTCACAAATCCCTCCTAAACCTTTTCTCCATCCACTCCAACCTGCCTGGACTTTCTTATTCACTTCTTTACCAAATTCCCCCTTTTCCTGGACAGTGGACCCCAAGAACTTGAAATCCTGCACCTTTGTGACCTCTGCTCCTTGTAGCCTCACTGTTCTACTTGTGTTCTTCTCATTCACACATGTGTACTCTGACTTACTACAGCTGATTTTAATTCCTCTTCTTTCAAGTGCATACCTACACCTCTCCACGTTCTCTTCCACCTGTTCCCTGTTCTCACCACAGATCACAATGTCATCTGTAAACATCATAGTCCATGGGGATTCCTGCCTGACCTTATCTGTTAGTCGGTCCATCACCAGAGCAAAAACGAGGGGCTCAGAGTTGATCCTTGATGCACTCCCACCTTCACCTTGAAGCTATCTGTCACTCCTACAGCACATCTCACCAATGTCCTGCTGTCCTCATACATGTCCTGTACCAGTCTAACATACCTGTACTTCTCTGCTACTGCAGATTTCTTCATGTAATACCACACCTCCTCCCTCAGCACACTGTCTTATGCTTTTTCTAAATCCACAAAGACACAATGGAGTTCTTTCTGACATTCGCTGCACTTCTCCATCAGCATCCTGAAAGCAAAGATGGAATCTGTGGTGCTCTTTTTTTTTTCTTTCAAATGTGTAATACAGTATATGTCTGTATTTTCAGATTCAGGGTAGTAATTTTTGAGCTTCTGCAGTTTGAACAATCTTCAATCTTTTTGCCTTTTTGCTGGAGCTATTCTTAACTCCTGCAGAGGTGAAGCGCTTTTTAGTTCTGAGAGATTAATGAAAAGGTAGTCAGCATATGAATAATTTAGGTTTGTCCTCCTAATTCATGGCTGAACTCAGTTTGGACACATTAAATCCCCAGCTGCCTCCTCTCCTCAGATGAAATTTCGTCAAGAATGTTATCCTTTTTCCGAGTTGTGAGTTGCATTATGCAAGATGATTTAAAAAAAATCACAGGTTGTTCATGTCATGATCCGTTGCTGGTTTGAACCCAAATGCAGGCAGGACTTGGAGGACTCAGGAATAAAGCAATATTATTTATTTAAACTATGCAAAACAACAGCTGACATGGCAGCAAAAAAATCTTCTTCGATGAGGTGACACAGAGGGAGACAGGACATGACACAAAAGAGGATAATTCACAGGCAATGAGAAGAAAAGACACTGAATAAAAAGGAACACCAATGATTGACAGTGAGGGACACCTGGGGTGATTAGGATAGCGGACAGGTGTGTATGAGCCAGAAAGACACATGGGCAACAATGAACACACATCAGTCCTCACAATTCAGTGCATCGGTTAAAAAACAGAGCTGCTTTTCTGCTAATGTGCAAAAACTTCTAAGCAATTAAAGTTTTTTTTTTTTTTTTCACAGCTCTGCACCAAAAACACTGCATTGTGATTATAGTTCACTTTAGCAAGTCCTTATTTAAAAAATAGTACCAGTCATCTGTTTCTTGAGTTTCTCACCACAACGAAGCTCGCAAGTGTCACTGAAAGTGGTATTAAATCGAAACTCTGCAAATGCAGGAGTTATTTTGAAATGCATGTGTGAAAATCTCTTGGAGTTAAACCATCTGAGCATATCTGTGTTTCTATAGAAATTCTTACTATCGCTGCTGCTTTTTGCACTCAAACTGTTATAAGAGAGAGAAAAAAAACGCACAAATAATTAAGGTTTCTTTAACACAACGCTACATGCTGACACCATGGAAACATTACCAACGTTAGAACAAAGCAGATGACTTTTCTGCACGTTGAAACGATGATTCTTTAAGAAAATGGATTTCTTTATTCAGTTAAGGAGATCTAAAGATCCCAAATGAGGCAACATTTTCAACCAAAAGAGTCTTGTTTGACACTTTGCAAGAAATAATGTTCTAATTTTCTTTATTTATATATTTCTAGTCACTGTTTAATTAGGCTGTGACGGACCTGCAGGGTGTACTCCGCCTCTCACACAATGACTGATGGATATGGATGCCAATGACACCTGTGATCTGTAAAGGAAGAAGTGGGTAAAGATACTGGATGGATGGATGTTTTATTAGGTTTGAAGGAGAATTATAGACTTTAAAAACTAAATATTCCAAATAAATACTAAAAAAAATACTCATATGTTGATCAAGGATTATATGAAAAGGGTTTGAGCTTTTTTGTCCTCATTGGTTTATCAGTAGGGTATACAGACACATACTTTTTAAACATCATGCTACATATCTGTAAGACCATGCTGTAATGTCTTAACAAATGCAGCGCAATGCAAGAAAATAATGCAGCGTGATCAGATGTGTAGGAATTTAAAGCTGCATTATAATTCGCATTACTCATGATGTGAATAATGGAATCTTAATGAAATTCTGCTAAAATAAATTAAATTAAAAGGTTGAAGCTGATAATTGATTAACTATTTGTGTGATTTATTTCATTTCTTGCATTTAGGTAGATGACTGGAAGATGATTATTGAAAGGTGGTAATCAAAGCTGTGCAGGAGGAAGTAATCATATTTTTGTTATGGGAGGTCAGAAACGCCAAACGGTGTTATAATGAGCCTAAACATGCTAAAAAGTTAATAATACTAATATCTATTAAATATCATTACTATTATTATTAATGCCAATGAATGGGATTAAATGAAATGGAATGATGAATGGATTATTAATTCCCAATGGAGAAATACGTTATTTGCATGTTTCCCAGCATGCAAGTGGAGCAGAGGGCTGTCACCTGGGGTGCCTGGGCAGCCGCTGCCTGGAGGGTGAAGGGCCTTACTAAAGAGCCCACATGTTCCCATATGCGGAAATAAGGACAGAGGCAGATGTTTATGCTAAAATTTTCCCCACCAATTTTTTTTGCTCCAGTCCACGAATATGAACCGGCAACCTCCCCATCACAGGTTTGCTTTGTCTGTAACACCACTCCTGTAACACTGAGCCAAATTGTCAACATCACTTCAGTCACGCTCCTATTTATTTATTTGTTTGTTTATGTGTTTGTTATCATTTTTGTATCCACAAGTTTCAGTTTTAAATTATTAACTTAGTGACTTTTCCATCGCTGAAGTTGGACTTTTCAGTATTACATTCCCTGAGTGGTCCATTTTTATAGCATCACAGTATTTGCTCAAGAGCATGACTAAAATCATAAATCAGTAAAAAAAAAAACAGCTGCTTAAGTCCTACTATACCAGCAGAGGTCCCCCAAGAGCACTATAATTGCTGCATAACACACCACTATATAAGTAAAATTGCTTGCTGCTAACTGAGCCTCAAATTTTGGAAGTGGTTAAATTAAACTTTTTTTTTAATGTTACATTTAAACATTTTACTAAATGTTTTCACTGCATAATAAAAAAAAAAGGGACAAACTCCATAAAATGGTCTTGAACAACTACATTTTTCTGGTAGCATTTTAACTGAAGGAGCACAAAAGGATTTTTTTCGTTTTGTCTCAGATCATGTGATCAAAGACCTTAATAAAGCTGCAGGTCAGTGGGATACGTTAGGAGCTGGAGCCTCAAATCATATTCTGCTTAAGAGCCTCATAAAACTTTGGAATGGTTCTGGTGTAAATAATACCATAGTAAAATGAGAAAATAAAAAGTAAAAGAGAAATACGGCTCATAAATCACATTAAAGGACTGCAGACTCCCCTTTTATGTTGGTGTTTGGTGCAATATCAATCTGAGAAGTGCACGCCTTTAGATTCTTCAGCAGTCTCGCTCGTTTTAATATCCTAACACATTTCCATCTGTCTTTTCATCTGCTAGAGAGCACGATGCAAAGTACGAGAAAGATGTTCCTCTTAGTGATGAGAAAATTATCAAATAAATTTGCACTTACAGCTTTATTTCACTGCTGAGTGTAACGACCGGTACATAAAACATCACAAATTAATATTTTTATTTATAAATGTAAAATAAAATGTCCTGGAGGTTGGAGGGTGTGACAGAGAAGTTGGGTTATAGCTTTGTAAAATTTGCTTTGACTTAAATGAAATCTAAAAAACAAATAGGAGAAGACTCTTATGTGTATAGTTCTGCTTGTCTTATTTGTTGGTCTTGTAGCTTTTTTTTCTGCAGAGAAAAAGAGAAGAACAGTAAGTTTGAGGTGGAGTGAACTAAAGTGTTAAAAAAAAATGAACGACTGAGTGAAGATGAATCCTTCTAGTTAGAAAGTGCACACAACTCTGTTGATGTTTGTTTTCTTTGCTTTTGATGAAAAATGCAGATAATAATCTATAAGCTTCTATGAAATATGCCTTACAGAAACACAAGCAAGCTGAAAAGATGCTCTTTTGAGTTAATTATCTCCTTTATCTATTTAGCTTTTAGACATTTCTACCACTTGTAATAGGCAACACAGTCTCCAGGTCACATTTCAGCAGCTAAACTCCAAAGTTATGTCAGTAGTAAAAAAAAAAAAAAAAAACTTGTTTGATTGAAAGGGAATCATAGTTTAGGTCTAAACATATTCTAAAATATCATTTTGAAGGCTGTCAGAATACCATTACATGCATTAAACCACTGAAGGCTGCTTTTCTTTTAAATATTAGCACACACACACACAAAAAAAACAATAAAAACACTTGATATTGTTAATCACTTTTTTTTCACATGGGATGTGTTGGGATCTGCACATTCTGATCGAGAGCTTACACAACATAAAATACTCTCCAGACTACGAAAATGTATTGTTCTAATTGAAAATGAAAGAAGACTCTTTCTGTGCTCATTAAAATTATTCAGAGAGATGGATCTTGAAATGGGGATATGTTAATATAAAATGCAAATTTATTAAAAATTAAGACTTTAGCTATTTCCCAGAAAAGCCCAAGTTTCTTTTGAACTAGTTTTGTATGTCCCCAGGCGTTCAGAGTGCTGGAAATGCAGCTTTGTACATTTAGCCACAAGCGCACCGCGAACAAAAATATTCCCAAGCCTCCCTCAAGGAAAGATTTCTGCACGCTCGCAGCAGCTCTGCAGCTGTGACATTTTAAAGAGCAATTTGTCTGAAATAAATGTGAATAAGATGCCAACTCAACCATGTGATTGGGTTTCCTTCATGGCTTTGACGATATTTGGAAAAGTGCACAGCTAAGAACAGTCGAACTATGTACATATTATCCTCACTTGGGGTTTCTCATTAAAAATGTATTGTAAAGGCTGAGAGAATCCTAATTTTGTACAGGATGAATCACACAAAATTATGATGGCTCATCAGCATCTGAAATGCCTTGTTCATCTGAGGATTATGTCAAAGTGATATTTTTAACAGTAACAAATATGGAGACAATGCCACGCTTTGAAAGTTACACAGATTAAGACAATTAATCAAATATTTTCCTGCTTTCCTCTATTTCTGATTCCTCAGATAATGCAAGTGTCTTCCTTTGATATTAGTTCTGAGATAATATCTGTCCAAAATACTTGCACATATTTTTATTCTATAAAATGAAGACTTCTAACATTTGGAACAAAAAGACCAGCTGCTTTGTTAGCTCCACCCTAATAATAATGTGACAAATCGCAGGTAATTACAGTTGAGTATGCACCTGAATAACAACCTCAGCTGGGGTGACAACACTACCAGTTTGATCAGGAAAGCTCATCAGAGACTCTACTTCCTCAGGCGGCTAAGGCGAGCTGGACTGGGAAGCTCAGTCTTCACCTCCTTCAGATGGGCAGTGGAGAGCATCCTGTGCTCCAGCATCAACGTGTGGCATGGAGGCTGCACAGCTGCAGAAAGAAAAGCTTTGCAGAGAAGAGAATGCATGCTCTGCATCATGAAGGACCCCACTCACCCAGCACACACACTTTTTGCCTCGCTCCCCTCAGGAAAGAAGGTTCAGGAGCATTAAGTGTAGAACCACTAGACTGAGGAACAGATTCTACCCTGAAGCTGGTAGACTCATAAATCCCTATCCAAGAAAATCATTGCAATGTCACTTTAAGGATATTTGTCACTTTATCTGTGCTGCTGATTATCCATGCTGTTGATTCTGGACCTATTATTCAGTGTTTGTCTGTCTCTCCTTTCTGTCCTCTCAAACCAGCTGGTCAAAGCAGATGACCGCTTGTCCTGAGCCTGGTTCTGCTGGAAGTTTCTTCCTTTTAAAAAGGGAGTTTTTTCTTTCCACTGTTGCCACAGGATGGGAGACTGCAACAAAGCCAAGATTCAACTTGTCTGCTGGATTCCTTAGATAGAGAACTTTACTAATTGGCTTTTATGTACGTGAATGTTTCTGTAAAGTGCCCTGAGACAACTTTGTTATGATTTGGCGCTATATAAATAAATTGAATTAATTCTTACCCATAAGCTGCTATAGTCATTCCCATCTGCTCACAACAGACGCATGTTCAGGCTGCTGTTTAATACACTGTATTATATTACATTATTATTGTTTGGCATATATTAGATCCTTATACTGTTTATTTTTAATACTTTATATTTTTGCTATTTTGGGGTGTGACTGGGACCTTGAGTATACAATTTCGTTCCACCTCATATCACATGTGATGCAAACTTCAAAGTCAACTTGAACCTTGAAAAAAATATGTCCACTTAATGTGCATTAGGATTTAAAGAAATTGAATTAACTGTGCTTAACTGAAGGTTTGAAACTAATGTTCACAACAGAAGACAAAACTGAATATTTAGCTCTTACTGTCTTTAAAACTGGGGTTTTCCCCAGAGGTGCGTTGATGGAGTGTGTATATCTAAATGTGCTGTACTCTATTGTTTTATTAAATGGTAACTGGACTGCACTTATATAATGCTTTTCTACCTTATCAAGATACTCAAAGAACTTTACATTACAATCTGTGCCCTCATTGACATATTCATACAGCACCCTACTACTTCTGTACAAAGAATAATCAAAGCTTTATCACATTCCATACACTGATGGGACACACATCAGAGGCAATGAGTGGTTCAGTGTCTTGCCCATAAGGGACACTTTGACATGTGACTGCTGGTGGAATAGAACCCACAACTCTTGCATTGAATGATGACTGCTCTAACCACTCAGCCACAGCCGCCCCAATATCAATAAAGTTATACTGTCATTGTGTGTGTGGTGTGTTATTACAATTTCTTAGTTCACTGACGTCAGGAGCAGCTGGCCAGAAGCGCTATTGCGAACACCAAACATTTATTTCTAATAAATTAAAGGCAAACTTTTTTTTTTTCCTTTTTACATTTTAAGTCCACACTCGTGTACTCATTTTTATGTCTATGTATGTGCACAGACTGGTCCGATCTCTGCCTTTTGCTTTCTGCAGGTTCTTTTTCTCGTCTAAGATTAGAATCTTATACATAGGCCAGGAAAAAATGGACACATCAAACATTAGACCTCTCCACCCTCCTGCCAGCAGTGCCCTTTCACAGAGAGCAGGCATTATTGACTGAGAAGTGCTTCACAAAACTGAAAAGAAGAAGAAGAAAAAAAACATAAAAGCTCTCCAGGGTCAGCTCTTGGTAATGCACTTTGTGAAAAAGTCAAGCTGCCCTAAAAAGTGGATGACCAGCTGTGAGCAAGAAGTGCCACCAAAAACTTAAAGGTCACCATGCTGCTGCTTTTACATAATCATTTTAAGCATCAATAATGTATCCATAGGATGAGTCTAAAAGGACACTGAGGTGGAAACGTCTATGTGCTGGTTACGTTCTGCCAAAGTGAAATTGTGTTTCTCAGCAGCAGTGAAGGTCACCCCGATGAAGTGTCTTTCCTCCTGACACGCTGAGAAAGCTGAGAGGAGTGACAGTGAACCAGAGCCATGAGATTCAGTTTCAGTGAAGTCAGTACAAACAATAACAAGAAAAGCTGCTGGAGACATCACACTGTTGCACAGTGACAGAGCTCTGTCAAACGGAGCGTTTGACTCCTCAGACTGCAGAATCTATCACAAGTTTCCTATTTAAGCATGATTTAGTCTTAAAGTAAGGTCAGTCCTGTAAAATATAAAGTGGAAAGGTTTGATAGTTTTTGGGCATAGTTATAAAATATATAAAGCTGAGATGGAGGGGAAAAGGTTTCTTTGTTCGCCACTGATGAATCAGAATCAGAAGAAGCAGCTTGAACATTTTTTACCCATAATGCACAGCAGCACATTTGAGAAAACCAAACACAGTGAGGTCAGCGCAAACATCTCAAAGCAACTTTCAGCACGGAGGTGGAAGGCTGATGATTTGGGCTGTTTTGTAGTAACAGTATGTAGTATTCATGAAACAAATGTTGAGCTTTTTGAAATTCTGTTCTAGCTCATTTAGTGCATCTGCTTTGATTTTTCAAATGTTGACAAGTCAAACATTTTGAAAACACATTCCAAGTTCTACAAATTAGCAATGAACCTCAAGTGAAAAGTTAAGAATTGTCAATTAAATTGAACTATAAAAGTAAACAAACTCCTCAGAATGCTTTTTTCTCATGTGTTCTGTTAGAACCTGAGAAATAAAACATTTTATTAGACTTTTTTTAATTTTACTTTGACTAAATTTGAGTTTTTAAAAGTTGATTTTAATCAAGCCTTACGTCATAAAAGGTCCATGCTCAGTCAGGGATTTTTTTTTTTAGCTTCTAATTATTTTTGATGATTTAAAGTGTGCCTCATCTTTACGTTGGTCTTTAAATAATTCATCAGTGGAGAAGTTCAAACTGAAACCTGAGGAAATGATTTTCTTCCATCATGCATTTTTTTTTCTAATTTTTCATCATAATAATTACCATTTTATTATGAATACATAAACTTAATTTGAATGCACTGTCACTAATAAAATCAGAGTTAATAAAGACAATTCAAATTAAAGTATGAAAAAACACTGTATTATATTCATAATGTATGGAAAAAAAATCTGTTTTTTTGTAATGTCACTCTCTCTTACGTTGATGTCCAACGCTGCAATTTCTCAAAATATCTAATGACTCACTCTGACGTCTGTGAGTGAAAAGAAAAAAGAAAAAAAACATCGGATAAATATGTTACAATGACCTGAAGAGTGTTTTCAACGTGGGAGTCCAGACTAAAAGCAAAGGGTTTCGTTGAGGCAGAATAATGAGCGCCAGACTGTTATTTAAAGCCTGCAAGGAGCCATGACAACAGAAGATCACCGCTGGCAAAGGAAATTAGGTGCGCTTTTCTCCCCAGAAAGAACAGATCTGAAGTTATAATGTTTTTTTGTGACAAGGTTTGGTTTACGGAGCATAGAAAACATGAACCTACCACACAAAGTGTAATTTGTTATGCGTCTGCTTGCGTTAGGAGGAGGCTATTTGGCAGACATATTGGTTATTTGGAATCTGCATTGTTGTGTTACTGTTATTTTGTGTATAAACCCAGAAACATGCAGAAAAATGAATATTAGTTGAAAAAGAATGTTTATCAATGCAGAATTCCTGATGAATCGCTTATAAAACACCTTCTGTTTCTTGATAGGGTCATTTCTGCAGCAACAGCTTTGATTGCAACCTCAAACGTTAAAAACTGAATAGTTGATGAGATGTTGTGCAGTCTGTCTGATGAATATAATGCATGCAATAAAGTTACGTAGCAGAGCATTTTACAACAGAGATGGAGATGAAATCTTCCAAGTGTTTAAAAGCTGCAGGTTGTCTGACTCCCTCGGCAACATCACAAATCTACAATTTTATGCTCCTTTAATCTCCATCTTTTTGTTAAGAGAATGGCTGAAAATACAGCAATAAAAGTGACTCAGACGTGAAATGGCTTTAAGTCACTGAGGCTAATTTGTGATTTTGCATTAACTTTTTTACATTTATAATGTCTTAATTCTCCTTTATTGTTCTAAAACAGCTTTTTCATACAAAAAATACATTAAGAAGACAAAATAAAGAAATCTGAGTGGAAAAAAAAAACTTTTATTTGACTTTTAAAGTCGTCTCTGATGTATGGGCTTTTACTCTAAATGTAAACTATCAGTTTATTCACAGAATATGGTAACAACTCTGTATTTTATTGCATTTTTTCCAAGTCCATTAGAACAAAAACAGCAATAAATAAAGAAATAAAAGTAATGGCTGTACATCAATCATTAGACTTTGATCATTTGCACGTCTTGCTGTGATATCAGGTTGTTTGCTCAGATAAATCTGCAGATAATAATCCTGCACACGTTGCGGATGTCTGGATCTTCTTGATTTAATATTAATCAGTTTCACACTGTGTTCCTCAGCTGCACTTGGTCATAACAAAGGATGTGTTGGGTTGAATAAAATATGAGGCTTTGTAACATTAATTGTCTTAAATTTGCCAGTGTCAAAGAATTTAGTTACATTTTGATTTTGATTTTTGTTTTTAAATCCTACTGTTTTTTTTTATTATTAATCTTGTTGTACCTAATACTTTATTTATTTATTTATTAACTAAATTACTGTGAAACCAGGGTCATATTTTACCCGTCATAAATATGTACCCTGTTTGCTGATGATTTAAGGTTTAAAAAAACATTATGAAAAAGGTATTTTGTTTATTTTTTCACATGGAAAATGTTTAACTTGAATGTTCATCATATAAACTCATTATGAAAAAACAATTAGAGACGATTCATGTCTTTAAAGTTCAGATTTAAAACTCAGCAGCAAATAATAAAAATATTTGTGTAGATTTTATTTGATGTTAAGAAAAAGGGCGCTGACCAAAAAAAAAAAACTAATCACCTAAAAAAACTGGTTCATGCATTTGTCACGTCTAGATTGGACTATTGCAATTGTTTGTTTTCTGGGTGTCCAAATGCTTCTTTAAAAAGTCTTCAGTTAATCCAAAATGCTGCTGCCAGAGTCTTAATTAGTAGGAGAGATCATATCTCTCCAATTTTAGCTTTTCTCCACTGGCTCCCTGTCAAGTCCAGAATTGAATTCAAGATCTTACTTCTAACCTACAAAGCCCTCAACAACCTAGCTCCATCTTATATTCAAGATCTTCCTTCCATCCATCCATCCATCCATCCATTCTCTTCCGCTTATCCAGGGTTGGGTCGCGGGGGTAGCAGCCTAAATAAGGAGGGCCAGACTTCCCTCTCCCCAGCCACTTGGTCCAGCTCCTCTGGGGGAATCCCAAGGCGTTCCCAGGCCAGCCGAGAAACATAGTCCCTCCAGTGTGTCCTGGATCATCCTCTGGGTCTCCTCCTGGTGGGACATGCCCGGAACACCTCACCAGGGAGGCGTCCAGGAGGCATCCTAATCAGATGCCCGAGCCACCTCAACTGGCTCTTCTTGACGTGGAGAAGCAGCGGCTCTACTCTGAGTCCCTCCCGGATGATCGAGCTTCTCACCCTGTCTCTAAGGGAGAGCCCAGACACCCTGTGGAGAAAACTCGTTTTGGCCGCTTGTATCCACGATCTCGTTCTTTCGGTCACAACCCAAAGCTCATGACCATAGATGAGGGTAGGAACGTAGATCGACTGGTAAATTGAGAGCTTTGCTTTTTGACTCAGCTCTCTCTTCACCACGACAGACCTGTACAGCGCCCGCTTCACTGCAGACGATGCACCTATCCGCCTATCGATCTCACGCTCCTTTTTTCCTTCATTCGTGAACAAAACCCCAAGATACTTAAACTCCTCCACTTGGGGCAGGACCTCCTCCCCGACCCGGAGAGGGCACTCTACTCTTTTCCAGCTCAAGACCATGGCCTCGGATTTGGAGGAACTGATCCTCATCCCGACCGCGTCGCGCTCGGCTGCAAACCACTCCAGCGAAAGCTGTAGATCCTGATCTGATGAAGCCAATAGGACCACATCATCTGCAAAAAACAGAGAAGCAATCCTAAGGCCACCAAAACGGATCCCCTCAACACCTTGGCTGTGACTAGAAATTCTGTCCATAAAAGTTATGAACAGAATCGGTGACAAAGGGCAACCTTGGCGGAGTCCAACTCTCACTGGGAACGAGCCCGACTTACTGCCGGCAATGCGGACCAGGCTCTGACACCGGTCATATTCAAGATTTTATTGTTCCATATTTTCCTAACAAAGCACTTCACTCTCAAACTGCAGGCTTACTTGTGTTTCTTAGAGTTTCCAAAAGCAGAATGGGAGGAAGATCTTTCAGTTATCAGACTCCTCTCTTGTGGAACCAACTTCTAGTTTCTGTCTGTGAGGCTGACACATTGTCCAGTTTTAAGACTGGACTTAAGATTTTCCTTTTTGATAAATCCTATAGTTAGGGTTGGATTGTTATGCTGCTATATTAGACTACCAAAGAACAAATTCACCACATTTCCTTAAATGAATTGTTACAATTGATTAGTTTTCATTCAATATTATTTCTATCTTAACATGTGACTCTTGACCTGCCATTGTGTATCTGTTCCTCTCAAACCCAACTGGTCGAAGCAGATGACCTCTTGTCCTGAGCCTGCTTCTGCTGGAGGTTTTTTCCTCATGAGGAAATTTTTCCTTTCCACTGTCGCCTTCATGCTTGCTCAAGATGAAAGTTCTGTGATGGAGTTAAATGCAAAGAATTCTGCTCCTCAGATAAATAGTGTTAAATTATTATATATATACATATATAT
>NC_056518.1:22997535-23004143 GCF_014905685.2 Nematolebias whitei
ATATGTATATGAATGTTTCTGTGGCCTGAGATGACTTCTGTTGTGGCTTGGTGCTTTATTCATTCAACCTTTATTTATACAGGGTAATTCCATTGAGCCTCGGGGAGTCATTTACAAGAGAGACCTGATTTTAACAAAAAGTGATGACAACAGTGGACAACAAAGACAACAACAGACAATCATAAAGGTTGCGTACAAATTTAGAAAAAAAATTGGGCACTATATAAATAAACTGAGTTGAAATGAAATTGAATTGAACTAATGAAACCTCCTTAAATCAGCAGGATTCAGTTAAATATGTATATTTATTTTGTAATTATTTAAACCAAGAACATTTCTCACCAAATTCTCTTGAGACAAAATTAGTTCAAGACTTAAAATTGTGGGAAGGATGTTTCTGTATCTCTGATGTTTGTTTTACATCAATCAGCTGTTCATAAAACATAAAATTTGCAATAAAACTCAGATTTTAAAGCCATTTTTGCAGTTTGGTAAGCAACTTTTAATTCCCTGTGTTTATTTAGCGGGACTTAATGAATGCTGAAAACAAAGTGCTATATTTAATCAAATAATCTCAATTTCTCTTCAGACCTCATTAAATGCTTCATACCTGGATATCAATTAACCATCAAACATTGATTTTTTTTATTTCAGTTTTTACTTTCAGAGTGAAAACACCATTTATAAAAGTGACATTGAAGTTTTAAAAGGCTGTACCAGAAGATATGACGGCACACTTTACATATCACAGCGTCTGATCTCTGTCAGCCAGTGAAGCTGTCAGATCATCATCTGAGCCGGAGGATGAGGAGGTGGAGGCTGGATGAAGGAGTGATAAGGAGAGCGGGTGGAGTGGAGTGTGTTTTTCAGTTTTCAGAGTGTGTGTGGGCGTATGGAGCCTTTCTTTGAAGTGTTTTCCTGCTGGGGACGCAGTTTCTCAGACCCATGCCTTGAAGTGTGTCACAATAAAAAGCACAAACTTGTGCAGAAAGATGGAGAAAAATAGACATAAAAAGTTGTGCACACTTCAAATTCACATCTGAAAGACCGACCTGTGTCTGTGCATGACTCATGATGTGTGGTTTTTTTGTTTCAGTTCGACCAATCAAGCTTTTATTGTAAATTTTCCTATAAAAAGATATTTGCAGAAGGAAAAAAATAACCCGCTGTGACACTGTTCAAACAGCCTCTTGGATGAAGTGAAAGAAACAAATGTTTTTGGCAAGAGGAAGGAGTTTTAAAGCATTTTGCAGGTTGCAAAAATAAAGTGTGAAAATGTGCCTGAAAAAGATTTCAGTGGCATCATTTTACAGAATATCCATACAAGACTTATAGATGTTTTTTTACTGGTTTCTGTTTGTGACCACAGAGATCCAGAGGTTGAACGTGACCAATTAAAGCTATTGAAGTTGATGTAATTATGCATTATTTTATGTACTTTTTAGGGAGTTTACTTTAACTTTTACTTGAGCATGTTTAGTTTTAAGAATGTTACTTCATTTTACTTTAACCGTTTACTTGGGACTCTTCAGACTGATGAAGCCCTCCGGATAGAGGGCGAAACGTCTTTCCACAAAAAAGAAACTGTCCAGATGACCTGATTGACCATAACTGGATTTTGTACCTGGATGACTGAGCATGAACTTTGATGTTATTTCATTTTATTTGAAATGAATCTCCTTAAACTAAGATTTGTTCATTTAAACACGTGGATAGAGCAAAAAACTCCACCTCGTGGTTTTTAGTTTTCAATCAAACAGTCAATGAATCAGCAGCTGAATAAATGTTAAAGTAATAATTCAATAATTTTAAGATCAGTTTAATTTATGGTTCTAATGACTTGTTTTATGTACACATTTTTCTCTCAACTGTTTATCTATTTAACGTTTTGTTGTCACTATGGGCTGGTCTTCACTGAAAAGACTATTTAAACTCCAATATATGTGAGTGTTTTGTTTTATTGCGCATGGTGATTCAGTCTAAGAACTTCTTTGAGCAAAATATATCCTCTTGTCTTTTGTGCATCACAGAGAGACACCCTCTTGCTGTTCAAATGTAACTTCTTCTACTCAGAGTAAATTTTTGAGTTTCTTTTTACTTTACTTGAGTAGATTGTTAAACAAGTAACTTTACACATGTAAAATTTGATCAAAGGAACTATACTTTTACTTAATAAATCCACCTCTGCAGGAATCTCTCTGATAAATGTATAAAACACTCAAGCTCAGTGTCAGTGTGAAGAACAAGCTGCTGATTTCTCCTCATTCTGAGTCTAAAAGTATCATTTATTTGAATTTTGTGGTTCTGAAATCAACAAGACACTTTTTACCAGCTGAAACAAAAATTGTTGGCTGTTAACTTTCTGACCCTGTGAAATCACATGGCTCTCATAAGAGCTGTTTGAAAACCAGTTATTTCTCTGAGATGCCCTAAAGAGAAACCTGATGGAAAAGATGTACTTCTCACGCATATTTCATCTTAAGACATCATGTTTTAACTCATCTAATTTAACAAATACAGCCCCTTTTCCAAAGTTTTATGGATATATTTATATTTGCAGCTCAGTTTTCTCATCCTCTTTACTGCCAATACAAATAATAAAAAAATGTCATCATGTTTGGACAAATTCTTTATAGTTATTTCTTAATTCAGGTGGACTGAAGTTCAGAAGAAAAGTTTCAGTGTCATCACTCTCCTTTTCATGCACACTTTTTATTATTCTGTAACAACCTTCAACAAGCTGCACATCACATGTGGTCCATAAAGGGCAGTAACAGCGTTATGTACAGGCATCATGTTAAAGGTCAGCTTTTGTTTCAAAAAACTTTTACATTATTTTGATCTTTAAACTGTGTTTTGATTATATGTTTTTAGTGTTTCTTATTCATTACTTTTCCTGCGCGGTTGTCTGCCGGACTTCAGCTCCATCAGCTCCACTTCGTGCTTGGCTGCAGTCTCCAGCACTTTCTGCTTGTTGTAGAAGACAACAAAGTTATTAATGATTGGGTGGATGGGCAGAGCGATGGCTATCACCCCGCATAGAAAGCTCACGGCCGCATTGCACTTGCCCAGGGTGGTTTTGGGGTAGATGTCTCCATAACCCACCGTGGTCATGGTGATGATGGCCCACCAGAAAGACTGAGGGATGCTCCTGAAAAGCGTCTCCGGGTGGCTTTGCTCCATGGTGTAGGCCAGCGCGGAGAACACGAAAATGCCCACACCCATGTACATGAGGAGCAGACCCAGCTCTTTGAGGCTTCTCTTCAGCGCGTAGGTCAGAGTCTGCAGCCCCGAAGAATGGCGCGCCAGCTTAAAAATGCGCGCGATGCGCATGATGCGCAGCGCTTGGACGGCCTGCTGGACGTTCACCAGCTCCATCATAGATGAGGTGCCGAGGTAAGTGAGGGACAGGACCACGTAGAAAGGCATGATGGCCGTGAAGTCTATGATGTTCATGAAGGAGAGCGCAAAGCGCAGCTTGTTCGGAGACGAGGCGAGGCGCAGCACGAACTCCACGGTAAACCACAACATGCACGCGGTCTCGATCGCCTCCAGGGTCGGGTGCTCCACCAGCTTCCCCTCCGCGTCCGTCACCTGCAGCTCGGGGATGGTGCTCACACACATGACCACCGCGGAGACCAGGATGGAGAGGAAGGACGCGATGGCGACGATGCGCGCCGGCAGCGAGGAACCCGGCTTCTCCATCAGCTTCCACAGGTACCTCTGGCACCGCTGCGTGCGCGTGATGCCCTGATCCACATCCATGTCCTCCAGAATAACTTTGACTTTGCTTGCGATCTCTCTCAGCTCTTGCTCCTTCTCACTCAGGTAACTTTTACAGCATTCATCTAAAACACTTTGGTCTATCTTCCAGAACTCCATCTCCTTGATGAAACAAATGGGACAAATGCCGGTTTTGATGTGGATTTCATCAAAGTAGTAAACCTCAATGATGCACTTGAAGGAGTCAGGATCTCTGTCGAAGTAAAACTCGTTTCTGCCTGGATCAAAGTCGTCACAGAGAGAGGATATAAGTTCCAGATTCTGAGTGGAGCAGTTGGCCAGCTCCGCCAGTCTGCTGTCCGGGTAGCGCTTCAAATCATCCCCCATCAGCACCACTCTGACTCCACCAATGTTCACTGTGATCTCCTCCTCATCACTCAAACCCCTTCTGTATTTTGGCCTGGGAACTGTCCACATTTTCCAAACTAATTAAGAGGAAAAGGTCATTAATAGAAGCTGCGCGAGGACCGCCGACTGACCAGAACTGCAGCCTTCATCCTTCACGCGTAAAATGTTTCTCCACCAGCCTGCTTCTTGCAATGAGTGGCACAGCTTGAGTGGCCAGCTTTTCCTAACACCTCTCATCTCTCTTCTTCTCTCTCTCTCTCGCTCTCTCTCTCTGTCCCACACACCCACGCGCACACGCGCGCGCACGAAGGGAACGATCCGTTTGCAGTCTGCTACAATGCAGCCAAGCAAAAAACAATTATGACCAGAAAAAAATCACTGCAGCCCTAAAAGAACTATCAGACTGTTGAAAGATAAAATGCAACTGATAACTGCTAAAATAAAATAAAAATGCCTTGTTATGCCCGACATTGAATAAAAAATTTAAAAAAATAGAATAAATCAAAATTGACTTACTGGGATTTAGTTGCACATGCAAGAACACAAACCTTAACATACAAATGAACAAAAATATAAACACAACACTTTTGATTTTGCTCCGCTTTTCATGAGCTGCACTCAAAGATCTAAAATGTTTTCTTTGTACACAAAAGGTCTTTTTCTCTCAGATATTGTTCATAATTTTGTGTAAATCTGCTTCGCTTTGCTGCCATAATCCATCCACCTCACAGGTGTGGCTGAGCAAGATGTAATTAGACAGCATGATTGGTGCGCCGTAGGCAGACCACAACAAAAGGCCACTCTAAAATGTTCAAGCGACATATCACAAATTCTGAGGGACCATGCAGTTGGCATGCTGAATGCAGCAATGTCCACCAGAGCTGTCACACGTGAGCTGATTGTTCATTTCTCCATAAATCATCTCCAATGGTGTTTCAGAGAACTTGTCAGTATATCCAGCAGCCTCCACCATGTGTAACCACACCAGCTCAGGACCTCCACATCCAGCATCTGCACCTCCAAGATCATCTGAGACCAACCACCTTGACAGCTGCAGCAATCAGTTTGCATAACCAATGAATTTCAGCACAAACTGTCAGAAACCATCTCAGGAAAGTTCATCTGCAATTTGTCTTCATCGGGGTCTCCACCTGACGGCAGTTGGTCGTCGTAACCGACTTGAGTGGGCAAATGTTCACATTTGATGACATATGGCATGTTGGAGAGGTGTTCTCTTCACGGATGAATCCCGTTTCTCACTGTGTGCAGATGGCAAACTGCATGTATGGCGTCATCTGGGTGAGCGGTTTGCTGATGTCAACGTCACCAATATCAACTAGTGGGACAGCACTGAGTTTTAAACACATTTCCCAAAGGATTCAGTAATTATATTACATTGTATGACAGATTTTTACTTTTAAATAAATCAAATTAAAAGTCTCAGACTTACATATGACTCCTCGTTTACCACTCATAGGTTATAGTGCTCTGGAATCTAGCTCTGAATATTTTAAAGAGTAACATTTGTGCTGGAGATCATAAGAAAATGTTTTTCTACATGTTGCAAACTATTTTAAGAAATCCAAAAAGTTTGAGTCAGGCCCTCATGATGGATTCTTTGTTGAAATGCGTTGTCTTTTATTCAAAATACTTCAGATTGTCCGACGAAATGTTTCAGCAATAATCCATCCAGAGGACCTGACTCAACCTTGTTCGATTTATCTACGTGGATTATTGAGCATGCATCAGAATATTTTAAGTCTTTCTATGCAGTTTCAACGTTTATGTTCTGGATCTGTCAGTCTTTTACAAAAACAAAACCAAAGGCCCATTGTTTTCACCAGGTTTCCCTATTTTTTTAAATAGCTATACATAAAAAGGCATCTCTTATGATTTACAAGAATTGTTGCTGCTTGTGTGTTTATTTTTGGTGTACTGCTTAAACTCAACTTTGTATCTGAAAAGATATTTGATCAGTGAATTGTGTTTTGTTTAATCTTTTTATTATTTAAGTTACAACAGTTTTGGAAGAATATGCTTAGTTATTATATATATATATATTTACAGCATAAAAACACATATCTTGAAAGCATTCTAGTTAATAGTTGTAGAGCGCAGCTGGCATTGTGACAAAGACAGACATCCATCCAAAGAAGAGATTATTTACACGGGGCTATCTGTTCTGGCTCCAGAGAAATATTGGTTGATTTTGTTTTAATGATGCCGAGTTATTTCTGGTTCTGACTGTGTGAGGCAGACGAGGTGTTCGTCAGTCACGTTTCTGCCTTCTTGCTGATCTCCAGCATGCTGGTGCTGATATGGAAGCAGATGTAGGAGGAGTAATCCTGCTGGCAGAGTCCGGGGATGTCACAGCTTACCTGTTTGATAGACAACACAGAAAAGTGTGACACACACGTGAATCTACAGTAGTATTTGTACAATGTGCACATTTCTGTCTGTGTTGAAAATGTGCCTGC
>NC_056518.1:23004543-23084289 GCF_014905685.2 Nematolebias whitei
CAAAATTTCTCGTTCTTTGGAACTGAAAAATATAAAAATTCCTTGTTTCTGAACACTTTTTGTGTTTATTATTGTACTTTTTTTTAAGGTTCTTAAAGATGTTTTAGCATTCAAATCCTCATTCAGTGTTTTAATTTTACTTTACAGTAAATGAGACATAAGAGGATCTGTATAGTTTTACTAATGCAAGGACAAATTAAGTTAGCTATAACTCTTTACCATGGTTGATAATTGAAAAGAAAAATAGAAAGCTAAAAAAAAAAAATACCCTTCATGTTACCAGGTTTCTTTAATTCATTCTGTGCTTCTGTTTTTTCCATAAAAATCAGAAGGTATCATCCCTACTTGGCATGCTGCATGTGCAGGACAGTGGTATTTCTATTAACTTTCATAAAGAAAAAAGCTTTGAAGCTCCCCTCCTCGGCTTATAAAGTGGAAAACACTTCTATCATTGCTGCAACTCCGTGTACTCGGGTACAAAAAAAAAAAATCCCCTTGCAAAATCCACACTTGTTTGTCTTTTCTCGTGTCTTTCTGTATTTGAGTCTATGACTTTCAAACTCCCTGCAGCATTTCCACACAGGTCATCATCTCCAGTCTTTCTTCTAACCCTTTCATACAGGATTTTTTTTTTTTTTTTGGTGTGTGTGTTTTTCTTGGGGCATTAAAAAAGGGTGGAAATTTTGTCTTATAAAAGTTGTACTTATTCAAGAACTTTTCCAAGTCAGCTGGACAGCATACGTTTCGAGATGTTTTACAAACCAAATACTGCATGTTATAATGTGAACGTATTTTGAAATATTTTGACACTGCTCAACTGAAAGCATAAAAAAACTCATGCATACCTTTTAAATATTTGTCCACAGCAGTGACCGCTATGCATGAAAGGGCTAGACTTTAAAAAACTAAGTCAAGCTGACTGAACTCATAATTCTTTTTGTTTGTTTTTTACTTGTTGTATTATGTTGTTTCATATCACGTATCATTGTTTAGTATTCAATGTCATTTAAAGGCTGGTGTATTTTCTTGACCTGAAAAGTTGCTCATTTTGTTCTGTGTTTTTAATCCAGTACCAATAAAACAGGAATTTACTGATAGATCTGCTGGTCTCCTTACGTCTGTCATGGTGGCAGTGGGGTCCAGATGCACAAACAGAGAGTTGAGTTCCTCCTTCAGTTTTTTGGAGCGTTTTCTCTCAGTCTCTAGTAAAAAAGCCTGATAGTTCACCGGTAATCCATACCTGCAGAAGATTTCATCGTGCACAAAATCCCCCTTACAAGTCAAGCAAGCACACTTTCTTTAGGGATTAAAGAGAACGCCTAATGTTTCACTCACCTGAGCACTGATTCTGCAAACACCCTTAATGCTTTCAAGTGAATCCAAGCAATGAACACCTGAGTGAAATTCACCTTGAGCCAGCGGACAAAGATTCCCTACAGAGGAGGAATTAACTGTAAAAACACACCTCAGCCCATTCTGATGTAAATCTAGAGGTCAAACAAAGTGACTTACATACTGCTCCTTTTTCTGGACTCTGAGCTTCATAATCTCCTGCTGCTTCTTCTCCTCCACATCAAAGTTGTACTCTCGCACCACAAACCTGCAGAGATCGTGGACTACATTATGGTAATAGATACAGAAAGCACAGCTTAGACTCCACCGGGTGTTTTCTATCAATCCCTGCTGCTTACTTGCTCTGCTGAGCTTTGGCTTTGAAATCACAGACAGCTCGTTTGAAGAGTGTCACCGAGAAGATAGCCCCCTCTCTGTCCTCAAACAGCTTCCTGAAAGTCACAGAGTGAAGACAGAAGAGCAAAATGGCACCGAAAGCAGCAACTTGTGAAGTTAACAGAAGAAAATTTTCAGAAAAACTCAATGTTTCCACCTGGATGGACATTTTGGTTTGATTAAAATCTAAACTACCATTAGACACACAGGCTTTTACTTTCTGCAGGTAACAGAACACCTGTGCTGCTCAGCTTAACCTTTCAGAGGCTGGAAACAGACCTGTAGAGCGTTGCTGGCACGCTTGCACTAGAATCAAGCGCAACAAAGGTTTTCTTAGCTCATGGTGCAAAAACACAACTCACCTGCTTGATCGTGGGACTACAAACTCCGAAAAGGATTCATAACTTCTCTCCCACAGCGGGAAACTCTCTCTAGGACCAATGACATGTGCATAAACATGTTTATATGCATATGGGATCACAATGGCTAATTAAACATGTTATGTGACCAACCTGCTCACCACTACCAGCAGAGTTGTTAGATACTCTGAGACCACCAGGTCTTCTTTCTTCATAACACCGTTCAGACTGCGAGTCAGCAAATTCCCACTAGAAGCAGAGGAACTCAATAAATTTCCTGCAGATCCAGTTAGTTATATGATCTAACCCATATCACTCACTTTTGGTTGTGTTCAAGGCTTTCCAAGTTGGCTTTTACGCTGCTGTACGCTGTCGATCGAGTTTTTAATTCTGTCTCCACCTGTATAACTTCCTGCAGAAGATGAAGCATCAGGTATAACTTTATGGAAGCAATCTTAGCTTAGTGGGGGAAACAGTTTGTTTGTGACTCCTTGGACTGATGAAGCCCTTCGGATGAAAGGCGAAGCGTATCTCAAAAAAAAAAAAGTAACCGTCCAGATGACATATCCTCATGCATGCTCAATAATCCAGATGACCTGACTGAACATTGTTGGATTTATGGAAGCAACTTGCCCGTGCATCTTGGAATTGTTACGTACATATTTATCATTACAGGTGGCGTTGCTGTCACTTAAGAGCTTTTAAAGATTCCTGTGCCAAAACAGGATTCTGACATTAAACAACGTGTTGTACTCCTTTACGTTATAGCAAAACGCCAACAAACATTTGAGGATGTTCACAACTTTACATACCTCAGGATCACTTCACATCAAGTTGCATTTCTAAAGTTTCTGAGTTGGGTCAATCTAAGCTTGTTTGCTTAGTAAGGATGATTTAACAGCACTTTTTTACATGAGACATAGAGACATCAATGACTTCAGACTACGTCCTGATGTTTTGATTATAGGATGGTGTCTGTGGCCCGCCCTCTCCACTGTCAACTCCTCTGAGGCAGTCATGCCAAAATGGTTCAAAACACCAAAAGCCTCATAAGAGTTGACAGGGGAGAGGGCAGGCCCCAGACACCATCTTATCACCAGCAAACTGTTTTTTTTTTTCCCTACTATGAGAGTGTGGTATTTATTTTTCCAATAATCCATTATTTATGGGACTCTAGGTTGTTTGTGGCTCCTCGGACTGAAGAAGTTCTTCGGATGGAGGACAAAATGTCTCAGCAAACAAACAAACAAAAAAGAAACCATCCACATGACCTGACTGAACATTGTTGATTTGTACCTGGATTATTGAGCACAAACTTAGGTTTGTTTTTTTTGGTCAATAAAACACACATCTTGTTCGTTTCCGAACGGGATGTGACACAACTGTTTGTTTCCAGATTAATTTAAAGTTCTTCTTTTTGTTTTCAAATGCCTTCATGGTGTCACCCCACAGTATCTGTCCGACCTGCTCCAGCTGTACGTTCCCTCACTCTCTCTCAGATCAGCTGATCAGCTGCTGTTGGTCTTTCCAAAGTCCAACAGGAGGCTGAGAGGTGACCGAGCGTTCTCATTCGCTGCCACTGAACAGTGGAATAAGCTGCCTTTTCACGTCACTTCCTGTTTTTACAAACACATCTTATCTCGTTGGCCTTTAACTCAGCTTGAAATGTTGGTTTTACTGTTTTTTTATAAATGTATTTTTATTGTTTGCTGTTTTTATGATTTTAACAGTTCATTATTTTTACGGTTTCAATTGATTTTATAGTTTTCATGCTTGCTTTTATGTGTTATCAGTGTACAGCACTTTGGTCGACGGTGTTGTTTTTAAAGTGCTTTATAAATAAAGTTATATTACATTGTATCCCAGTTTGCTTTCAACAATACTAAATCATTTAGGTCTTAATAAGACGATAATTTTTTGCAACTCTGCTTACAATATTGTACATTATTTTGCACATAGTTGTGTTTTGGTCTTTTTTAAGCCATGTGACAGTCAGCGTAAGTTTTGAACTATACATGTCTTTGCATTTATTGATCCAACAGTCTCACTTTCACACTGCAGCCACAATCATAAGTGAGATCAATCGGATCTGTAAGTGTCGCAAGCTTTTATTGGATTATTACTGTTATTTTCAGGGCAAAATACAACACAAGTAATATTTTTAAGAAAATAATTATTGCCACAGCCTCTTTAATAAGATCTTTCACAACTTTCATTACCTTGTTGATGATGTCTGTCAGGGTGGAGAGAGGCAGAGCTGTGGGATACTTGGCTTTGTCCCACTGAAACTTGGTCATATAGTTAATAAGGTCCACTGAGGAAAAAATACACACAGAAATTTATCAGTAAAAACTTTAATTTGCACATGTCATAGCATAATATGCTGCAGTCCAGTTAAAAGAGCAGAGATATTACCCTTCTGTGATGTGAGGTAAGCTTTCAGGGGAGACAGGGCAGCATTCTGATTCGTCCTTTGGTCTGGAAGAGGAGACTGATCACGTTAGTCTGGTTTGTCCTCTGTGCACTGAAATCATCGGTGTTGTCATTTGGAGCTCAACTGAGGCTTCTGTTTACCAGCTGATCAAGTTTTTCTACACCGTAATCAACAAACGCAGCTTATTGTGTGTGTTTGTGATTCACCTCCGTTGGCTAAAACGTTTTCCCGCACTTTGTCACTGGATGGCTCCATCACTTCCTTCAAACACTGGCAGGTTTTTTTAATCAGGCTAACCAGGTGACATGGGAAAAACATTATTACTGCACATATGGGTTTTTTTTGTACATTTTCTCTCATAAAAATCAATTTTACCCAACTGTGATGTTGTTATAAGACAATATAATGAAAAAAAGACATGATAAGGCAAATTGGACAATTTTAATATTAAATTTAATCTCCACAGTGACTTCAATCCTTTTCCTGGAACTGTGAAAAGAAGCCTCTTATGCTGTTTCAGCTCAAATAGACCAACAATGAATTTAAAACCAGGAAGGAAAGATAAACTCCAGCTGCTCCTGAGCATCAATTAATCATAACACAGACTGCAAGCTCAGAGTTATTGGTTTTAACGAAGGATAAAGCTGCTCTTTAAGCTAAATATGAGTAATTTGCATTAATGCAACTCGCTTCTCCACGTTTTGATTCAACACTTTTGTTACCTTTCAGTCAGCGCGTCGAGTTTTGATAAATCGTCGGACACTCTGAGCAGACTGTCCAGGATTCCCACCTGCAGCCTCAGCAGAAACACAAAAGTTATTATTTATATTCATGGTTGATATTTAAGGCAATTAAGATTTATCATGTCAGTATAATTTAGATGCTGTTCAAATAAAGGAAAGGACTTGATAATGAATATAATTTCTTCAAGTCTTTATGCAAATGTGCCAGATTTAAACACAAGGGCTTTTTTCTGTCATGTCTAAAATAAAAAAAAAATACCACAAAAGACATAAATAAAAACCATCAAAGTGTATACAAGTTAAAATAGCACAATAAAAGGGAAAAAAAAAAGGAATAAAATCTAAAACAACTCCATGAAGTGGAATTAGATCCGTTACCAATAATTTTTATTGACGTTTTATTTTTTTAATTGACCATCAGATGTAAAGTTAATTAATGATATAATTTTGTGAGAGCTGCCCAAAGGCACTTTGACTAATATTTTTAAATCCCTTATAGTTACAACTTAAGATACGTTTTGATTTAATTCAGTAAAACTATAGAAATAAATTGCTAAAATGCTACTATCAGGTATTTGACTTTTGACTTAATAAATTAAGTTTTTGTTTGTGTGTGTGTGGTGGTGGTGGTGTGTGTGTGTGTGTGTGGGGGGGGGGGGTGTTCCTGTGTTTGTTTCTGTTCAGTCTTTAATTCATCTGGTGTTTATGTGCAACTGATGGGGTCTCAGTCAGTAGTTTGCTCCTTCGATGTGTAATAGTCAGTGCAAATTTAAAACAATGTACATTTGTGCATTTGAAGCTACAATTTAAAACTATTTTCATGCCTTTGGTTTGGACTGCTTCTGTAACATTTCGGCCTGGATCTCTTTTAATAAACGTTGCAGGGAACATAGATAGTTTTACTAATATTAAAGTATTTGAGCAGTGCAAGCTTTTGAGCTTTAGCAGTTTTGTACAGAGCAATGGTAAAACAGCAGATACTGGCAGGCAGGTTGGACATTGATCATGCTGAGTGAAACGGGTCGGATGGAAATTTTGCCTCAAACTGTAGAAAGCAACCTGAGCCTTGATCCCTTCACCAGAGAAGGACACCAAACACCACCACCCTCCTCACATACACTCTACTGTATAGAGCAAACAAAGAACATGTACTTATGCCTTCCTTAAGAACAGAAATGTCCCCTTATCTCACATTCAGTGAAATTTAATTTGCACTACAAGGCTCTTCACTAGCGTCACACTCCCTCACCTTGAGGTCTGGGATGGAGAACTTCCAGCATGAGGCCATTTGGGTTTTGTTGATGGTCCGTTTGAGTTTTTCCACACTGGTTAGACTGGTCTTGTCCAGTGGGACAGAAATCAACCAAAAATCCGTCATGACTCCTTGTGTTTCACATTGAGACCTTCAATCATAAATCCTTCTCACGAGAGCAGGATTTGGTCCCCAAAATCCTACCACACGAAGCAACAAAAACAAGTAACTTTAGCTCTGTTATGGTAAAAAACACTTGAACTGACTTTAAATTAAGACAGTAGTTCAGCCTTTCCACAATTTCTGTATACAATTAGATGTTCAAAGTCGGGTCTTACCTTCAAGTTATCTTCATGATCATCCTGTGACATTGCCTCAGTGAGCGGTCTGACCAGCAGCTCCACCTGAGACGGGCTGCTGTCTGAGCAACAGCTCTACTTTACACCGTCTGACACTCTGCTGTTTTACAATCTGTCACAGGAAGCCCTTTTCACTCAGCTGATCTGAGTAAACGCAGAAAAGGTTGGTGATCAATATAAAATGATAAACATCAGAACAGAATTTGGCATTTTGTTCTTACTTCATAAATGTGAATTATTTTTATCTAATGGAAAAAGTTTAATTAACACTTGTCTATATTTTGTATTATATCAAAAAGGTGGTTGTGGATGGCTCTTTACACATTTTTACGTTTAATTCTTTGAGCTATTCAGTCAAATGCGATCAAACTGCAAGTTACCTAGCGGCACAAACTTGATTTTGCTGGAGTGGGACCTGTTTTAAAAGTTTTCTAAAGAAAAAAAAAAAAAAAAACAAATACCCGAAATTTTGCTGGCAGCACGATGGATCAGTTGGTAGAGATGCTGCCTCTCAATGAAAAGGTCATCAGATCAAATCTCGGTCGGGGGCCTTTTTGGGTGGAGTTTCACGTTCTCTCCGTGCATGTATGTTTTTTTTTTAGGGTACTCCGGTTTTCTGCCACAGACCAAAAACATGCATGGTAGGCTGATTGGTAACTCTAAATCGTCCCTATAGGTGTGAGTGAATGATTACTTGTCTCGTTTGTCTCTTTGAGACAAGTGATGGACTGGAAATCTGTCCAGGGTGTCCCCCACAGTGACTGCTGGATATTGGCACCAGTGAACCCCGCGACCTGAAAATGAAGATGTGGGTAAAGATAATGGATGGATGGATGGATGGATGGATGGATGGATGGATGGATGGATGGATGGATGGATGGATGGATGGATGGATGGATGGATGGATGAAATTCTGCTAACAAATGATGATTAATGTTAAATTGACCAAGTGAATTGGCCCTGGCCAAAATCAATACTACATAAATTTAAAACAAATATAACAATGTAAAACCAGTATGGACCATTGACTACTAGAAAAATGCTGAAATGCTGGCTAAATATTCCCCAGCTTGACATTTGTGTTGCAGTTACTTTGTCGAGCACTGGGTGGCAGGATGATTGTGTGAAAGGTTTTGGAAGCTTTTAAGTAGTTAGTCTCTCTAATTGAAGGGGGGCATTACCTATTATTAAGAATAGTGCCCTGCTTATTTATTTATTTTTTAACCCTGATGCTTCTTCATTTAGTTTTAAATAAAGACAATACCACGTTGAGAACAATAAAATAATTTATTCTTGCTGCCTGTGACCCACAAGTTCAACAATAAAATAACACTCACATCAAAATAAAATAAATAAAAATAAATAAATAAAATAAAATGCGTATTTTTATGAGGTTCATAAAACATACACTTTTCCTGTTTTGTGCAAGTAAGACCGGAACAATTGAGATAGCTGTTGTCGATGTAGTTTCTAGTCGGACCTATTTCTCCAAACCCCCTGTCAGCTTCCTGTGTTTGGTTCTTTTCCACAACGTGTATGAAGTGCCGGCTCGTTGTTTGTAGATTAAAATGCAGGTGTCCAATGTGAACGATGTGAAAATTTATAATTTAAGCTACGGAAAGTCTCTTCCTGATGTAAGTGTTCTTTGATGTCCTCTAAGTTTTAAGGTTATTACGTAGCTTTATCTTTGATAACTCAGGTAGTCGTAGCTAACAGGGAGAAATCTGTTGCCCAACACTCATACTCGGTGTACTCACTGAAAGTTAAAACGTGGAGGGTTGTTTGACAACGTTTAGCCTAAACAGTTAAAAAAAAAAAGAAGAATAAATAAATCTACAAACTTCAGCTAACTTTAGCATTTCCCTTATGTTTACATGAGTGTCAGAACACAGTAAAAGCTGCTTGAGGAATGAGGTTCAGGTAAATAAGTGTTTAAAAGTTACTTCTGATTATCATCTTTTGTTTGTTACTGCAGTGGTTGTCTGATCGGAAGAAAAGACAATTACAAAAAAGAGATGTCGGTGAGTTGACAGCTTCATTACCAAAGAATGGGTAATTTTTCTCCTAAATGTCTGGGGTTGTTTTACATTTAATTTCTTTTGTTTTTCCAGACGTTCAGCGTCGGATTGAGCTCATCCAGGACTTTGAGATGCCCACAGTATGCACGACCATCAAAGTATCCCGGGATGGACAATTCATTCTGGCAACAGGTAAGTCACAGTGAAGTTATAGAAAACCAATGGTTGCTTTTACTTTTCTTGTGTGTGTTGCCTCAGAAAAGTTGAAGTCTATTTTTTTGTGTTTGTTTTATTTCAGGCACTTACAAACCTACAGTTCGCTGTTATGATACCTACCAGCTGTCCCTGAAATTTGAACGTTGCATGGATTCAGATGGTAAGTTGGTAAACTCGCCCTTTTTTATTTTTCTGCCACATTTTTTTAGGCTAAATTTTACAAAAAAATATTTCTTCTTCTTAAAGTTGTGACCTTTGAAATCCTGTCAGATGACTACTCTAAGGTAAGATATTTTATTTTTCTCCTATTGATTCACAAGAGATTACGGGTAATGCATGCATGTATTCAGTTTGATTACTTTTTGGCAAGTCTTGCTGCCATCCAGAGGCTGAAAATGCACAAAAAATTGAAACGAATAAATTGTTAGGATAATTTTATAGTATCCTTTCAAAAGCTCATTAAATAAATATGCCACACAGGAGAGGTAGATAATTTTCTTAATCCCAGGTTTAATATTGCAAGATGAAGCAGAGTTGAAATACAGGCCTCAAAATGCTGACATGGTGTTCCTTCTCAAGTCTGCTCAAAGAGAGCATGAGGAAGTGTCTTTATGTTTATCAGACAAAGGCAAGATCAGAAGATTTTTGCAGCCTCCTTGCTTATTTGGATGAAAGGCGCCATGCTTATGCAGCACTCTGATCCAGACAAAAACAACTCTTTAACACACACATGGTAATATGAGTTATAGCATTTAACTTTAATAAGTGTAAAACATCTGTGACCTTTCACATCTTCATCATAAAGTTACACATTTTCTAGTTCCATTTTAATACGTTAATCGGAAGGTGTTTATGTTGTTTTCTGGTATTTTCTACTTTGCATGATTGTGGAGATTGCAAAAGACTTACGACGGAATGGATTAGTGTAAAAAATTGTTGTTTTTCATTTTAAGAATGTACAAAAAGAGACTGTTTTGAATTTGCTAAAAGACCTTAAGATTAATTATGCAGTTGCATGTGTCCCAACCAAAAACATTTAGATGTGATATTTGTCTGTATTTTATTTCAGATAGTGTTTTTGCACTGCGATCGCTATGTGGAGTTCCACTCTCAAGGTGGACACTACTACAAGACTCGTATTCCAAAGTTCGGACGGGACTTTTCATACCACTACCCATCCTGTGACCTCTACTTTGTGGGGGCGAGGTGGGAATATGATAGAATGTTAAATGTTCAGATAAATGTAGTTCTGATGTGTTTTGTTATTTAGCAACAGATTAATAAAATTTGTGTTCACTCTTAGTTCAGAGGTGTACAGACTGAACCTTGAACAAGGTCGCTTCCTGAACTCCCTTCAGACAAATGCTGCGTGAGTAGTCAGATGTTTTTAATTTTACATTTTTTTAACCTTCTAAGAGTTGTTAAAAATGGTAATATCAGTTGACCGCTCAAATTAAAGATGCCTCTTGTTTCTACTTGTCAACTAGGGAGAGCAATGCATGTGACATCAACCCTATTCATCACTTGTTTGCTACTGGAACCTCTGAGGTAAAAGCCATTACTAATATTTGTGTAAAATCCAGCACCACTTGCTGTTTTTTTTTTTGTGCACAAGCCTTTTCTAGCTTTGTTTGATCCACCTTGTTTTCAGAATTAAGTAAAAGCAATGTTGGGTTAATTTTGTTTTAGTTTTCCAAAAGGCTGATCTTCTACTTTTTAATCACTTTCCAGCAAAAAAGCATGCAATGTAATGTAATTCAGCTGTTGGTCTGTTTACTCTGTGAGAAATACACCTGTTTTCCGAAGACCTGACTTTTAGTGTGCTTGTGTTATGGTTAAACACAGAAATGTGACTTTTTTTAAATTCATATCATAAAAATATATTTTTTTTCTTTATGGTTGAAGTTAGTTAATATCATGATCTGTCTGTGCAGCAGTGCAGCTCCTACTAAAAGTGCATGAACAAGGTTCTTGACGATTATGTATTTTGACCTAATACAGCTTGTTTTTTGTTTTTCTGCTGGTGCTTCATGACAAGTTGCCCTGCGCCCAATACAGACACGTTTTTTTGAAAACCAGAAATAAACACGGTCCAACTCTAAATCTTTAGTTTTAAAGAGTAATGAGCAGCTTCTAGGATCTAAATGAAGACCCAAAAGTTTTTGTGCTGTCCCTACAGCTGCTTAGTTTCCGATCATGCATTAATCTGTGCAAAGTTCTTTTTTTTTTTTTTTTTTTGCACTACCATTAAATAAATAGTGACGTGAAGAAAATGTTTTCTGTGTTCCAGGTTTGTTGCAAACCCTTAAAGTTGCATTTTTCTGATTGTCTGATATTCTTTTCTATCTGTTCATCAGGGAAGGGTTGAATGCTGGGACCCTCGTGTCCGGAACAGAGTGGGCATCCTGGACTGTGCTCTGAGCAGCGTGACTCAAGGAACAGAGTAAGCACCAAGCTGATTTTACATTTTATTGTTACATCATTTTGGCTGATCTCAGCTTGTCATTGCATTTGTAACCACGTGGTACTTTTCTCCAAAAACAGACAGCAGACTGTGTGAATATGACCTAGAACAGGAATATTGTTTTATTTAAGTTCGAGATATTTGTTGAGGTCATAAAGAGCTGCAGTTATGTTGTTTATTATTATTATTATTATTTATTTTATTTATTTTTCTAAGTTGTGGAGATTGATGTGATGGCATTCTGTGTGTTTGCTGACAGAGTTCAGGGTTTACCTTCCATCAGTGCGCTGAAGTTTAACAGTTCCCTCTCCATGGCAGTCGGCACAAGTACAGGACAGGTGAGCCAAACTTTAAAGTTTGAGATTTGTGTTTTGCTAAAGTATTTGTGACGTGCAGTTTTATGTGTCTATAACTCTATTGGGCCAAAACTGTTCATAGAGCTATGATTTCACAAAATTACATATCTTCTTTAATAATTACTCAGCTAAGCCAATATTACATTAACGTTTTTTTTTAGTATGTTTGCTGCTTTTTGTGATATAAAGAACACAAAAAATTTCCAACACATTCTTATTTCAATTTTTTTTTGTATTTGTCCTAATATGAATGCATCCGGCAGGTTTCAGAAGCTGTAAATCTGCTGTTTGTTTCTCTCACAGGTGCTCCTGTATGATCTGCGCTCCAGCCAACCACTGCTGGTCAAAGACCACTTTTACAACCTGCCAATCAAATCTCTCAACTTCCACCAACAGATGGACCTCATCTTGTCTGCTGACTCCAAGATAATAAAAATCTGGAACAAAGACACCGTCAGTAACAGCCTTTTCTTTTTAAAGTCATTAACAAATTATTTTTGCCAGGTTTGTTTATTTCTTCAAGGATATCTTATCTAAGTTTTTTGTGTCATACCTATTTATGTTTATGTTCACTTTGCTTAGTTAAATAACTTTTGTTTACATTTATGTTGGAAAAAGTGCTATAAAACTACAATATAAATATACTATATACAGATTATCCATTTTATGTAGTTCTATACTCAGAATATATTTAGTTTCTAAATAAATAAAAAAAGATTCAGTTTAGAGACAGTTTTTGACAGTCACCCCATGGCTTCAGTACATTTTTATGATAATGCTTTAACTGAAGAAGTTAGGTGAAATATTGTTGTTTGTTTTGTCTTTTATTACAGGGGAAGCTGTTCTCCTCTATACAGCCTCAGACTGACATCAATGATGTTTGCATGTATCCTAATTCAGGTGAAAACACTTTCTTTAGACATTTTGATTGATATTTAACAGTAGATGCAGCCTTAATTTAATTTCTTTTAGCATTTTCCCCTCTAGGTGGCACCATTTTGTTGTATTGTTTACTGTTTTACATTATAATTGTAACTAGTTTCCTCATTTTAACAAAACTATGATTCCGCTCTGTCATGTAGGAAAAAAATAGTTTATGTCCGGAGTATATGTTGCATCTGTCTTCATGCTGTTTCTGCCTGCATATCTCATAAACAGGTATGCTCTTCACGGCCAATGAAGACCCCAAAATGAACACATTCTACATCCCAGTGAGTACAGAAGCACAAATTCATGTTCATTCACAGTTTGCTTTTCAGATACAGTGCTGACGAGTTCATACGTGAAAGCCTAAAAACATATATCCGATGTGACAGTGTGATTGTGCACACAGGCCTCATTTATTCAGGTGGTTGTTTAATGACACGTTTAGTTGCTAACAAAGAAAAAAGAGCAGCTGTTTTGATTGTTTTTTTGTTGCTGAAGCTCAGAAAGTCAAGTTAATGCTAGAAAATAGTTGTCTGCCGCGTGTTTTATGTCTCAGGTGTCAACATGTCAGTAATTCCAGAAAGTGTGCTTGTGTGTGTGTATACGGTAAACTTGACTTTGTTTTGGGTACATGAAGACTATCCAGGCAGGATGAACCTTCTGTCCCAGTCACCACAGCAAGGTGAATACTGTACATCTTCTTTTTATTTATTTTTTTTACATGAACAAAAATAAGGAGTTTTGGCTTTAATAACACTTTTTTTTTCCTGTGGCAGTTTGTGGTAAATTTATATTTTATGGGCAAAATGTTTTCTGGGGGTTAGAGATGGCCCTTAAATTATCACCGTCCAGCTCTTGATGCCTTCAACTAACATAAACCTAAAGTAATAAAAATAATAATAAAAAAGAATTCTTATGCAAGTGACAATAAAGTCAGAACTAATTAAAACACTAAACATTCTGGACCAAAAAAATGTATCTTAAATCTTTTGTGCCAGGTTAGTGAGGTCAGTTTGTGCTGGCAAAACTACAAACTATGGATAAATGATTTTTAAAAGAGAGAACTTAAATTTTAAGAAAAAAACAATGATCTTCTTCTTTCAGCTTTTCTGCCACAGCGAGTCATCTTCCTCTGCATCCTCTGTCCTCACTCCACCTACCTCCATGTCTTCTCTCACTTCATCCATATATCTCCTCTTTGTATTTTCTCTGGCAGCTGCATTTCTAACATCTTTCTACCAATATACCCACTGTCCCTCCTTTGGACATACCCAAACCACTGTCCCTCCTCTGGACATGTCCAAACCATCTCAGTCTGGCCTCTTTAACTTTATCTCCCAGTTTTTCAACCTGTGCTGTACCTCTGATCTAATTCCTAATCTTATCCAGCCTTGTCACTTCTAAGGAGAACATCAACATCTTCATTTCTGCCACTTCCAGTTCTTTCTCCTGTCTTTTTGTCAATGCCACTGTCTCCAGACCATACAATATAGCTGGTCTCACCACTGTCTTGTAAACTTTTCCTTTGACCTTTGCTGTCACCCTTTTGTCGCAATTCACTCCTGAAACTTTTCTCCATCCACTTCATCCTTCCTGGACTCTTTTTTTCACCTCTTTACCACATTGCCCATTTGCCTGGACAGTGAACCCCAAGTACTTGAATCCTTCACTTTCCATCTTCCCATCACAGTCTCCTCACTTGTTAGAACATTATCATTCATTCCTATCTTTAACAAGCCTAACCTACTGCACATTCTTTCCAGCCTGATCCCTCTGTTTCGCCAATCAGTACAAGTCCTTCTTGCCCTCTTCAGTGTCCAGCCTCCCATACAACTCATCCACCTTGTACTTTGGCTTAGCTACCTCCCTCTGCTCTATGTTGCACCTCCTTATATTCCGGTCTCCTCTCTTCAGTCCTCTCACTGTCATATTTCTTCTTGGCTAATGTCTTTTTTTGAATAACTTCCTGCGCTTCACTACTCCACCACCAAGTTTTCTTTTCTCTGTCCAAGTGACACACCTAGTACCTTCCTACCTGTCTCTCTAATTACTGTTGCTGTAGTAGTCCAGTCGTTTGGAAGCTCTTTCTTACCACCCAGTGTCTTTAACAGCTCCTCTCTGAACCCCTCACAACATTCTTCCTTCCTCAGCTTCCTCCATTTGGTCTTCTCTGATTTTATTATTTTTCTCTTCTTCACAACAACAGTCATTCTACATACAACCATTCAATGCTGTTTGGCCATTCTCTCCCCTGCCACAACCTTACAGTCCCCAATCTCCCTCAGGTTTCTTCTTCTACACAGAATGCAGTCGACCTGCATATTCCTTCCTCCACTCTTATAGGTCACGCTTATGTTTTTCTTTCTTGTGGAAATAGGTGTTGACTACAGCCATTTCAATTCCATTGGCATAATCCACCACCATCTGTCCTTCCTGATTTCTTTCCTTGACACGAAACCCACCCATCACTTCCTCATCCCCTCTGTTTCTTTCACCAACATGTCCATTCAGTTCAGGTCTGCTCTGATCACCACTCTCTCCTCCCTGGGAATCCTCTCTATCACTTCATCCATATTCTTCATAAATTTATCTTTCTACTCCACATCACATCCAACATACCCACTGGAAACGTTTGGCATCAGACCTCCTACTTCTACCTTCAGACACATCACCCTATCTGACACTCTTTTCACTTCTAGTACATTCTTTGCCAACTCCTCCTTCAGGACCACCCCTACTCCATTTCTCTTTCTATACACACCATGGCAAAACAGTTTGAACCCTGCTCCAATGCTACGAGCCTTGCTGCCCTTCCACTTGGTCTCTTGGACACATAAAACATCTACCTTCCTTCTCTGCATCATGTCAGCCAGCTCTCTACCTTTGCCTGTCGTTGTCCCCTCCCACATTTAGAGTTGCCACCCTTCTTCTCCCACCATTCTTGTCTTTCCTTTCCTTCCTCTGTTTCCTGACATGTTTCCCTCCTCGTGGTCTTCGATTAAGAAAAACCAATGATAAAAATAATAAAATTCTAAAAAACCTTTTTTTGTTTGTTTGTTTGTTTTTTACAAATGCTTAATCTTGAAAGTGTATCAATATGTTCAAATAGTTCAAGAGACATTTTTGACTAAACATACTGTGGAACAAATTTATAACTGGATTTTTTTGAAACCCTAAAGGTGTCTTCTGACATCTTTCTGGCAAAGTATCTATCTAAGAAGCTTTTAATCATGCATTTTTCAGCATACAAGTTTAACACGGGTTAATTAACAACTGTGTACCAAGGTGTGTTGTTGATTCGTAGTAAAGTTTTTGAAACTATTAAACAGAAACAGAATTTTAAAAAGTCCCTACAGAAACAGAATATTCTGTTCTGGAACACTGTGCTCATATTTCTGGTTCATGTGTTCCTTTATTTGTTTATGCAATTGCTCATCAGGTTCCTTGATTCAGCGGTGTGTTAAAGGTGCGTTTGCTCACAGAGAGCAGAGTGATAGTTATATTAACAGCACTGTAAAAGGGTGACTGTTGAACACGGAGGCCATCGTCTCTGTTTAACGATGGATGGGTTCTCTTCACAACCCAGCCCATCACAGAAGAGCAACATCATCAGGCCTGGACTCTGCGGTCTACACTCCTCTCCAGGCCAGCAGTCACTCTTTCAGGGGTGAAGATGTTCACATCCTTGATAGATCGGATCAATGGTTTGAGAGAGGAGTAAAGGAAGCCATTTTTGTGAAGAGAACCCGTCCATTGTTAAACGGGTGGAGTGAGGCCTCCGTGTTCAACTGTTCCCCTCTTATAATGCTAGTATCACTCAACCCTCTGTGAATAGCAAGTGACCATCGAGGGTGCTAACAATCGATTGTTAGGCTGATGTTCCTCTTTTTACATGTGAACCTCTAGTTCTGGATGTCACCAGCAAACTGGTTGATCCACTATGAGAAGTTGTTGTTTATAAGACTGAGTTTGTTGCAGCTCCTCAGACTGAAGAAGTCTTTTGGATAAAAGACAAAACGTTTCAACAAAGCTGAATCCATCCAGAGGAACTGACTCAGCCTAGTTAGATTTATGTACCTGGATTATTGAGCATGCATCAGGGCAGTTCTCTTGAATGTTTCATAGAAATTCAATTCTCATGCAAGTTCTGTCTTCACTTGTTTTTATTGTGCTTTCTCCTGTCAGTGAGCACACTTCTCAGAAGAAGCTGGACATGTGCTCAGGCTTGTGTGAGCAAAACGTCATTAAGGTTTCTGAGACGTTTTTGTGTTGAATAACCATCTCTGAGCTCCCAGTTGTCGTAAAGCTGCGCTCATCTTTGTGACGCAGCAGGAGACTTTTATCAGTTCAGACGTCATGAACTAAAAAAATGCTGGATATTGGATGGACTGTGTTGACTTTGGGCTTGGTGATGTGACGTCATCTGCTGAGTCAGCTAATCGATTGTTCAACGCAGGCAGAAAAGCTCAATTTTGTCTGTCAGAAGAAAGGTATTATTCCCCTCCATTTAAACCAACATCAACATTTCAGTGTTACTACCTCTTTATGAGGTTATAAAAAACAGGATTATTTGTCTTTAAATGCAAGCATAACATTAGAGACTCCATCTTTCTCCATCCAGCCCCTGGTGTTGGCAGCATGCTCTGAGTGTTTTGCATTTGGAGTGTGGATGCCTTGTAGGAGACTTTGTTTCAAACTGTCTCTTTCCTGGTTGGGGCCTCATATTTCTGTGAGGCCTCTGGGAGTTATAACTTCTTATCAGTCCTTCTGCTCCATCCAAATCTAGTAAAAAAAAAAGGGGTAATTTTTTTTATGTCCAAAAGGTATTTCTATGTAAGAACACACACTCAAATCAATTCAAGCAAAGCAACACACAATAATGACAATATACCCATGTCTTAAGACCAGGTTAATGCATCAGCACTCATTTCCGTTCATTATTTATTTTGCAATATTGTAATGAAGAGATCATTAATCAGTTCATGTGTCTTCTGTACCTTTTTTTCTTCAATCTAAATCACCCCGTAGGTGTTTCTTTTAAGCTTTTCCAGCAATTAAGGTACTGAAGCAGAGGTTTTTAGTTTTTAAGTTAGGCTTTAAGGTATTGAAGGTCTCATTCAGGATACTTCTAATATGACTTTCAGTATTGATATATTTTAAACCTTTGAACTATCGTCTTTTTCAGTTAATTCCTCTCTCATTGATAATACATTAGGAGTCTATAACATCCTTTTAAAATCATACTGCATTTGAACTTTAATCTTAACCCCTAGAAAGTCCATTCGACTGTCACAAATGCTTCAGCCTTTTGATATCTAGAACCGTTCTTGTAAAAATTAATCTTGGCCTGTTAAAGTTTTCGATGGAGATGTGAAAGGTCACAGATGTTTTTCACTTATTAATGTCAAATGTTATATAACTCATATTATCGTGTGTCTGTCTGTTAAGGGTTGTTACGATTGGATTGAGAGCTGCATAAGCATGGAGCCTTTCACTCGAATAAGCAAGGAGGCTGCAAGAGTCGTTTGACCTTGCCTTTGTCTGATAATATTATAAAAAGACACTTCCTCATGCTCTCTTTGAGCAGACTTGGAGATGAAGTGTCATGTAAAAATCTTGCCTTCTTGTATTTCTACCTCTGTTCCATCTTGCAAGATTAAACCTGGGATTAAGAAAATTATCTACCTCTCTTGTGTGGCATATTTATTTAATGAGCTACAAGGATAATATTAAATTAGCCTAACAGTTTTGATGTCTCTCATCTGAGAATGTTCAATTTATTGAAAAGCTGGTTTATTTTTGTTTTTTCAGCTGTTTCTTGCCCCGTTTTTTTAGCTTATTTCTGATTATTTGAGCGTCTATTAATTTTTCATCTAGTTTCCACTCCTGAGCTAAATTTAAGGTGTTTATTTTATTGTATGAATGTATACTAATACTATCTAAGACTTACTAAATCTACCAAAAAAAATGTCCATTTTTACAGCCATATGCAAACTTCGTACTCTGAAGTAGCTTTGATGAGAAACTTAAATATGATTATGCAAAACGTATGCTTCCAGAAGTAATGAAGTAATGTGATTTGTTTTGATCCTGTCTGTATACTAGAGTATTGGCCATTCAGTTATTATCTGCTGCTGTTTGTATCTATATTTTTATTTTTTTTTGTTTTACTGTCTGCTGTGCTTGTTTGTTTCTATTGTACAGCACTTTGGTTGGTCTTGTTGCTGTTTTAAGTGCTCTATAAATAAATTGGTATGGTATGGTAATACATGCTTACCATACCATTTTATTTATAGAGCACTTAAAACAGCTACAAGGCTAACCAAAGTGCTGTACAGACAGAAAAACAGGCAACACACAAAATAATATACAAAATGAGGTAAATCAGAATATAAACATAAAAACGATGCAGATAATAAATATGACGACTAACCAGTGTGGAGCGTACAGGTTCAAAACACAAATCATCTGGTGTTGAAAGCTACTGAATAGTAGTGGGTTTTTAAATGGGACTTGAAAACTGAGACGGAGGGGGCCTGTCAGACAAGCAGAGGTAACTCGTTCCAGAGTCTTGGTCCTGCAACAGAGAAGGCCCTGTCACCTCTGCACTTAAGACGAGTTCCTGGAACTGTGAGGAGCAACTGGTCCGCTGACCTCAGGGAACGTGGTGGGACATACGGCTGTAGCAGATCAAAGAGATGGGGGGTGCGAAACTGTTCAGCGATTTGTAGACATACATGAGTATCTTGAACTGGATTCGAAGGTGAACCGGTAGCCAGTGCAGTGAGGCCAAAACTGGTGTAATGTGCTCTCTTTTGCCTGTACTGGTTAAAAATTGGGCTGCTGCATTCTGGACCAGTTGTAGTCGTGCAATGTAGGTCTGACTGATACCAAACAGGAGTGAATTGCAGTAATCAAGCCTAGATGTAATGAATGCATGTATTACTGTCTCCAGGTTGTTTTTGGACAATATGGGCTTCAGTTTAGACAGCCGCCTCAGTTGGAAGAAACATGATTTAACAATCATGTTTACATGATTTTTAAGTCTCAGGGAAGGGTCCATTATCACGCCCAGATTAGTGACTCTTTGTTTTTCTGACAGGGTTAGAGCGGAAAGGCCGATGCAGTGGTTTGTGATTGTGTCATTGGGAAGGAACAACATGACTTCAGACTTCTTTTCATTGAAACTTAAGAAATTTAAAGCCATCCAATTCCTGATGTCAGCCAGGCAGTCGAGCATGTACTATTGTGTCTTAGGGGGAAGTAAATTTGACAGTCATCGGCGTAGAAGTGAAAGGGTATGTTGTGTTTCTGGAAAATAGCACCAAGTGGCAGCAGGTATAAAGAGAATAGGAGGGGACCCAGGATGGACCCCTGCGGAACCCCCCATTTAAGCTCTGCCGTTGCAGAACTAAAATTCTTGATGGAGACACAAAAGGATCTGTCAGCGAGGTAGGATCTGAACCAATTAAGGGCTGCTTTGTTAATGAGAGGATAAATTATATTTTTAAAGTGTACGTAAGTGTGAAAATAAAGTTGCAGGATGAACCTTCTGTCCCAGTCACCACAGCAAGGTGAATAGATCACTTTTTTTTACATGAACAAAAATAGAGAGGTTTGGATTTAATAACATTATGGTAAATGTATTATTCATGTTATATGGGCAAAGTATTTCCTGAGTGTTAGCAATGGCCCGTAAATCATCACCGCCAAGCTCTTGATGCCTTCAACTAACAACTATACCTAAAGTATGTTTGTTTGTTTGTTTGTTTGTTTTTTATAAATATTTAACAGTGAGAATATATCAATATATTCAAATAGTTCAAGAGACATTTTTCACTATGCATGCTAACTGTGGAAAAAAATTCTAACTGGATTTTAAAAGAAGGCCCTAAAGGTGTCTTCTGACATCTTCCTGGCAAAATATCTATCTAAGAAGTTTTTAGTCATCCATTTTTCAACATACAAGATTAACAAGGGTTAATCAATAGCATTATGTGTAACAAGGTAGTAAAGTTTTTGAAACAGAATATTCTGTTCTGGAACACTGTGCTCATATTTCTGGTTCACGTGTTCCTTTATTTGTTTATGCAATGTAAAAAATTGCTCATCGGGTTCCTTGATTCAGCGGTGTGTTAAAGGTGCGTTTGCTCACAGAGAACTGAGTGATACTGTAATAACGGTGTTGTAAAAGGGTGACAGTTGAACACGGAGGCCACGCTCCTGTTTAATGATGGATGGATTCTCTTCACAACTCAGCCCATCACAGAAGAGCAACATCGTCATGCCTGGACTCTATGGTCTACACTCGTCTGCAAGCCAGCAGTCACTCTCATAGTTGCCAATAGGGGTGTAACAATACATCGATTTAAATTGATATATCGATTAAATGATTAATGATCCGATTATATCGTGACAAAACTAAAATATCGATTCATATCGCCATCTTTAAAATACGCTTTTATTTTGAAATTCCCGAGGTATGTCTGCGTCACCATGTCCATGCGTGGCTGCGCTCTGCGACTGCCTCAGCAACATGGCAGACGAGGCAGAAAACACAGATAATGAAATTCACTCTCCTGCTGGATCAACACTGGAAATATTTTGGATCCCGACAGAAAGACGGCTCAACAGACAAAACTCATGCCGTATGCAGCAGGTGCCAGTGTGATTTAAAATACTTGGGAAACACAACAAATTTGGTCGTTCACCTTAAGAAGAAACACGGCATTGATAGACAGGTTATGTAAACTCAATTTCTATTTTTGTTTCTGAGAAATGTGAGACTATACTGAACAGGTTATTTATTTTTATTTTTTGCATTCATTTGTATTTTGCTTTGTGTGTTACCTGTTGTTCTGTCTGTACAGCACTTTGGTTGGCCTTGTCGCTGTTTTAAGTGCTCTATAAATAAAATGGTATGGTATTAATTAAAAATATATATTTTTATTTAAATGTCTGGTGCCTGTAATAACAGAAATAAAATGGTTAAATCATATTTGACTTGTTTTTGTAAATTTATTTATATGTAAATGACGTGGGCATTTGATATCGTAATATTTCGATCGCAGACTTGTGAATCGAATAGAATCAAAATCGTATCGTGACAGACGTTGTCATATCAAGAAAAATCGTATCGTCATACAAACAAATCAATATAATATCGTAATGTGATAAAGCTGGTGATTTACACCTCTAGTTGTCAAGTACGCTTATTATAAGTGACTTTGGGCTTGTTTTTTTATAAAGTCGCTTGCAAATCTTGTGAGTCACGTTTTTTTGGACTTGTTTTGAACGTGAAGTTGCTTATTTGGGCTTGACTTTCTTTCCAAGTGAAACTAGTTGATTATCTCCCAGCACCGCACAATAAAGCAAAAGAAGAGTGGTAGTAGGTAGTTTGTCCCTTCCACGCCCCCGTTTCCTGTTTATCGCTCCCGCCCAAGTTGACAAGGCGACAGGCACACCCAAACAAACACTCATACTGTGGCCGACCACTAGGGGGCTCCTTCACACCCAGATGTCAGGATGTTTTGTTTTTAAAAATATGTAGAAAAAATATGATTTACGTATTTGTTACATATGCAAAATGTATTGTTTCTCAGAGCTTAAAAGTATGTTATTCAAAGTGTTTAGCATAATTTTACTGTTGTTTATGTGTAATGCCATAATAAATGTATGTTTATACTGTTTTAAAACAGCCTCTGTTTTACACAATGTGGTGGGTTGCCAGTTGGGCTTGTTTTCATAGAGCTGGTTGCTTGTTTCTAACATTTAGATCTGGCAACACTGGTCACTCTTCAGGGATGAAGATGTGCACATCCTTCTTAGAGAGCAATGCTCGTTTGATTGAGGAGTAAAGAACGCCATCTTTATGAAGAGAACCCGTCCATCATTAAACAGGGGCGGAGGTCTCTGTGTTCAACTGTCCCCCTCGTTCAATGCTGTAATACTAGAATCACTCGGCATCCTGTGAAGAGCAAGCGACCATCGAGGGTGCTAACAATCGATTGTTAGGCTAATGTTCCTCTTTTTACATGTGAACCTCTAGTTCTGGATGTCACCAGCAAACTGGTTGATCCACTATGAGAAGTTTTTTTATAAGACTGAGTTTGTTGCAGCTTCTCAGACTGAAGAAGTCTTTTGGATAAAAGACAAAATGTTTCAACAAAGACGAATCCATCCAGAGGAACTGACTCAGCCTAGTTAGATTTATGTACCTGGATTATTGAGCATGCATCAGGGCAGTTCTCTTGAATGTTTCATAGAAATTCAGTTCTCATGCAAGTTCTGTCTTCACTTGTTTTTATTGTGCTTTCTTTCTCCTGTCAGTGAGCACACTTCTCAGAAGAAGCTGGACATGTGCTCAGGCTTGTGTGAGCAAAATGTTATTAAGGTTTCTGTGACGTTTTTGCTTTGAAAAACCATCTCTAAGCTCTCAGTTGTCGTAAAGCTGCGCTCATCTTTGTGACGCAGCAGGAGACTTTTATCAGTTCAGATGTCATGAACTAAAAAAAATGCTGGATATTGGATGGACTGTGTTGACTTTGGGCTTGGTGATGTGACGTCATCTGCTGAGTCAGCTAATCGATTGTTCAACGCAGGCAGAAAAGCTCAATTTTGTCTGTCCTATGATTTCAAATTACTAAAAATGCATGCGTTTAAGCAGACGTTTGACCTCGAGTCAGACAGTTAACGTTTGCTGAAGTTGGATTATTATTTTATTTTTTTTAAACATCTACCAACAAAATTATCAACATAATGTCACTAAATTTTTTATGGACATATGCAAATTTCCTACTATAGAGTAGTTTTAATGAGAAACTTAAACACGATTAAAAGTCAATGCAAAACTTGTGCTTCCTGAAGTAATACGTGCTTTTAGTGAGAGGATAAATTATACTTTTAAAGTGTACGTAACTGTGAAAATAATTTCTAATTTTATGAAGTTGTTACAGATTCAATGATTTTATTGCACTGCATGTTTTTTTTAAGTAGACATATTGATTCTCTGCAAAATGTCAGTCGGTCATTTCAATCTAAATGGAAACCTGAACAGAACAGTTGGAGTAATTTTGTTTCTACAAATACACAACAAGCTTCGCACTTGAGTCTAAATATAATAAGCCCAGAGTGTGTGTGTGTGTGTGTGTGTTTGCATTCAGGCTCTGGGCCCTGCACCGAAGTGGTGCTCGTTCCTTGACAGCCTAACGGAGGAGCTGGAGGAGAATCCAGAGAGCGCCGTGTACGATGACTACAAGTTTGTCACCCGGAAGGACCTTGAAAATCTGGGTGAGATGAAGTGCCTTAAAGTTCTGCAGCAAACACAGGCTATAAACGGATTGTTGCATTTAAAAAGGGGTAACTTCAAACTGAATCAAAGTGAGCCTTTCTGCTGCTGAAAGGGTAGGTAGAGTCTGATTTGAGGCCTGCAGAGTAGCCGAGAGGTTTTAGGTAAGAAAAGTAGGGTAGAGGGAGGGAGACGACACCAGAGGGGTTGAATGAACACTGGAATGCAGGCTCAGCAGTAAAGAGATCAAATGACAAGAAAGCAGAAGAGTGGTTGGCTTGTGCGGAATAAAGGGGTGTGGGGGTTGGTCCTCGAGGACAGCAGTGTTGATTTACAGGAGCCTCGTAACGCAGCCCTCTTACGTAACCACTCTGAGGTTTCTGAGTACAACCTATTGATGCAGTTTCCAGTAAATTACTCCACGTTCTGTGTCCTGTTTGAGGATTGCAGGCTTGAACTCATCAAATATGTCCTCCGATAGTTCCAGACATCCAGCTGCTACTAGCTACGCTCGTGAACTTCCCACATGTTCTCAGCTTTGATTTACTGCGTCAGTAATGTCTGTGGTTTTCTTTCACACGAGGAAAGAATGTGTGAATAATCTTACGTTTTGTTAAATGTACTGAAGCTTTTATCAGGATCAGCTTCACCCCAACTCTTGAACATCATTTGGTTTGAAAGGTTCATTAAATTATTGAGGTATTATGTCATCCAGTACTTGTGATCATAAATTTATGTACTGGTAAAAAAAACTGTCATCTTATGTCATCACTAAAAGACTGCGTTGTTCATCAGATTTAATGAATGAATGGGATTTTTGTTTGTTTCTTTCTTTCTTTCTCTTTACAGGTTTGTCTCACTTGGTGGGATCATCTTTCCTGAGGGCCTACATGCACGGCTTTTTCATGGATATACGACTTTATCATAAGGTTGAAAGTTTATGGCTGTATCATCTTGTTCTTGCATGTTTTGAGATGTTATTTGGAGTCAATACTGGTTCTATGGTAATCAGATCATTCTGAAAATATGCCAAAAATGATGTATTCATGTTTGGTTCTGCCCCAGGTGAAAGTCATGGCTAACCCTTTTGCATACGAAGAGTACCGCAAGGATAAAATCCGTCAGAAGATTGAAGAGTCCAGAACACAGAGAGTTCAGATTAAGGTGAGAAATTCTGGCAGCATTTTTTATTTTTCCTGTTTGATCCACTTATCTCAAGTTCATGTTGTTCTTCTCCCCCCCCCCTTCTTCATTTGTTAAAATGTATCAATCTTGTAGTGAACACGTGGGTACGTGCCACTAGTTGTAGTATGACAATATATGAGATATATATTGATACAATATACACGAGTTCCTCATCTTTCTGACTGTGTAATGTCGTGCATTGAATTTAACAAAAATGTAACGAGAGACGTCATTTATCTTTGACCCATCAAAATGAATGCGGTCATTTATTTTCAGAATCAAAGTTTAACATCAAACATTTACATTAATTTGGCAAAATATGAAAATAATAACAGACAAGTTTCACAGAAAATGAGCATCAATCACTCGGCGGTGAACGAGGACTTTGCTTCAGATATTTCTAAAATATCTGTACTGATTTTATGAGAAAGAGGAGAGTTTTAAGATGACATGGAGATTTATCTTACAGAGAACTATGTGAGGGAATTAATCTGTTTGACCAGAACGTGCACGCTTCATCAGATCTCAGCTCGCCTCCGGTACACTTTAGTCGAAGAAGAGACCGTTACCTGGTAGATGATAGATCAGCTCGATAGAGAATCCTCCAGACCTTTCAGCGTCTCCGTTGAGAGCGGCTGAAATCCTTAGATAGTCGTGTGTGGTTTGTTCAAACAGAAGTTATAATTCCAAAACGTCTCTGGACCATCTTGAATGCGTTTGCACCCAAGAATACTGAACTCCTTTCATTCTTCAGAACTTTCAGACTCTTAATTGTCAGCAACTCTGTACTCTCGAATCCTCCGGAATTCTTCTGAATTCTCTTCCCTTCTAACATGAACTGGGAAGTTGCCACATTTAAAATGGGTCGACTTCCGGTTCATTTGAGAGCTTTTGATTGGTCGATGGACCAGAAAGAGGTGTGTTTTTGTGATGTAAGATGTTATCATAAGTCAAGGATTGTTTTCAACATACAGAAAAGATTATTGCAGACGACCAGACTTCGTGGAGTCTCACGCTGTTGTATCTTCTCAAATAGTAAAACATGACATTTCTTTTTCAGTAAACATTTAGTTGACCGAAGCTTCAACTTTCACATACTTACATTACTTGGCTCATTTCAGACAGAGAATCAAGAAATGCATATTAACCTGATTTCTTCTTTAAATGAGGAATAAAAATCATTACTTACTGTTTATGTAAAATAAAAATGAGTAGTTCTTTCCAACCTGTAAGCATTGAATGGAACTAACACAATTTGATTATCAAACATTTGTAAAACAGTAAATGATTATAGAGAATTGTCTTTTCTGCTTGATTAATTCAAGAAAGAAAGTCACCAGATGGCTCAGACTGTATTCAGATCAATGAAAATAACAGTCTCTGTCCATCTGATAGATTTGAGGTCATCAGGGTCAGATCAGGGTCAGATCAGGGTCAGATCAGGTTCACTACAATCTCAATAACTGCTCTGATCAAACAGGATTACTCTGGTTAATACCAACCCAGCTGTTGCGTCACAGCTAAAAACAAACTTTCTTCACATCCTGTCGTACTCATTACAAAAGTGAAACAATGGTTCTCAAAAATGTCATGTGAAGATGTCAGTAATGTTTTTTTTTTTTTGTCTCTCAGCTGATTTAATCAAAGTTTCGTTTGTTGTTTGTGTAATAGTGTAAAAAAAATCTGTTTTGATTGAGACAGAAGCTTCCTAAAGTGAACAAGGATCTGGCTCTCAAACTGATGGAGGAGGAGGAGGATGGAGCAAAGGTTGGGGCTTCTAGGAAAAAGAAGAGCAAGGTATGATGGATATCAGGATGGCCACACCCTGTTTGTGCCCTGAAATCACTGCCTCTGAAGTTTTGTTTGTATTTAGTTTTGTGTGGTGACGTCTTAAATGATCAAATCAACAACAATCAAGACAAAACACATGATTCGTCATCCCATCCAGCGTTTTTCCTTCAGATATTTTTGATTTCTACATGCTGACAAATTATCACAGCTTCCTAAAACCCTGACTCACTCTGAAAATATTACCATACATGGTATAATTTATTTAACCATGAACTCAAACATATCTTTTTTTTATTTTTTTTTTATCACAACTACAGGCGCTCCCTAGCATACTAGGAGACGATCGTTTCAAGGTGATGTTTGAAAACCCAGAATTCCAAGTGGACGAGCAGAGCGAGGAGTTCCGGTTGCTCAACCCCATCGTCTCCAAGGTGGGACAGAAAAGAAAGAAGAAGCTGCGTCTGCTGGCGGAGCAGGCTACTGCTCAACAGGTAACGCCGATTCATGCTGTGGCTGCAGCTCCTGGCCTCATGTCTACTCCTCTTCAAGTATTTTAAATTATCTTTGTCTCTCAAGGCGGCTGACGACGAAGAGGAGCCGGAAGGAAAAGCCAGCTCCGAGGAGGAAAGCTCTGACGATGACAAGAGCTGGGTGGAGGAGGTGAGGGAGCAGCGGAGGTTACTGTGGCAAGAGGGCAGAGATAAGCGAAGGCAGGACAGGAAGGAAGCTGACCGCAACACCGTCCTGCTGGAGCCGGACCAGAAAGAAGGGGGGGGGTCCTCAAACATGGCTGAGAGCAAGACAAAGAGCCAGCCGCAGTTTTATCAGCTCAAAGCTGGAGAGGAATTCAGAAGTTTCAACAGCATGGCGCTCAAACACAAGATGCAAAAGTAAGTGCTTTTTAATGTGAAGAATTCTGTTACAAAGTACCCAAAAAACACCTTTTGTGCTGCCTGGTTTAAAATTATAAACTATTACAAGATTACACAAAATGCAGGTGTGTAAATTCTAGTGTTTGCACGGCTTAGTTGATTCTGACTGATGACTGTGTTGTCGTTTAGGGTTTCTCTGGAGGATCGGCTGAGACTGGAGGAAAAGTCGGGCGTCAGCAACATTGTCAACACAGCAGTGGGCAGCAAACAGCTGACCTTCACTCTCAAAAAGGTGCGCAGGTCATTTCTGTGTGTAAGCTATTGTCGTTCCTGTAAATGGTTGAGTTGCTTCAACACAGTGACCAATATAAAAAAAATTGTGAACCATAAAAAATGGTGCAATGAGTGGGTTTAAAATGAAGAAAATCTTCTTTTAGCTGTTCTCTCTTCAGAGGTCTCCACAGAGAATCATCCTCCTCCATCTCGTTCTGTCCTCTGCATCCTCTGTCCTCACTCCACTACCTCCATGTCTCCTCTAACTTCATCTCCTCTTTGTCTTTTTTCCTGGCAGCTGCATTTCTAACATCCTTCTACCAATATACCCACTGTCCCTCCTCTGGACATGTCCAAACCATCTCAGTCTGATCTCTCTAACTTTATCTCCCAGTTGTTCAACCTGGGCTGTACCTCTGATGATCTCATTCCTAATCTGATCCATCCTTGTCACTCCTATGGAGAACCTCAAGATCTTCATTTCTGCCACTTCCTGTTCTGTTTCCTGTCTTTTTGTCAATGCCACTGTCTCCAGACCATACCACATACCTGGTCTCATCACTGTCTTGTAAACCTTTCCATTGTCCTTTGTTGCCACTCTTTTATCACAAATCACTTCTAAAAAAATTCTCCATCCACTCCATCCTGCCTGGGCTCTCTTTTTCACCTCTTTACTGCACTTCCCATGTCCCTTTTTCATCCCTTTTCCCTTCTACTTCTTCAACAAGGTAAAGAGGGGAAGGGAATAAATTGTATTTAAGTTGATATTAAAGAACTACAAAAACCAGTGCAACACATTCCACTTGATTTCCAATAAAAGGTGACAAAATACAGCAATACAACAAAACACCAGTGTAACAAAGAAAGATTTGAAGAAAATCTAGTTTGGTGTAGGTCCTTACTCTGCAGTCTTAAGTTTATTTTTGTTGTTTTTTTAATACAAGTAAAGCTTTCTCCAAAAACCCGTCTAAAACAGCAACTGGACTTCTTTTCTGTAGGTAAAGCTGTTTCATTAACCATCCAGGAAAATCTTGATATTTGAATGTTGCAATTAAATTGATGTTGAAAACTAGTCACTGCCTTGGTCACCAAGTGATGGAATCACACAGCACACGTTTAATGAACTTCCTGGTTTTTGTTTTCCCCCTCTGTGCAGTCGGAGCAGCAGAGGAAACAGCAGCAGGCGGACCGGGAACACCACGAGGAGAGGAAGAAGCTGAGGCGCTCTGCCGGACACCTGAGCAGCAGCCGAGGGAGAGGCTGGGGCAGCAGAGGAAGAGGAAGAGGACACTTCTGAAGAGACTGGACAAGTAAAGACAGATGAAACAGAACTGTTCTCAAACTAAAGTCCAAATTGTTTAGTATTATTGTTATTATTATTTACCTCTAAACAGTAGGGGAGAGTTGCAGACAAGAAGACTAGAAATGAAGTGACAAGCCTGTCCTCCTGGGTGGTTTTTACGTCCTCTCTGTAAACACTGCATCTTTCAAAAGGTGTCAGTTTGTGTATAAATGTAAAAACAGACTAGGGTATGTACGTCTTTACTGCAGATAATTCAGCATGAGGAACTTAAAGAGGGTTGAGTTCCTGAATGACTCTTTTTAACAGTCAGTTGTGTCCAACCATCAGTTGTAGATGTGGACGAGAAATGTATTTTTATCATGTTTGAAAATGAAAATTGTTGCTCTAACACAACTACTTTTACAATACATTATGTTTCATCCAAGGTTTACTTTTCTGTGTTTTTTTTTTTTTTATTGTTTAAAATCAATGTTTAGATTATTTGCATACCAAATGCATCAAGACATCCATAGTATGTCTTAATTACAGCAGATTGTTACCCATAAACCAAGAGTAAGAGCAGGAAGAGAAACATACTTTAGTATTTAGGAATCAAATACCTGATGTTTTTACCGATCCACCCCAAGTTATTCCGAGCAGATAATTCCTGTCAAATATGATTACCATTAGTCCTTGCCTAGAAGTTTATTTTAAACTCATCAGATGTCAACTTGATTTTTCCATAAGACCCAATCATCATGTTTTGTGACTGAAAATTCCAGTAAAACCATCATTTCAAATTCATATTTCACTCTGGACTTTTGCATTTACATCCCAATTTACTCTTGTTGCAGCCCTAAAAAGGAACTATGTGGCGAAATGTGCTTATATAAATTGACAATTTGCTCATCAGCTGCTGTTGTCTTTCTAGCTTTTTCTCACATTGATCTTTAATTTTTCCTTTTTGTCATTTGACACTAAATCTTATCTGCAAACAGAGCTGTATTTGAAATAAATTGACAGTGGTAGCAAATCTTTGAAATGAACAGCTCTGTGGAGATCCTCAGCAGAGTGGATGAGTGACTTCTGATGACAGATCTGCATCCTTGGTTCCTCCTCTGTGTTGGGACATCAGTTACACTGTTTTTCTGTGCAACAAGTAAGTATGTCATCTGATGTTGTTGCAGGTAAAGTGTCCTCTTTTTCTTTCACAGTAGTTTGGTGTCACCATGATAAGTGACAATTAGGACAGAGGAGGTACAGCCCTAAAAACAAAAATATAGAACCCAGCTGCATCCCGTGTTTGAGTTTAGAGGCATTTTCAAGTTTTAGACCAGCATCATGAAGGCCTGGAAATTATTTTATTTTATGAAATGTATGCAGCATTACTCATACTTTATTTCTAATGATCAACTCCACTCAGGTTTTTTTTTTTTTTTTTTTTTTTACCCTCAAAAGCACTTATTCACAGCAAAAGTTTAGTTTAATACAGTCCAATATTTTTTCTTCCAATTTTATTGTGTTCAATATAATGACTGTTATAAAACTGCAACCAAGAAACCAGCAGATCACATAAAATTTTGTTTTTAGTTCTCCATGTTGAGTTTATGGTGCAGCTGGGAGACTTTTCCTTTTGCTAGGAAGAGTCCTCAAGCAGAACCAAAAAGGATGACCATCTGCTTTGCCCAGCTGAGGACTGAGAGGACGGAAACATTTGAGGCCAAGAACTCAGGCTATATAGGAAAAAAGTCATAAGATGCAATCAGTACAGTGCAAAAAAAAAAACCTTGTTCCAACCTTTTACATATTTGCACTTTTTATCCTTTTCATGCTTTGTTTTATGAGCAAATTACCAAACACTGGCACATAACATTTAAAGCTTTGGGTCCTTCCATCTCTTTTTTTTTGCCTGCAAATGGGTCATATCACTAAAATATGCTGATGCAGCCGTTTCAACAAGTTTTAGGCCAACCCAGAAACACACAAAAGATGTCCCAGTGAAAATATGGTCGCCTACTCTTTTTTTTTTTTTTTTTTTTTTGTTTCCCCATCTCCACAGAGGTGATCAAACACAAAAACTTGGCAACTCGCACCAAAAGTAAAAAAAGATGATGAGTCAGCAGAGCCCGATTTAACAATAGGAATACAAAAGACCAAGTATGGCAGCAGAGTGGTCAGGTGTTATACCAGTTTAAAAAAATAAATATAAGTCTGGTGATAGTTTGATATGTTTATGAGATATTCTCTTAACTCCTGCTATTTCTGCAAGAAAGCTGGGTATTTTCTTTAAAAGATAGCAACAGCTTTCAACTTTGTGCAGCCACGAAGGAGTTCAGTCAGCACACATCCACATGAACAAAGCTTCAAGTGCCTTTTTATATAAAGGTTTTGTGGCAACATGCCTGACACCACAGCCAAGCCTAAATTACAAGCAACACGTTCTGTGGATCAGAGAAAATGTGCAGCTTTATCTTTTTCCATGAAATATCTGAAACTAACTTGCCTCACTATTCTATCTTACTTTATTCCAGACTGAATTGGCAAAATAAAACCTGACTGTCATGTTTTTTACATATTTACACGTCCACATGCTTCTTGAAGTGACTTAAACGTGACCAAGATGTCAGACGGCAGCAGCATCTGTTCAGGTTATCTGTCTGGCTCAGTGAGGAATGTTTACCCAAATTGAGGTTAAGCCTTATTGGATTTTGCTTGGTAACCTGTTGCCACCTGTAATCCCCATCTTCTGACACATCACTGGCTGTTTCAGCGAGTGTTTCATCCTTAAATGAATGACTCAGTTGCTAACTGCCTGAAACCAGTTAGTTGTGATGCCACAACTGGGCAACTTCTATTTGCAGTTGCAATTGGCATTGAAAGAAAGGCCAAACCCATACTTGTGACTTCCATGATCATCTCAGGAATTAGCTCAGTAAGGAAGTCATGCACGATTTTACTGAACTTTTACAGTAAACAACAAAAAAGTTACTGTCAAGGCCTGTCATGCACCCTGATCTCAATCACACACGATACGCAGTTGATTATTACAAACAGGATTGCAGCAGATGACTGAGAAACTACAGACTAATAAAGAAACATATTAGCGAGCTGCAGTAACGCTATCAAGAGAACTTCTCCCCAAGCATCGTGTGGGAGTTCAGAAACAATCCTGATTCTTGTTGAGAGCTGAGGCCTTGCAGATGTGGGAGTTGAGCCACAATAGTCCACAGTAATTATAACAGGCTCTGTACACAGAGGCTGAGACAGACATTACAAGAGGAAAGGAAGGACAGGGGTGAAGGTGAGGGTAACCGCATGCTGGCAGGACAGAAAATAAATCACTGGAAGGAGGTGGAACATTTTGGTGTAAAACCTGTTTTAATATTTTCTTGTGATTTTGAATGTTAATGAAAAATTGTTGAAAATTAACTTGCCCTTAGGAGTGCAACTAGTCTGTTCCGCATGAAAAATTGGCTCAACGTTTGACATGACAGTATGTTGTCATGGGGAAAACTCTGTCTGTTAGTGTTTTTATTTTTAATTTTTAAAAAATAATTTTCCTCCAAATTACAAAAAACAGCTTCTAAGAATTACATTTCTTGATAAGGGTGACTTCATTCACTAAACCTGGTTTTGAATGGAAAACTATTTGTGCTCTGATGAGAATCTTTATTGTGGCCTCAAGACCTGGAAAAAATATTAAGCCCACAGACATGTGGTCCTTAAAGCTCCGTTGTTTCCTCTCAGTGTCTTAGAACTGATGCATGTGCAGCATTTCCACATGTGTTTAAGTCAAACTAACCAAATTCTTCATTTTCCTCCGTTTGGTAATGTCTGCTTTCAAACCAAACGTCTGTGACAGCAACCTTTGGACTGATTAGTCTGCGTGGTAAGGAGGGTTCAGTTTTTTAAAAGCCTTTTTACTGCTTAGAATAAGATCACTGAGAGCCTTCTATCCAATGCTGCACACTATTTTCAGTAGCTTACAACAATGTGTGATATATTTTTTCATTACTGTACAAAGCTGGGCATAAATGTACAGTAAATTTGGAAAATGAATCTTGGATACAGGAAAATTCCAGATGATTGCATGATTTACCGGCATACAGACTAACTCCATTTCCAAAACATTGGAAAGTGTTCCAAAAATGCTACAAAAACCTAACTTTGGATGAGCCGAAGATGAGAAAGACCACCCAGGCTGACTATGTGAAAGGCGTAAAAGCCATCATTTAGTGTGCTTCAGTGTTTGTGGCACATTATGAAGAAGAACAGTGTCCACAGAGTTTTAAGCATCTTAAATCCTAAAGTTCAGTAGAAGTGAACTCTATAAGACAGCAGCAATCCAACTTTCCAGGATTGTTGTGGAGCAGTTTTATCATGTCACTTATCCTTCTTTAATCATATTAGATCAGTCGCAGCTCAGACTGAGACGGAGCAGACTCCCATAAAGCCTGATCACATTACGGATACGTTGTTGTCAGATGCAGCAGATTGTTGCAGGCATGACCGAGCATCTCTGGGGATAACAGAAATACAGTGTAGGGTTCTTGAAGGATAGTGGACTATAAGGTAAACTTTTCTGTGCTGACCCTTCTCAAGCTGGTGCCTCTTGATCAGTTAATCAATGTGCTTGATTGTGAGCACTGGATTGCTTTTAACCCTCTTAAATCAAATGGACTTACATAAACATTTTGTTCTGAATGCATTAAAATTCTAAGAGAGGGAGGTTATAAAGGTGTAATTCCTTGAAAACGTAACTTCAGTCGATTTTAATCTATAGGTAAACATTTCACATATATGGTTTAAAAAACACGTGACCACATTTTGCTGACATGATTGCACTGCAGACGTGTGTGCAGTTGAGTTGTTATACTGATTACCTTAAATTTGCATAGTGTTTCTATAATCAGTGCAGTAGTAAAGACCGAGCTTTTATTAAACAATGATGGAAAAATGTTTCTTGTCATAAATCATATTTTCTCATGTTTGTTAATTTCTTCATATTGTGCAAGTTTTGATCTAGCCCTAATTTCTTTTAAAAAATTCTTACAAGAATCCAGATGTTGTTGTAATTTCAGAAATGACTATAAGCAATAGATCTCGTCTTTCATAGTATTGAAATGCAGGGTTTGTCCTCTATTGTGCACACTTTTGAATAATTTCAAATATATTTAAACTCAAGGAACAAATTAAGACTTGCATCAACTCGTAATTTAACAAAAAAAAAAAAGCTGTATTACAGTACTAGAAAGTAACTACTAATTTGTAACAATAAAAATGAGAATGTGTATTTGTAGTTCTGTTACGCTGCATCATTGAATTTAAATGTTTTTTCTTGAAGTTTTCTTTTGAATGGCTTAACACTGGAGTACAAATCAATTGAAATGCAGTCAAAGTCCAAACACAAACTAAAATACTTTCAAAAGCTGCAGAAGATACTACTAAAGACTAGTTTGATCTTTGCACAATCCAGCCAACATTTGCTTAAAAAAGACCCCTACGGCATATAATGTCTTAACTACAATGTTGTGACAAAATTCAGGATTTGTAAAAAAAAAAAAATCCGTTTTAGCAGCCTGTAGTCTCTCCATTAATCTGTAGCTGCTGTGGCAGTGTCTATATCCCACCATGTGGATGAGGTGACAAGCCAAAACCGGTTCCTACGTGGATGTGAGGCCGGTTTCAGCTGGCTACGTTGCCGTGGCAACGGCCCCTCTATAAATACTCTGAGTCTTCTTCACCGGTTTACAGTCAGTCTGGCTACTCCTCCAAGCAGCGCACTTCGTCGTGAAGGGGAACTGCTTTTTCAAACCCATCTCTTTAGTCTAATGGACAAACTCTTTGTAAATGCTTTTTAAGGTAAGCATCGACTTTTTGACGCCGTTTCTACACTAGACGTTTAATTAAGTCAGCTCTGCGTGCTACGTGGCTGGCTTCACAATCGAATGATGCTAAGCTAGCATTCTTTGTTTCTTTTGCGATTTTGCTGATAGGACTCTTTTCTATACTGATAGTGTTTTATCACCACTAGATGATTTATTTTATTTTTGGCCTACAGAGCTGTTTTTAAACAGGTTGTCAATTTTAATCAGTTGGTTATTAATAACGAATTGAAATGCAATGAACATTGCCTCATGGCATGAAGAGCTCCAAGCGGAACCGGCGTGCTGACGTCAGGAAAGTAGTAGTCGTTGATTGGTCAATTTTCGTTCATTCTTTTAAAGTTGAGGGTGGATCATAGTTGTGATTGGTTGAAAGGTTTTAAGTAGGCGTTGCCTCAAAGTGCCCTACGCTTTCAATGACTTTTCCGGTGTCAAGTTAACGTGACATTTATAAAATGGAGCCCTGTCAACTCAATAAAGCCACGTAAAATGGTGTTTTCTAAATTAATTCTTGACTATTTGAAGCCGAGAACCGGTATAGTAAAAGTTTAGAGTTCATAGCAGTCAAGTAATGCACTTTTTTCTCCTCTTTACTTCTTGTAAATGAACAAAAAATACATTTAAAACAATTCGATCAACTTTTTTTTTTTATAGAACCTCCACTCAAGGAAATCACACTCCAGTTGCTCAACAGGCCCTGGCCTTGAGTCTTATTTAAAGGGGTTTAATTTCACTGGTGAGCCACCTTGGTTTCACTGCACCTGAGCGACGACAGCGCCAAATTTCTCTCTTTCATATCCAAGTAAGTGCCTTGTTTCATTGGCTATTACGGTACTCATCATGTTAATTATAAGTAGCATATGTAATGGAGTTAAATGATCAATGCCACAAAAGATTCTGTCAAAGCTATAAGTTTGTTTTTTTTCTTCTTCCAGGTTGTGCAAAAAGAATCATGATGACCACTGCCGCACTCACCGATTTTGAATTTTCTTTCCTTGACGAGGGCTTCTCTGCTCGGGATATTGTTGAGCAGAAAATCAATGAGTCATCCTTGACGGTAAGCATCCTGTGCTGGTATTGTTTATGTAATACACAGATGGGCCCATTTGTTGTGATAATCAACTGAAGTCCTACTGTATATCGCATGACATTTGGGACTGTAGTGCTATTTAAAGCATTTAATCATTGTGTATCTGGTAAATGGATTTTACCGTGTGTAAATTTATATTTTCAACTATTGCAGGATGACAGGGATGCTTTTTATGTCTGTGACCTGGGAGATGTCATAAAGAAGCACCTTCGCTGGGGGAGGGCACTGCCTCGCATTACTCCATTCTACGCTGTCAAGTGCAACGACAGCCAGGCTGTAGTCATGACTCTGGCATCCCTGGGAACTGGCTTTGACTGTGCAAGCAAGGTGCGTTTTAGATCTTTTCCACTGATACTCTTTGTGTAAAGGAGACAGCCCTTGAATATTTGATGAAACCGCATTGGCACAGTCATTTAATTTTTGCTTACCGTCATTGTTGCCCTCCAGATGGAGATCCAGCTGGTTCAGTCTTTGGGAGTGGATCCAAGCAGAATAATTTACGCCAACCCCTGCAAGCAAGTTTCTCAGATAAAGTATGCGTCTTCACATGGGGTGCAGATGATGACATTTGATAGTGAAGTGGAACTCATGAAAGTGGCTCGTTGCCATGACAACGCCAAGTAAGACTTTTCGCCAACTTGGTCAAATTTATTGCTTTTTTCTTTTCAGTTTCGTCCTTTTTGTTAACGCTGTTTTTGTTCCGTGCCCAGGCTAGTGTTGCGCATCGCCACCGATGACTCAAAGGCACGTTGTCGTCTGAGTGTGAAGTTTGGGGCCCCTCTTAAAGCTTGTCGGGGTCTTCTTGAGCGGGCCAAGGAACTGGGGCTGGAGGTGATTGGCGTCAGCTTCCATGTTGGCAGCGGCTGCACCGATGCAGAGACCTACACCAAAGCTATTGCAGATGCTCGCTGTGTCTTTGATATGGGGGTGAGTTGTGGCTAAAATCTACATGCAGCTGTAATTCATGAAGGTTTGCACGCTGCAAAAAACCCTGAAGTTTTACGATGTGATCCACAGGATGAACTGGGTTTCAACATGGATCTCCTTGACATTGGAGGTGGCTTCCCTGGCTCGGACAACACTGAACTTAAATTTGAAGAGGTAGCTAGTTTTTGCACATCAAAAAGACTCCTTATTCCCATGTGAATGTGATCATGACTGAAGTTTTCCGTTGCAGATCACTGCAGTAATAAATCCAGCCCTCGACAAGTATTTTCCTGTCGACGCTGGCGTTAGGATCATTGCTGAGCCGGGACGTTTCTATGTGGCATCTGCCTACACCCTGGTTGTGAACGTCATCGCCAAGAAGGTTATTGCAGATGACGATTCTGCCTCTGATGGTAACTTTGATTATGGAAATCGATCTGGATTATTTTCAATTCCTTTTTATTCTTAAAGCCTTGCTGCATTGATTAAACTACCTGCTGTTTTTACAGAGGAAGATGAAGAAACTAGTGACAAGACTCTGATGTACTACGTCAATGATGGGGTGTATGGCTCCTTCAACTGCATACTGTTTGACCACGCTCACTGTTTGCCATTGCTGCATAAGGTTTGTGAAATGCTAAATTGTTATGCATAAGCACTATTAAGTTACAAAATACATGATTAAAATTTGTTTTGGACTCGTTCTAACAGAAGCCAAAGCCAGATGAGATCATGTACCCCTGCAGTATCTGGGGCCCAACTTGTGACGGTCTGGACCGGATTGTGGAGCAGTGTTACCTGCCGGAAATGCAGGTGGGCGACTGGATGGTCTTTGAGAATATGGGTGCCTACACTGTAGCTGCATCCTCCACCTTCAACGGTTTTCAAAGACCTGACATGTACTACGTGATGTCTCGGCCCGCATGGTGAGAAGCAGATTGTCAGGGTAATTTTCTAGGTTTAAAAGTTCTTATAGCATTTAACTAATTTTATAATTTTTTTTTTTTAGGCAACAATTGCAGCAGATTAGTTCCCAGGGCCTGCCAGGTACTGTGGAGGACTCTTCCCTGTTTGACGTGCCAGCATCCTGCGGGCGAGAGAGTAACATGGTGATGACGACCGAGCCCTGCCACAAACCTGTTATCAAAACATGCAGCAGCAATGTGTTTTAGATCGAGTGTGTTTGTTAATGATTGGACAACGTTATCTCAACTTGTGACATTGTCAAGGCCAGTTAATTAACGGAAGCATGAGAGGGACACGCTGCACACATTTCTGGGTTTGGTTTAATAGCTGGAGATCAAAGATGAAGTGAAGCTGAATCACACTTAAACTGTCTATGGATTTTAAACGGGATGGAATAGGACTGTTTTCATTCATTTAGTTTCTGCAGTCCACTATCATCAATGACTGAGCAATTATTAATCATTTCACTGAAAGTTCTCATCACAGTAGAACTGAAATCTTTGTCAAACTGCAAACAAGTTGACTGACCGCACAGTGTAAAACATTTAATTGATCTATCAACATTATTACGATAACTCTTGGAGATGGTTAGGGTTGTAATTCAGTTTCTCAGGTGGCTGTTATATATATTTTTTTTATTCATGACCACTGCTTCAGTGCAGAACCTTTTCAAGAAGCACCACATGTAATGACTTATGGCAAAGCAGTTTAGTGCCTGATTCATGCCTTTCAATTTCTGAGAAAACGTTGACTGAATGAATCATACTTTACATATCAGTACACTAAACTCTGAATATCTGCTTTAAGTATTTGCTTCTCACTTCTGGGAAGAAAAGTCTTGAAAGGTTAGTGCTTCAAACACGGGGACTCAAAAAGCAGACTGTACCTCTTCTTTCTAACTTCATTTAACGTTGTAGGTTTAATAGCCATGCATTCTCTGTAACATTAAGACTTAGACACAGTTTGATCATGCATTTAAACTGGATATGAAAGAGACGGGATTGCACATTATTTCTTTCCTATGGAAATCTTTTGAAATTTTGTATTTTTGTAATAAATCATTAGGTGCACAGCCAAATCATGCGTGTGTGGTTTATTTTCAAATGAAACTAACATCCAAAATTGAACTATTTCCAAGTCTAAATATGATTAAGCTTTACATGAATAGATCTGATGGGGGACAGCTATGCCAAACTAAAACGCTGATTTTTAACTGAAATGAAGATAATCACATCATCTTTTAAACAAATTTTATCAATTTTGGTTTAGTTCTTACTGGGAGCTATTTTTGAACCAAGTTGGAATGACGGGTAATCTGAAGGGTGTGCCAGTAAGATCTTTATTGAAGGTTACATTTTTTCTGAGTTTTGGTTCTGGGTTTTTAGTCAAATAAATCAGGTGAACTTTTTGAGGGATCTTTAAAGAATGGAATCACCTAGACCAACCACACAAACTTTAACATGTGCAATTTTTTTTTTTTTTTTGTAATATCAATGTTTTGTTTTTCCTCATGTAGCATTGCTTAAAGTAATTTAATTATTGGACAATTGAGTATTAAAGGCAGCTACACTGGAACATCCAGTAAATGGACACAGCAGGATAAAAAGTATAAATTTAAGAAACGTATCAAAAATCATGCAGCTAATGAAGGTTAACAGAGACAATGATATTCAGCTGTGGTATTTCAAATCAGATTCACACAAATTAAGAGTTAGATTAGTTAAATTAACCTCTAAACCAAATTATGTAACGTCTTATTAACTGACTCCTGAGGGAACTGTCTTGAGGTTGTTCTTTTCACCTGACAGCTGGCTGGAGTCCTGTTTGAGCTTCCAGTCAGCCGTCAGGTGAAAAGGACAAACCCAGACCAGTGGCCAGTATGTTGCAGGAGTTTTAGAGGAACTGAGAAGTTTATTTTCTAAACATGACACCTCAATAGCTTTCAAACCCCAAAATACATTACAGCAAAGACTGGTCCATCCCAAACATCCAGTCCCCCGTCACATAGTAATATTGCGTATGTTGTTCAGTGTCAGGCTGTGATCATTCTTACAGTGAGGAAACTAAACAGCCACTGGCCTAAAGGATGGCCCAGCACAGAAGAACATACTTTTTTAATGTACATGACTTTGATAATTTATTTTTAACCCATAAAAACTGGTATTTGACACAAAACCAAACAATAGATTTATATATAAACAAAACACGCTGTAATTATGAATTTTACAGCCTGACATAAGAACAGATGTGTTGAGTTTTAATATTTGTGATAAACCTGTGGCAACATGTGTTATAATAAAGTGCTCTGTTGAATTATTCAGAAATGTATTGCAGTTTAAACATTGGCATTGATTTGTAGTGCTATATTGTTTGATAAACAATAAAAAGTGTAAAAAGTAATGTAATGTAAATGAAGAGATCATCATACACAATGCTTAGCCCTTCTTTAAAACATTTACAGCTCTAATTCTGTAAAGAATCTATGGATTTGTCAACTTATGTATTTTGTGTTTTAGCTGGATTAGTTCTCCTGGTGTGCAGAAATTCTCGAGTTATACCATAGAATCGTAATCAGACTAAGGTTTGGGTTTTGATGTGGACAACCCCCCCCCCCCCCCCAACACACACACCTTCTTTAAAGCATGCAAAAAATGGTGAATTTAAAAATCATGGCCTTTTAAATCAAAATTAGAGCAGTTTTTACAGTTGTAAAACATTTTATTTAATAGAAGAGGGAGCATATATTCTTATGATTGTGAACCCTTTAAAATAGGATACTGGTTTATTTTACTTGTGAGGGATGCAAACTACACCAACAATCTTTACACAATTAAAAACAACCGCAGATTATTATAGTGCAGGAAAATGTGCATTTTTTTCAGCAGGCATATTTTGGACATTTACATATGTGCATTATTTATGCATCTATCATTATGTTTCCTGATGTACTCAGAAACAACTTTCTCATTATTTAGCTCCTTCCTGAACACCATAATGTAACATTTGGGGGCAAAATGACAGCCGAGGATGCTGTAGCTGTAAATGAGGATGGCTGCAGTGGTTATAACATTTTTATATTTCCCGTTTAAAGTGAGAAACGTTTGGAGCAAGACTAACCATCCGGTCAAAAACAGGAGCATGCTGACAAAAATAAATTAAGTATTTTTGTACAAATCTGGCAAGTGTTGACCTTTAAATGCAACAAATAAACAAATTAGACCCAAGAAAGTGTTATAGGTGACTGTCGCAAAGAAAAAGCACTGTTCTTTCATCATGCATTGGTACAAGATGGTGGTAGTTTTAATCTCCATGGAGACAGCTGGTGGGAATACAGTCAGCCATGATACTGACAGGGACAACGAGACCCCAGAAATACTGATGACCACAGATATCACCTGATTACACTTTGTAATCCAGGACCAGCTCTGAAGAAGGTTAGCCAAAATGCAGAACAGGCTCAGGGAAATACCAGACAGATGTACACCAATGCAGGATTTGTTTCTAGGAATTCCTGGAAACTTGAAGATGAGGCAGGCGTTGAACAGCAGAGAAAGAGCTCTAAAGAAACACAAGCAGCCTCCAGCTGTCTTCACGACAGGAGTGTTGCAGTTCACTTTGATCACAATAGCAAACACAATGATTAGGATTAATGCAATGCCTGCCAAAACACACAAAATGATGGAAGCGGGATCCGTCCATTGGAGAACGTCTTCAGTTTTCTTCAAACACTCATCCCTGAGTTCATTTGTGTACTCAAGATTAAGATTGCAGCGTTTACACCCCTTACCTATAAGCAAGTACCAAAACTGGGAGTGAAAATATAGGAAAAATAATGCAGTTGTTATATTACCGTATTTTTCGGACTATAAGGCACACTTAAAAGCCTTTAATTTTTTATTTTTTTTTTAATCGACAGTGAGCCTAATCAGGTGTGCCTTTTGTATTAATTCTGGTTGTGCTTACTGACCTCGAACTGATTTCATATAGTTATTGTGAATGAGCTGAATAAAGTTTGACTTATTGGACTGTTTTCGCTTAATGCGCTTTATAATCCGGTGTGCCTTATGAAAATATACCCGTTCATTGATATTGCGCCTTATAGTTAAAAAAATACGGTAGTATAAAAAATTTACTCTTATTATTTAATGCTTTTGTCTTTTTCAATACATTAAAAGTAGTTTTATTTGTGTTAATTAAAATGTTGCCCTGTATGTTGATATGTTTTATTTATTTGATGAAATTCTTCAATTTGATCGTTTTATGAAAGGAAAAATTTCAAATGAAAACAATTAGAAAATATTGTTTCCATATGTTCTACTTTATTTTGTACAATCTGTAAGTATACATAAAATGTAAATATTGCAACACTGACCATTTCCTGGTGAAATATATCCATCCAAGCATTTCTCACATTTAAAGCAACACTCTCCGCTTGTTTTTTTGCCAACATTTCTCCTGGGTTACAGGTTTTGGCACATTCAAAAACAGTCACCTTTGAAAGGCACAAGGAAAAAAGCACATTATATTGAGTAATTTATTTGAACCACAAATAAATCAATATATTTTTATCTTACATTCACTGTTTCATATTTTGCTTAGATCTTCTGGAAGAGAGATTGTTCCTTTTGGCCAGTATGCTCCTATGGTTTCTATTGTGATGCCCTGTTGGACTCCGATTTGTTCCAGTAAACAATATCATCCAAAAGTGGGGTCTCCAACTTTGAAATACAAATTAGTAGTGTTCACAGTGATGTTGCCTCAAAAAGCTGTAGAAATATCTTTTAAAAGAAGCAAATTGACATAAGACAGATATCTACTGGTGATAACTTTGCTAATACAGTATTTTGTATAGATTATTGTGGTTTTAGTAAAATTATTAATATTAATGTTAGTTGGGTGACACCTCTATTTTTTTTCCATACTGTATATATTACTGCTATTTACAACCTAGAATTTATAATTTGGACCCTGAAATTATATTTTTGGTTCATTTTTTCCTGAGCTGGGAAACACGAGTGATAACATAGATATTAAAAAACAGATTACTTACAGTATTATTTTTATTTACCTGCATATAAACTTCTAAAAGTTTCAGTTTCAAAAACACTGTGAGCAAAACCAACTGATGTGGTTATTAGCAAAACAAAAGAGGTCAAAGAGGAAGATGTATTCAAGTTGATCACGCCCATATTTCCCATACTCATCATCACTCTCTACAATGGCCACTGTTTTCCACTTAAACTCTTCCACCAGCTCCAAAATGGCCTTTTTTCTTTTTTTTTTGCAAATCTTCACTGGGAACATTTTGTAAAAAAGTGGTGAACTTGAATTTATTGCTGAGAATCTCGCTGGTTGATGCACAACTAATCTGTAAAAAAAAACCATAAACATGTCAATATGTAAATTTAACAACATATAGTTTTATTGATACATAAGTTAAAATCTCTGTATTATTTTTATGCACCATAGTAAAGACTCAAACATAGAAAAGATCAACCTGGGTAACTAATGTTAGAGGTTGGGTAGCAGGCTTGGGGTGCGTTGGTTTTTGTCTTCAATGTTGTATATCATATCTTCAGTGCACAGGAACATTTGAAAGCTGTAGCTGTAAAGGTTGACAGATTAGATTAGCTCTATCCAGGATTCATGTCCAGTCCCAATCATTTGAATGAGAGTATACTTACCTACTACAAATGAAGTCCTCGGTTGTTTTGTTTCTTTTCAGAATTGAGTGAACAGGAAAAAGTCCTCCAGTAATGATGTCCGCAGGAGAGTATGCATGCAGAACAGTGTTATTTTCTGTTTGAGAGTGAAAAACACTCACAAAGGTTATGAGTAACCTCAGCAGTGACATTGTGCATGCAGTTTGATCAGATGGGTGTGTATTTTGTGTAAGCTGCTTCCCGGACAACATCTTAGTACAAAGTTTAGCCTGATGGACTATGGAACATTTGCATTTGTCAAACAGACACGTTATGACGTTGGCACGCAAACCCCAAAGTGATTTGAATCGCTCACAGAGAAGAATTCATACACCGTCGTGAATGATTCATTATGCATGTCACGATCAGCTGAGGATTTGGTTTGGAAAACAAAGGTCCCTGTGTCTGCTTTTCCAACTAATCATCTAATTTCTCACTGAATTCAGAGCCACAGGATGACTAATCAGTTGTATGTTTGATACACTGATCAGCCATATTAATATGACCTCTGCCTTTGACCAACGAGGACATAAACAAACAAAATGCTTCTTGGATTTTTCCTGAAAACCTCTGCAGAGTTGCATCTATGGGTGGATTTAGCAGGGCTCCAACGTTATGCCAAAAACCCACCCAGACAAACAGCATACTAGACAGAAATGTATTTATCTGAAGCTTTGAGTGTTTCCAATGAATTTCTTCAATTTTCTGAATGCAGACTGTTGTTAAAGTAATTCAACAATAAACTGGATGGATTATAGAGGAAACAAGCTGAAGATGTTTTCATTTTGTCGTATATTTTTAAGGTCATTAAATTTCATGGCCCGCTCATCTAGCCTTCAATAAATTTTTGGCCTATCATAAACATTGCAGATGTTGAATGTTGAACAACATATAAACCAACAAAATTAAATAAGGCAAAAACACATTAAAGCACAATAGAGATGCCATTGTGACGGAAACCAAGAGCTGTGAAGATAATTGTGTTGCTGGTGTGCTACTCTGCAATGTGCACTATGTTTGAAAAAACAACAGGAAGTAATCTGAACTGATTGGCCATATGATAAGATTTATATATAAATAAGAATAACAGGAGTTGTAGCTCTTCTATCCTTCCTATTTTTATTCCTCATTTTGTTATGTTTGTAACTGCAAAGCCAAATCTGTTTGACTTTATTTAAAATAATAATCACTGTGAAGCACAATAATTTATTGACCTTAGAGCGCCATCTCGTGGTTGAATGAAGTGGTGACAGGGTTGTTAGAATGCGTACTGACTTGAATGAAAACAAAATAAAAAGATGAACTTTGGTTTTGCTTTCACTGAAAGCTGCAAGGATGCAACATAATTGTTAATCTGAAGGAAAAACAAAAAATATATATATTTCTCCCCGAATAGAGGCAGCTAGAACATGAATTATTGTTCCTTTAGTGTTATTAAGGCCAAATACTGCCTAATGATTTGTTATATTAACCCCAACACTAAACATAGTTTATTATTTTAGCCATACTCAGCAGTGCTGAATCAAAATGACAAAACAGAAGGTGATAATAAAAGCTCAGCAAAATAAAACTTAAAACACATTAAAGTTCATGTTTTTTCAAGGTATGCTTTAGTTTATTATTGGTATAGAAAATTACACTAAAATTCTTTAATGTTTGGAATAATCCTGCAAACAAACAAAAAAGTCAAGAATCTGCTGCTAATTTATTTAATACAATTATTATATATATATATTATTATTATATATATGCTTTACATGTAAGACAATTGTTTTTAATTGTTTTCTTTATTAAACTAATATATAAAAAGGAAGTAAAACCATGAAAACATAACAGGAACACAAAAGGGAAATATGTTTTACGACAAAAGACAACACAAAAAGACTAATGAAAATGAATAAAAGACAAAAAGTCAAATTTTTCCTCCAGTTTTGAAGGAACTGAATTTCATCAGTGCAACATTTTGCTGCACTTATGATATCAATGAGTCTCAGTGGATTGTGTAAATTACTTTTTCATGCTGATAACTAATGTTCGCTGTTATGTTAAAAAAAGTGACATTATCTTACATGTGAGGGATGCAGATTTAATCTACAATATTTAGGAAGTAAGTATTAAAATATTCTACTATGGTTCTTTTGAGCTCGCTTTGATGCTTACTGTTACCAGGAACAATTTGGACTATGAGTATAATTATTGGCACACAGTCATGTTTTTCTGTTCATAATGCTTCCTGATGTACTCCGAAATGGCATTCTGATTATTAAGCTCTTTCCTGAACACCATAATGTAACACTTGGGAGCCAAATGACAGCCGAGGATGCTGTAAGTGGAAATAAGTATGGCCACACCACTTATGGCTGGTTTATACCTTCCCTCCAATGTGAGAAAAAGTGGGAGGAAAATGATCCATATGGTTAAAAACAGCACCATGCTTATTGTAACCAATAATGCATTTTTGTACAAATCTGGCAACTTTTTGCTTTTGAATGCAAACAGGAAGCAAACAAAGCCCAATAAAGCATTATACGTAACTGTGGCAGCAAAAAACTTTTGAAACTTATGGCTCGTGTCACACTGGTGCAAGATGGTTGTGGATGTCTGCTCCTCAATCGGACACGGTAAGAAAAGAATCAGCCACGTCACCGACACAGCCAACTGGATCCCAGAGATGATTACCACTACAACGACTGGCTGATGGATCCTCTTAATCCAGGACCTAAACCTCACATCAAAGTTGAAACCCATCATAATCTGAAACAAGTTAGCCAAAATACAGGACATACACATGGCAAAACCAAACCCAAAGAGGGGAATCCCTACACAAGTGTTCTTTGTGGGCTTTCCTGGGAAAGTGAAGGTAAGAGAAGCGTTTAACAGAAGAGAAAGGAGCTCCAAGAAACACAAATGACCTCCAACAGCCTTCACAACTGGAGTGTGACAGTTGAGTCTAATCACAATAGCAAACACAATGATTATGATTATTGCAAGGCTTGCAACAATGCTCAAGATGATGGAGACAGGATCTGTCCAGAAGAGATAATCATCAGTTTTTTCCAAACACTTATCTTTGAGTTGAGATGAATATGTCAGTCCTTCACAGCGCACACACTCTGTACCTGCAGTAGATAAAAACAGATTACTTATTATAACATGCACAAACACGCAGAGCAACACAGGCAATTACAAGACTGATCAGAAAACGTGTCTATGATTCCGAGTCATCTCATGCGCTAACAGATCGCATAAGGTGTATGTTCAGCTGACATGCATTTTTTAAAGGAATGCTATACTTTCAATTTAAATATAAAAATATATCCAATAATGTATCTCTCCGTCATTATTATTTGTTTTATTTTCTCAAAATCAATTAATTTATTTTGCTTCATATTATTTTACCTATTTTAATTTACCCAACAAAGTTCAGTCAGGTCCTCTAGAAGGTTTCTTTTTGTTGTTGTTGAAATGTTTCGTCCTTCATCCAAAGGACTTCATCAGTCCGAGGAGCCACAACAAACTCAGCCCCATAACTCACATAGTGGGCCAACTCGTTTGATGATGATAAGATGGTTTCTGGAGTCCGCCCTCACCCCTGTCGACTCATCTGAGGCAGCCATGGCCAAAGTGTTTCAAAACATTAAAGTTCATGCTCAATAATCCAGGTAAAAAATCAAACAAAGTTAAGTCAGGCCCTCTGAATGGTTTCTTTTTTTGTTGAAACATTTTGTCCTTCATCCAAAGGACTTCATCAGACGGGAGCCACATTGATGTTTCTATTAATGTTTTAAACCACTTTGGCTAAGGCTGCCGCAGAAGAGTCGACGGGGAGAGGGCGGACTCCAGAAACCATCTTTCTCACTTACTATGTGAGTAAGCCACTTTTGGGACTGAGTTTGTTGTGGCTCCTCGAACAGATGAAGTCCTTTGGATTAAGGACAAAACGTTTCAACAACAAAAAAAAAAGGACCTGACTTAACTTTGTTGAATATTTTACCTGGAATACTGAGCATGAATTTTTGATGTTTTCATTAGTTTTTTTTTTTCTTTATTTCATATTCTTTTTCCTCAATCACATTTTTACTTCACATGTCAATAAACTATTTATGTGTGTTAAGAATTAGAGATTGCTTGAAAAAAGATGTCTCCAACAAAAATTGAACCAAACAAATTAAGTCAAATGGTGTAATGCACAAAAAAATTCAAGCAAATAATGAAACACTGACCGTTTGAAACATGTCCCTGCTGACATGGAACGCACTCAAAGCAGCATGGTCTACTTGTTATTTGTAACATCTGTCCTGGTGCACATGTTTTGAAGCAGTTGAAAACAGTCACCTGGAAAATAACTATTTAAATTAGCACATATTAACATTTTCTTTTATTTTAATTAATAAATAAAGTAGCATATTCCCATCTCACCTTCCCAGAATTCATCCTTGCACTGAGTTTATCTGGAAGTGAGATGTTTCTGCCTGGCCAGTATTCTCCGATGGGTTCTACTGTCACACCCTGGTTGGATTCTGATTTGTTCCAGTACACAATATCATATCCAAAATTGGGGTCTCCATTGTGGAAGTATACGTTTGTGGTGTTCACAGTTATGCTGGTGTTCTGAATTTCCTTTAAAAGCTGTCGACACAGATTTAAACAGAAGGAAAATTTATTTAAAATCAAGATGTTTTGTTGTACTATAATATTTTAATATTCTCCACAGATGTTGCTTTATTCACACGGGATATTAATGTTAGATTAAGAACACTAATATTTCCACTTGAACCTATTGTCCAACGTCAGAATGAACAAAAAGTAGGTTGAAATGTGTTTTAGTGAGCAGTAAAGTACGAGAAAACTGTGAAGTGTTCAAGTATAGAAGGACTTTTATAAATAACAATATGTAACCAGGTTATTTGACAAATGACACAAACACATTTTTTTTCCGAGAAACGAGAAATATCTAATATTTGTGGAGTTTGCTTTTAATTATCTTAATATGGCATTGAAGATTTCAAGGTCTGATGCAAACTCATGGGAGAGTCTAAACATCTGTCCTCACGTCTTTACAAAATAAAAGACAATTTAATACCATTTTCAACTAAAAAGCTAAACCAAACGCTTATAATTAGTTTTTACGTTAAAGACATACAGAAACAGCTCCGCTTATGTCAGAAAAATATATTATCTTTACTGTACTTGAAAGGCTGTAAAGTCGGTGCGTTCACAGCTCTGGTTGTCACAGTTCAGTAAACGTCTGAGACCCTCGGCGATGACCTGAACGGCCAGATAGATGCTGTAAGATTCATCGTAGTCAACGCATGAAGCCAAGCAGTTTGGGTCCGAACACGTCATGGAGCAGTTACATTTTATTTCCTCCTCAGAGTCATCTGAGCAGCTTGGATACTGATTCATGTGATATTCAAGAAGGTCGTTCGTCCTCCCATTGAACATTGAGCGAACATGCTCTCTAAAACCAGGCACCTCGTTCCTCTTAAAGGTGAATCCAAAAACCTGTCCGATGTTTTCAATTCCTGGAGTCTTAGAGATCTTTAAAGAGGTGGACCACGAATCACTTGCAATCCAGGTTCTGTTCAGGTTATTTGCAATCACTCCCGTCAAGATCGTGTCAACGATGATGTCTGTAGTGAATAAGATGATAGCCTCAGCTACAGAGGTTTCAATTTTTTTTATCAGATTCATTACTTTGTCAGCGGTGTTGGAATTGCGTTCAAGGAAGTCACTAGACAGAATTTCAACGAGAGCTACACAAACATAATTGTTTCTGAAGATGTATTCAAGTTGATCACTTCCACGCTTCCCATACTCATCATCACTCCCCACAATGGCCACTGTTTTCCAGTTAAACTCCTTCACCAGCTCAAAAATGGCTTTTGTTTGAAACTCATCGCTGGGAACAGTTCGGAAGAAAGTGGGGAACTTGAATTTATTGCTGAGAATCGCGCTGGTTGATGCATAGCTAATCTGTAACAAACAAGAACAAATAATGTATAAATATGTATCCATTCTCAAATAAACCTCAAAACAAACAGACAAGACTGAGGTTTTAGTTTTTGAACCTGAGCATCTTAGGAATCAATTTTTCAGTCTTTCACCCTCCTTGGATGACATTAATCTGGCCTCCAGCTCTAATATTAAAAATATTGGTATATTTTTGATTAGGACATGTCTTTTATCCCCCACATTAAAAACGTTACTAGAACTGCCTTCTTCCACCTGCGTAACATCATTAAAATTAGAAACATCTTATATAAAAATGATGCAGACAAACTGGTTCATGCATTTGTCACATCTAGACTGGACTATTGCAATGGCTTGTTATCTGCATGTACAAATACTTCTTTAAAACGTCTTCAGTTGATCCAAAATGCTGCTGCCAGAGTCTTAACTGAAGTTAGTAGGAGAGATATGATCTCTCCAGTTTTAGCTTCCCTCCACTGGCTCCCTGTCAAATAAATTCAGAAAAGAATTCAAAATCTTACCTACAAAGCCCTCAACAACCTAGCTCCATCTTATATTAGATATCTTATTGTTCCATATTTTCCTAACAGAGCACTTTGCTCTCTGATTGCAGGCTTACTTGCGGTTCCTAGAGTTTCCAAAAGCAGAATGGGAGGAAAATCTTTCAGTTATCAGGCTCCTCTCTTGTAGAACCAACTTCCAGTTTTTGTCTGTGAGGCTGACACATTGTCCAGTTTGAAGACTGGGCTTAAGACTTTCATTTTTGATCAATCCTATAGTTAGGGTTGACTTGTTAGACTTCCATTGGCTTAGATTACTGTATAATTTCTATCTTAAAATGTGATTCTTGACCTGCCATTGTGTATCTGTTCTTACCAAACCCAAACTCATGCTTGCTCATTAAGATGAGAGTTCTGCAATGGAGTTAAACTCAAAGCAGTATGCCCCTCAGATAACTAATGTTATTAACTTACTTTTATGTATATGAAGGTTTCTGTTCAGTGCCCTGAGATGACTTCTGTTGTGACTTGGCGCTATATAAATAAACTGAATTGAACTAAATTGAACTAATTGAACTAAATTAAAATTGAATTATTTTCATTGGGAAGCTGGTGCCTATCTCCTGTCACTGTGAAAAAATACAGTACTCCCTGGACCACATAGAAACAAGACTTGATAGAAATAAATAAAACAGACAAGCATTAAAGCTCTCCCTAGGGACAATGTTGAGTTATAAATTATTTTAATATGTAGATTTATTTTAGTCTGTGGGAAAGGGGAGAACATGCAAACTCCATACAGAGAGGCCAGGAGGCAAACTTGCAACCTTCTTGATGTGAGGCAACTGTGTTAACCACTGTTCCCCTAATAAACATAAAGTATATACACATCTAAATGTTTAGTTTTAATAATGATGTTGCACTTTGTCATGTCTCTGTCATGGCTAAAATAGAATGCAGAAAAGACAGACCTGGGTAACTGATGTCAGAGCAAGAATCCTCGCAACAGCTGTGGATACTTCGGAGTACCTCTCACCAATCACCGCCTTTGTTTGAGTTTCAAGTAAAGGCAAATTGATGTGTTCTGGTAGTAGACAGCTCTTGGGGTCTGACTGGTTGTTCATCAGCTGCAGAGTTTCTCTGATAGCAAGACTTACATCTCCACAAGTATCGTAAATATCATATCCCAAAGTGAGGTTGGGTAGCAGGCTTGGAGTCCGTTGGTTTATTTCTTCAATGGCGTATATCATAGCTTGAGTGTGCAGGAATGTTTGGACATTATAGCTGTAAAAATTGACAGACCAGATTAAAATCCAGAAAAGAACAATTCCCACTTGTGTCTGTTGAATCACTTCAATAAGAACAGACTTACTCGCTACAGAAGACGTTTCCAGGGACTTCGTTTACAATGGTTTTCAAGTGGATCGGAATAAGTCCTCCAATTATGATGTCCCCAGGAGAGTATGCATGCAGAACAGCTGAATGAGAGTAAAATAAACTCAGGAAGCTTAGAAGTAACTTCAAGAGTAACATTGTGCACCTGCAATTTAAACAGATAAATGTGCGCTGTATTTTGCTCATGAGTGCGTAACTGGTTTCAGGACATCTTTATATAAAGTTTTACCCTGAACGACAGTCGAATATTTGCATCTTCAGATAGAATCAGTCCGGCAGACATTATGAGGCAAGGTCATTTAAATCACTCACATGAAGGATTCATTCACTGTAAAAATAAATACACATATTATCACTTGCCATCATCACCCAGCTTCAGTGGATAAACAAGTTTGTACAAAGGTCTCTGTGTGCTTGTTTTCTACAGGTATAGGCTCTATCATGCACCTTACACTGAATTATATGAAAGGGAAGCCACATGCAAATTCACAAAAAGAATTCACGACTTTTAGACAAAGCAGACAGACAACGACAAGTACAGGCACAGTATGCACAAAGCAGATGCTGCAGATATTTGACACAAAGATCCGGGGCTTTAAAGCATGGAGAATGTAAAGTTTTATGTTTAATACATGTAGATGAGCCATAACGTTAGGACTACCTTCTGATATAGACCATATTTCTTGTTTACCACCTCTGGCTAACCTGGACAAGAACAAGTAGCTTCCTGGGGATTGGGTTTCAGGGAGAAAAATGTGAAATAGAACTTTAGGACCCTGTGGATTGATTTAACTTCTCATAAAATCCCATCAGATTGGTGCCATGTGCAGAGCCCATTGGATTATGGATGGTGAGTGACCAGTCTCAGGATACCAGGGTGCAGGCTTCCCCATCAGATCGATGCGTTGCAACACAAGACGTTTCTTAACCTGTGAGGGGTCCCAAGACAACAGTGCTGTTTGAGAAAAGGAATGCAAGCGTCCTTAATTTAAAGACTAAATGCAATTAATTTTGTCATAAGAGGCTAAAATCCTCAAGTCTTTTGCACAAATAGTCCTGAGTAATTTAATAATAGAAAATAGATATGGCTATAATTATTATTTTATGATTTATGTGGTTTATATTGGTAAAAATAAATGTCTATTGTTTTGGTTAATTGGGAGCTTAGTGCTCTAATTCCATTCAGAGGTTTAATGCCTAATCCTTTGGAAACATGAAATCCTCACTGCAGCATTCCTAGTCCCTCTGATTAGGTTATTTCAGTTTATATTTGTTTTATTTTTATGCATTTCCTGATCCTGAAATCAAAAAGAAAGCTGAGCTCTCCAGGTTGTTGCTTTTTGGAATTTTCTCCATTTCAACTTCAGATCTGAGAACATTAACTTTTTACACGAACCGCATATTGTACATTTTTTGTTTTATTTATCTTAGTCATAGTGATACAGGGGGTAAAATAGTGACATTGGTCAACGTTTTCTCTGTATATGCTCTAGTTTTTTTTTTTTTTTTTCAATCAATCTTACAATATCTGGCTTATTTTAACACATCTGTAACAATCAGGCCATGCATGCACCACACAAGCACCTTTAGAAGCTGTGCAAATTATAATTATAACTTTTTTATATTTGGCTGTAGCACTGAAGTTCATTTTCTCAACCATCGAACAAGTAGAGCTCTGGAGAGCCTCTCAGGCTTAAATGTGTCCTGATTGGACCCCTGCTCCCCCCGCCTTGTGGGCAGGGGTCATGCAGCGCATAAATAGACTGTGGGAGCAGCAGACACCCTGAGGTGGAGGTCTGTAAAGCAGCAGGAGACATGACTTCATTCATCTGGAAGCTGGTGGTCTTCTTCTTCCTGGCAGTGGGTTCTCTGGGATCCCATCCGCAGGTTCGGTCCCAGCGCCAGCAGACCCTCTCAGTGGGGTCTCATCAGGTCCCTCCTCGGGTCTACGGGGGCTCTGATGACCTTTGGCCCATGGGGCAGAGCTCTTCTGAAGAACACAGTGCAGAGAGGTTGAAGGAGGTCCGACGAGGTGGTTACACAGCACCGGACTTTCAGGAGCGCCTGCACGCACGTTCCAACAGTGGGGCCAGTGAAGGTTGGTTGGATGCTGGTATGTGCACTCACTTCAAGTCTCTCTTTCACATTATCACAGCAAACAATTTGACTTTTATTTACCCATCATGCATCATAGATTCATCCAATTTCACTACAATTAAATGATTATGTCTAAAGAAAACTTACAATATTTTATTTGGTTCATAATGTTGCGTTTGTGGGTCTTTCAAAGCACGTGCTGCTCTTCTTTATTTCTTTGCAAAGCTGGCGGCACACAGTCCTGGTTTCAGGAGTCTCTGCATCAGCAGCAGCCACAGAGAAGCCAGCAGATGTCACCATCTGGATCCTGGCAGCCTGCTGGAGATGCCCCTGACTCAGGTATTAAGACTCAGCCAACAGGAAACCACATCATTACTGGTACATAACAAAAAGTACTTTAACTCTTCACTATAATTTTGTATGAATCTCTGCAGCTTGGTAACGTCTGCTCTCCCTTCTTTGGACTTCCCTTTCATAAGGTTTTTCATTTTTCGTCAGACTGTTGGTGCACTTTTATTCTCAGCTGTTCTTTAACAGTTAATCTAAAATAAATGAAATTTTTAGCATTTTTAAAGCTATAATACTGGTGCATTCTTCACTGAATTGTTGAGGATGAACATATACAATTAAGAAGGTCTTTGCGTGATTTGTTACAAAATAATCTACAATATCCAGTTCAGTCAAAATAAATACACAGTGAAAAGCATGTTCATTGTGGTGGACACTGCCTTATATTTAAATATTGCTAATAATCTCCTCCTAAAAAAGTGTTTTAACTTGATCTTTGATGTAAACATTTAACAACTGAATTTTCTGTTGTAATCATATTAGTTATAATCAAAACTATTGGGAAAAATGATTTTAATATCAAGTAAAAGTATTGCATTGTTAAAGATTTATGTACTGTAGGTTTTCATCAAGAAGCTAGATGAGCAGATTGATACAGATGTTAAAAAGTTGGAATTGGTGCTGGATGAAGACTCGCTAAGAGAAAGAACAAATAAAAATATGCACACAGAATAATCATAAAAATTAATTTACAAGGTGTTGGAGCCACTATTCTTTAAACTCATTTGTTGCGTAAATCGTTGATCTGTTCCTAAAGAAAATGCAGTTTAACAGTAAAAAAAATATTTTACCGTTACTATTTCTCCCTGATCTCTTAACATTGTTTTCACATATACACAGTATATTGTAATAAACAGCTTCTCATATCTTAAATTCAAATAACACTCCGCTCTTACAAATACCCATTAAATTTATTTGCTGTTGGAATTTCCTGTATTTTATTTTTATTTTTAAAGTGACTGCAAAATGTACAAACACATGAACCAGGAACAAGCACATAAATATAAAAACTAAATGTATTTGAAGAAATGGCACATTTTAACGTCCAAGAGTGTAAAGATTTACACCAAACATGACCGAGATCATGATCAAATGTTCTAGTGGAAAACAATATATGCACACAGCTCTTAAAAATAAAAACCTGCATTAAAACTCCATCCGTCTGTTTTACAGCATCAACATCCCACTGTAAAAATCGACCGATTGACCTGGTGTTCATCATCGACAGCTCCCGCAGCGTACGCCCTGCTGAGTTTGAGAAGGCCAAAGAGTTCCTGCAGGACATGGTGGGCAGTTTGGCCATCAGCGCTGATGCCACCCGCGTCGGCCTGGTTAATTATGCCAGCACAGTGAAGATAGAATTTCTGCTCAACACCTATTTTGACAAGTCATCCTTAAAGCAGGCTCTGGCCCGTGTCCAGCCCCTAGCATCAGGCACCATGACAGGCGTGGCCATCAAGACCGCTATGGAGAAAGCCTTCACCAAGGAGGCCGGGGCCCGAGCCTCCTCCATGAACATAGCCAAGGTGGCCATTATAGTGACCGATGGGAGGCCTCAGGACAACGTGGAGGAAGTGTCAGCGGCAGCCCGAGCATCTGGGATTGAGATTTACGCAGTTGGTGTGGACAGAGCTGACATGACGTCCCTTCAGCTGATGGCTAGCCAACCACACGATGACCATGTCTTCTATGTGGAGACCTATGGAGTTATAGAGAAGCTGACTTCCAAATTTAGGGAAACCTTGTGTGGTAAGAATGATGATAGTGGGAGTGCAGATATTCCACTTGAAGTTGGATTTGGTGGTAACGGACTAGACCTAAAAGGCAGACAAGACAGTAATGGTAGGTCAGAGCCATCCTTTTATTACTCCCCTGTGATCATATGGGCAGCACCATACAAGGAATCTTCATTTTAAAGTTACAGATCCTCTTCTTTGGTTTTAAGATCTACAGCAACAATAAATTGGAATCGATTATTGTTGCTCGTGGTGCAAAAACAAAGACGTATTAATGCAGTGAGCATTAAACATGTGAACTAAGTTCCACACTAACCAACTTAAAGATGAAAACACTTGGATCCATTGCTGACAGAGCAAAATGTAGTTCCAAACTTTAAAATGTCTGAGACCTGATATGATGCTGTCTGTGCTTTTCACAGGAGCGTGCTGCTCTTTAACGGCTGCATGCCCTTTGCTTTGCTCAGTTAACTGAGGGCAAGCTTTGCCATTTGGGCTTCTGCAAACTCAGGAAAACATCAACAGATATTTATCATGAGGACAAATGCAACTAAAATGGTTTTAAATGTAAACATTAGAACTGAAAGAAGTTCAATTGAATTTTTAGGATAATTTTATTTTAAAGATTGCTTTACACAAACCTTTGGCTTTATTTATGTTAATAAGAAATAAAATATGTACTATGTTAGGCTTTTATTATATATTTATTTATTCATTCATTCATTTATTTGTTCATTTATTTATTTTTTAATCCATCCAGAGGACCTGATTTAACTTTGCTAGATTTTTTCTGCCTGGATTATTGAGCATGCATCAGTATATTTATTATATAAGCTTGAAAACTTAGAAAATAAGCCTTGCTAAAAAAAATATATATATCAAAAATGGTAGCTAGCTTAATGCTAATAAGGTAACAAATTCAATCAGCTCCTCTGAATTTTTTTAACAACAGCCTTTTTTTTCATAACATCAAACAAAAAAATATTACAAACTTGTTTGTTCACTATTAGGTGCAGAAAATGACAAAAAATAAAGGTGACACATGCATTTAAAACAATTTCTAGTACTTATATTAAGAATTATGGATCTCACCTGACTGCCCTTGCTATATGTTAAATTAATAGGAGTTTTCAACATTTGGAAAGTGTGTATCAGCAACCCCCCCCCCCCCCCCCCAACCAACTTTTCAGCAGATTTTGTGATTACCGTGTTTTTCGGATTATAAGGCGCACCGGATTATAAGGCGCATTAAGCGAAACAAAACAGTCAGATAAAACAAACTTTATTCAACTCATTCACAATAACCACATAAAATTGGTTCGAGGTCAGTAAGCACAACCAGAATTATACATAAGGTGCACCTGATTATAAGGCTCGTTGTCGATATTTAAGAAAATTAAAGTATTTTAAATGCGCCTTATAGTCCCAAAAATACAGTAGATTGTTATTTGACTGCATGTATTTGTTGGAAAGAGTCGTCTGACTGAAATTCAAAACAATCAGACCATTCAAACATTAACATTTCTTCACAAATAGCTAATATGAATTACATAAACTCATTATAAAATCCATTTATTTTGAATCACATATCATATAAACTAACTCGCATGCAGCAGATGAACTAATTACTCACATATTAACCCAAAGGTACAACATAAACTGACTGATTTAACTTGATCTAAGCCAATCAGACAACAAAGTGTGTTTTTTTAGGTTTGGATGTGTGCGCTCTGGGACACAACTGCCAGCATATATGTGTCAACAGTGGCAACTCGTACAACTGCAAATGTCGCCCAGGATACATCCTGAACCCCGACAAGAAAACCTGCTCGCGTAAGTGTGCATTTCTTTTCTGCAAACTGCAACTTGTGCAAGTTAGATATTGTATTTTGGCAGAAATGTCTAAAGAATTGATTTGGAATCGTCCATTGTTTGTTTTCAGGTTCAGACGTTTGTGCCCAGGGACATGACTGCCAGCACATTTGTGTCAGCAGCGGTGACTCGTACGCCTGCAAGTGTCGAACGGGATATGTGCTGAACGCAGACCAGAAAACCTGCTCACGTAAAAACAGATTTTATTTTATTTTTTTCTTCTTGTGTAGACTAAAGCTTGTTTTGGTTTTCACGTAGAAAGTAAAGCTTGTTGTGTGCATGAGTCAATGTGAATAGACAATAAATCAGATTCAAGTAAGAGCAGTACACTGTTCAAAATCAGATTATCTGCTTTGATTATGGATTCAGGAACGACTTCCAACCATTCCTCTTAGAATTTTTGTTCACATAGGTCATCGTCAAGACAAAACAAAATGTTAATGATGTCCTTAGGCGTCACATACTGTTTATAATTTTGTGATTTTTCAGGTTCTGATCCATGTTCCCATGGACATGACTGCCAGCACATTTGTGAAAACAAGGATGGCTCGTATGTCTGCAAGTGTCGAGTGGGATTTATGTTAAACACGGACAAGAAGACATGCTTCCGTAAGACCCACCTGTCTTTATAATGACTTGAAGTGTCATATCTGCAGTTTTTCTTTTAATTCAAGGGTTAAAAAAAGACAAGATATAAGTAACTGTTTCTGTCAAAAGCAGTTATGGTAACTGTCTTCACATAGCTTTGGATTAATTTTTTTTCAGGAACATAATGAGTCTTACCTGTTGAAGTGACATCAAGCGATAGATGATTAAAGCAGATTTAAAAAAAAACTATTTTTTTTAGATAGATTATAGTAATTTGCGGGTACCACTTTACAATAAAGCTCCCCTTATAGATGGCTAATAAATAGTTCATAGATACGTTATTAATCCCTCTATAAACACTTTATAAATCATTAATATTTCTTATTATGCATTAATTAAGGGTGACAGAGACAAAACTGACCAGTTGCCAAATAGTGAGCCAAATCTTTTCACCAATATACTTCATCTAAAGTTGTTATTTACACATTTCAGACTAAGTTACTACCTTGTAAGCACAATACACATTTGTAAACCTATTTTTTCGCATAATATTGTACTTTATCATTGCATTACAAATATATTTAACTAATATTATATCCTAAAAAAATTGGTTTACAAATGCTTATTGTGCTCACAAGGTATAACTTAGCCTGAAATGTTTAATATAACAACTCTAGATGAAATATATTGGTGAACAGATTTGGCTCACAGCTTGGCAAGAAACTGGTCAGTTTTGTCTCTGTCACCCTTAATTAATGTATAATAAACAATTATTAATGATTTATAGAGTGTTTATAAAGGAATTAATAATGTATCTGTTTATTAGCCATCTATAAGGGGAGTCTTATTGTAAAGTGGTATCAATTTGTGCTTAAAGATTTACATCATTTTATTTTTTCTTTGTGCGTTTATTATTATTCAAGTTATAAACTGCAAAGACTATTTCTAGCTTGTTGTAGGGGTTCTAAAGAATTAAAGCCGCCATCACGTAAAAATGGAAAATTACTTCATTGCGTCGCTTTAAATTTGAGTCAATTTTTCTTTTAGGTTCAGACACATGTGCGGAGGGACATGACTGCCAACATATATGTGTCAACAACGGCAACTCATACATCTGCAGATGTCGGGAGGGATTTGTGTTGAATGCAGACCAGAAAACTTGCACAAGTTAGTAAGAACCATTGGTGTAGTAGTGATCTCTATAGTTTACAACAATCACTGTATGTATAAATGTTTAAAGTGTGTTTTAAAGAAGGCTCCGAAAAACGTTGTGGAGCATATTTTAGAACAGAAATAGCAAAAACGACTTGGTGAAGCATTGCAAGGACTTTTAAATGAGGAGCAACTTTACATTTGTTTGGTACATTAGTTTTATTTTATGTAGATTATAATATATTTTATATAAGTGAACCATGAAGATGAGATGGTTTTTGTTTGCAGGCTCAGATGCATGCGCACGGGGGCACGACTGTCAGCACAGTTGTATCAGCACCGGTGGCTCATACCTGTGTAAATGTAAAACAGGATACATTTTGAACGCTGACAAGAAAACATGCTCACGTAAGGACCCTGCTATCCATCATCTGAACGTGTTATCTTTTAGCCTCAAGTCTGATGGAAACCTTTGATAATACGCTGATTTGAACAATGGCATCAGGTGTTGTGGTGTTTTGTTTCAGGGTCAGACGCATGTGCTCAGGGGCATGACTGCCAACACATTTGTGTCAACAATGGGGCTTCATACATCTGCAAGTGCCGGGTGGGATACATGCTTAATGTGGATAAGAAAACATGCTCACGTAAGACCTTTCTCAACTGTTTCAGTAATTTCCCGTTTTCTTACAACTGATCTAAAAGCTGTTGATATGTTTTTATTGTGTGAATGTTTATGAAGCATTCACATCCAGTTTTCTTCCGTAGGTTTTTCAGCATCTTTCTCATTCTACAATTTTTGTGCTATTTCAACAAATCATATGTCAAAATGTTCAGCTCTTTCAGGACAACCCTGTCATGACTTGGTATTGGTGCAACTTTGGCAAGATAATTTTCAGCAGTTTTTTTTTTTTTTTGGTTGCTAATTTCAGCCCTTATTTTTTTTTTTTTTAGATAATTTCCAATTTTTGGTGCTCATTTCTGCTTCTTTCAGTCGCAAACATGTTTTTTTCTGCGTTCTTCTGTCACTGTAAGCTTGTTCTACTTTTTCAGCTAGCTTTTTTTTTTTTTTTTTTTTTAGCATTTTAGCTGTTTTCAGATCATTTCTACTTTCTGTGCTTATTTCTGCTTTTTTCAGCCGACATGTGCTCTTTCTGCTTTCTTCTGCTAATTTAAACTTGTTCAGCGTTTCTTAACTAATTTCAGCTGTTTTCAGATAAATTAAATTTTCATGGTAATTTCTGCTACTTTCAGCCTAATTAACATACTCATACTAATTTCAGCTTTATATGCTCCTTGCAGCTTTTTTCTGCTAGTTTAAGCTTTTTCTGCAATTTCAGCCTTTTTTTTTTTTAGCTGTGTGTACTAATTTTATCTTTTCAGCTAATTCAACATGCTTTTTTAGTTCATTCAGCTGTTCTGGTCCATTCTGTTAGTTTAAGCTTCCTTCTGACTTTTCAGCTAATTTTAGCTAATTTTAGCTTCTTTTTTTTAGCTAATTCCCATTTTGTGTGCTCATTTCTGCTTATTTAAACCTAATTCAGCAAATATGTGTTCTTTCTGATTTCTTCTGCTAATTTAGGCTTTTTCTTAAATTTCAACTATTTCAGCATGTTTAATTTCAGGAAGTTTGTCTGCAATAAACATTCACATTACATTTTTGCAGGAAATGCTGTTTCTCCAGTTGTGCTTTAAATTAGCTCAATATTCATAAAAAAGTTGATGTAAGCAACAGAAAGCTGTGTTTGTGTTGACACAAAATATGTCATTGCCATTTCCTAAAATGTGGGCAATCATGTAATCTCCCTTTTGTTTGGGTGTGTGCATGTATTCGTTTATCTGCCTGTTAAAATATTATCTCAAGTTTTTGTGTCATAGCCGAGAGTCATCTTCATCTTTTACTCCAGCAGATTAATATACACACTAAAAACAGACCGATATTTGTTTTAAACTTTGACATATAAAGAGGCAAACAATTGGTGTTCTTTCAAGAAGTGATAGCTACTTTCAGGGTTTTTTTTTTTTAATTCTGCATAACTTTTAGAGTAAGTAAATAGAGTTAAATGGTCTCCTTCCAGGTTGGGATGCATGTGCTCGGGGACACGACTGCCAGCATATCTGTCTCAATAATGGTGATTCTTACAAGTGCAAGTGTCAAGAAGGATATTTGTTGAATACAGACAGGAAAACATGCTCACGTAAGGATATCCCCCCCCCCACACACACACACACACACACACACAAACACACAACATAAGCATGCTCACACACAGTTTGTATATGTGACTTCTCATTACAGATAATTAAAAAAAAAAAAAAAAGGCTGGCTCAAGATTCTTATAGGGAAGAATTTAGTTAGTTGTTAAAAAACGTGAAATCTACCAGGAAGAATATTGACAATTTCTTTAATATAAGTTTATTAGGAGTGAAATCAATGTGCAGACTTTGTTTAATCCCATTCTGTTTATATTCACTGTAGATGCAAAAGAGCACTGTTTTCATCAGCCTTACACAGTGAAGGACCTTTCTATTCAGAATCACTATAATGGTTTCTGCTTTTTTTGTAGATTTAGATGATAATGTGTACCGTAATTGATAACATGCAACATTTATCTTTGCATTCCTCAGTTGTGGAAAAATGTCCAGCTGACATTGACCAAAGCCTCCAAGTCCATCTGCATAAACTGGTTGTTTGGAATAAACTGACCTCTTGTGCATTAAGTTTTTAATGTGCTTTTGGAAAGTCATTTGTGTTTGAATTAAATTGATGTGAATTTCTATGTTATTATTCCATTTTAAGTCTGGCTTCTGTAAGTAAGCACCAATAACGGATGATTATTTCAATCAAATAAAATATATTAGTTTCACTCCCACCCTCCTGCACAAACAAAATTCTTGGATGTAAATGATTTTTGCTGATTATTGAAATCTAATCTATGTCATTTATTAAAAATAACACCCTTGATTTTGTTTAACACTGCCCTTTGACTCAAATAAGAATATACATATTTTGTTTCTTCTTTCAGATTACCTACCATTTAAATAATAACTGATGTTAAAGATATCTATCGTTAAAAAAAAAAAAAAGAGAAAAATTTTTTGGTTATTATTTTACATTTTCCTGTTTCTTTTTGTTTCAGAGGAATTGAGGAGTGAAATCACACAAGATGCCTGCATGTGTGAAGCTCAAATTTTTTTCCAGAAAAAAGTGCAGACAGCCATTCAGGAGATGAGCAGGAAACATATCCTTTTTTCACATTAAAATGATAAACATGTACCAACGAGGGATGCATTCCACATTATTTTTATGAATAATGAGTTTCAGTATAAGTATAGGAGTGGAATACAGCTGTTAATGCACCTCTATTTATTTTTCTCCTTATTTTTTTTAACATGTGTTAAAATTTTATATTGTGATTGAAATTTAATTTCAATTAAATTTCAATTCAATTTAAATTTAATTTCCCTCTGGGATTAATAAAGTATTTTTGAATTTGAATTGAATTTAATTGAAATATCAGATAAATTATTGATTGACTGCTGCATAATAGTAATAAAAAATAGTAATGTTGTTCTGAATGTTGTCTTTAACAGCATGGCATCTGTTTATTTCCTTGACTCTTTGCTCACTTGATGAACTTTCAGATAAAGTGAATAGAATTGGTGGTAACCTCCTAAAATAAGAGCAGTGATGATGAGCAATTCAACTCTCAACAAGAAGAAGTTAAGATCTGTAAACATTAGCATCTTTCAATGTTAGAATGAAAAATTTCATGGTGTTATATTTTTATGCAACATATTGATGTCACATTTCACAAAAAATGGCATAAATTATTATAAAGCAAAACCACATTGTTTTTATCTTAATGAATTTACTGCAATGAAAGTTAAAAAAAAAACCTTTTTGTTCCACTTTGTAATACAAAGCCTTTGTTCATTCAGCTAATCTTTTATGCAACAAAACATTGTCATTGTTGTCAAGTGGAAAAATTATGGAAAAGACAAACTAAATCTCTATCAAAATGCTTTGCTCTGTCCCACTGGATAACTCATCTGTGTCAGAAAATTTCAGTTTACAACAGGAACTTGTTTTACCTATTTTGTTCACCACAAACAGTTTATTATTTAGCAAGGAGATTAAATGGTTCAGGGACTTAAAGTTCAATTGGAGTGCATCATTTGAAAAAAAAACTAAATTTCAGTCAGCAGTTTGGAGATTATGTTATACATTAATTTATAAAACCTTGGTATTTTTTTCCACACAAAAGCTCCACACATTTTCTTCCATGTTATAGCCATTATCTCCTTGTGTATTGCCTGTTACTGCTTGTGTCAATACTTTTTTGTGTATTTTTATTACAAAATGTAGCTGCACATGAAAATGGATATTATTAAACTTTAAGTTTGAAATACGTGTGTGTTTTTACTCTTAAATGCCGCACCACTTAAAAGGTTAATTAAATTTTCATCAGCATAATTTCATTCTCATTTTATCATTCATAATATTCAAATTAATTTCTAGTAACATTTTTCATGTTAAATACTGTAATCATGAATATTTAACAAAACTACATTTTATAGAAGTGAGGTCCTATAAACCTTGGATCTTGTAACCATCCATCCATCCATTATCTTTACCCGCTTATTCCATTTTGGGTCACGGGGGTCGCCGGTGCCCATGTCCAGCAATCACTGTGCGAGGGGCGGGGACAGGTCGCAAGTCCATCACAGGGACACATAGAGACAAACAAGACAAACAACCATTCACTCTCTCTCACACACACCTAGGGACAATTTAGAGTTAACAATCAGCCTAACATGCATGTTTTTGGTCTGTGGGAGGAAACCGGAGTAGCCGGAGAAAACCCACGAATGTACAGAGAGAACATGCAAACTCCACTCAGGAAGGCCCCTGGACCAGGATTTGAACCGGCAACCTTTTCAATGAGAGGCAGCAGCTCTACCAGTTGCACCACAGTGCTGCTTTTTTATATTTTTTTAATTGTTGGGCTTCTTGATCTGGGACCGGACCTGAGTCCCAATTTCGTACCATAAACATGAAAATGTGAGCTGGTATGACAATAAAATAAAAAAAAAATCCTTGAATCCTTAAAAAAATAAAAGAATAAATGCTTGCATTTTTGAATTACCAAGAAAAACTACAAATACCAGGAGGCATTCACATTCAAGGCTTCCGGTTTACGGTTACTATGGGAGACGGATGTAAATCATATCCTCAGTGTGTCCGAATCTGGCAACGCAAGGAATTCGATATCGCATTTAAACTTATTTTTTTATGTAGTTACCATCATTATTACCTGCAGAGACAGTCAGCATTTAGCATTTTGGGGTCATAAAAGTACAAACGAGTCTACTTTTGTTTTTGGAAGCTAACTAGTTGTAACTATGCTAAGCTAGGCTAACACAAACGGAATGAGGCCCCGTAACGTTTTTTAACCAACGTTAGTTTTGTGTATTTGGTTATATATATTTAATGGACTGTTCTGTTAATTTTTAAGAGTATTGTTATCATTCCGCCATCACTATGTTTATTTATCTCAGCAAGAAGGTGAGCATTTTACGGAACAATATTTATATCCTAAATTAGGCGAGTTGGTAACAACCAGGCTGTTAAATGTTTCGTGTGTCATAGATTGCTATTCCCAACAATATCAATCTGAAATGCGTTTCCTGGAACAAAGACCAAGGTTTCATTGCATGTGGAGGCGATGATGGTCTTCTGACAGTGCTCAAGCTTGAAACTCAGACAGGTAAGGTTTAAAACTGGGAACAGCTTTCAGAGGCTTTATTTTACTTTTAAGGTGCTTTGCTTGTAAAATTATGAAAGCACAGCTTTTTAAACATACATCTCAAAATGATATTTGTAAAGCAGCATCATTTTACCAGCAGTCCTTGTTTACTATACATGCACATTTTGTTTGCAATCGTGTTTTATTGCACCAGAAAAGCATCAAACTGTTCTTTTAAAAACTTATATGTTGATGATTTATTAACTTTAAGGTTCAGTTATGTGTCAGAGTATTTATTGTTTGAGTTGTTACAAAGCAGTTATGGGATTTGTTATGAAAGGAATCTGTCAAAATCTTAATAAGCCTTTTTGACTGAACTTTGTTTCCTCTTTGTCCCAATCCTGTAAAATAAAGTAGTACAGCTCGGCATGTTCTGCTGATCTGCAGTTATTGTGCTACAGATAACCACAATGTAAAACAAATGCAGTAACAAATTAACAGAATCTGAACTGCCTTTCTTTCAGATGATGTGAGACTTAGAGGTCTTGCTGCACCCAGCAGCTTGTCCATGAACCAAACTTTAGACGGACACAGTGGTAAGTTGTAAAATAACACCGTTCACAAACATTACATATCAGCACAAGCAAACACATGTTTTAAAAACCTTGACACTGCCTTCTGTTTTTGCATGGCACAATTATTCTCGTAGAATTCTGCATCTGATTCCACGAACAAATAACAACAGCACACCTATTACAGCCTGGACTCTTCCTGAGCTGGGCACTTCCTGCAGGAAAATCATAACGAAAATCAAATTTCCAAAATAAAAAGGTTTATAAAGTAGCATTTACTTGAACTTCTATGACATTTTAGACTAGATTTTTTAAAAGAAGTCTTGTTTGAATTTTTCATGATTTAACCTCACAGGCACAAACAATCTGGGCAGTCGATTATAGTACAACTGCAACATTTGTGATATAAAAACAAATTTAATATAAAATAGTCTTTTTTTCTTTTTTTTAAGAAAGCAGAGCAAATTTTAAATAGAAAAAATATTTCAGATGCTCAGTGTGCACTTGAAAGAAGAGGAATAAAAGTTAGCCATAGCAAGACAGAGTATGTGTGTGAATGGGAGGGAGACAGGTGGAACAGTGAAGCTACAAGGAGCAGAGGTCATAAAGGTGCAGGACTTCAACTTCACTGTCCAGGATCATGTGGACAGTGGAAAAAAGTTTTCACATTTCAATTTTTAGAAAATTTACATACATTTTAATGCATTTTCTAATATATTGTTATTTAAAATTATTATCTTTTTTGTTTGTTTGTGTTATTGTTTTTGTCTGGTAACGGCGTTTACTGATTTAAACACAAACAGGTTCAGTGCAGGTAGTGACATGGAACGAACAGTATGAGAAGCTGACAACCAGTGACCAGAATGGGCTCATCATTGTTTGGATGCTCTACAAAGGTGTGGACCGAAGCCAAACCAACATTTTTCTTCCTCTCCAAGAACATTGTCTTGTATACTTGTATATCTGTTTCCCCTGAGGTGCATGGTGCGAGGAGATGATCAACAACAGGAACAAGTCAGTGGTGAGAAGCATGAGCTGGAATGCTGATGGTCAAAAGATCTGCATTGTGTATGAAGACGGAGCAGTTATTGTTGGATCCGTTGATGGTATGATTTCTTAAATAAAAACAATCAATCCCATTAGATAAGTAAAAATTATTTCAATTGCTATGCACTGTGAGGAACTGGGTACAAATATGCTCTGTAGGATCATCACCTTCTGCTTGTAGGAAACCGGATTTGGGGAAAGGAGCTGAAGGGAAGTCAGCTTTCTCATGTTGCATGGTCATCAGACAGCAGAATCCTCCTTTTTGGCATGACCAACGGAGAAGTACACATCTACGACAATCAAGGAAACTTTATAGTGAGTTTATGAGCTTAGGTGTAATCGTTATCTTGTTGCACATACTTATAATGGGCTCCTCCTGATTTAAGTGATGCTGTTTTTTTATGAACAGTGAAAATGATGGGTAGCACAACCATGCTAGTGAACAGTGACAGTATGACTTACACTAGTAACAAATGTTTGTTTTAAAAAAGATTTGACCTTTCAGATTTATATCCACTTTGATTTTCTAAATGCATTCACATTAACTAGGACATTGTGTTAACTTGTTGTATGCTGTTGTGTTACAGAAGAAAATGACTATCAGCTGTCTCACCAGTGCAAGTGGACCTATCAGTATATCTGGTATCCACTGGTATGCAGGAGCTGGAGGTTATGTTGAACCAGACTGTCCATGTCTTGCTATCTGTTTTGACAATGGAAGATGTCAAATAATGTGCTATGAGAACGATGAGAGTGAGTCACCAAAAATCAGGCACTTCCTAAAGGTTTTATGTTATAATTTTACTGAAATATTTGCTAACAGTGCCACTCAATACTCCTGCCTTTTTTCTGCAGACCCAGTGTGCATTGATACTTTGATGAATGTGGTCAGTATCCAGTGGAACCACTGTGGCAGTGTGCTAGCAGTGGCTGGTTCCCTCAGAGTCTCTAATATGGAGAAAGAAGTCAATGTTGTGCAATTTTACACGCCATTCGGAAAGGTGAAAATGCTCATTTCTGCATCCTGTTAAGGGGTTGCATTTTTTTTCAGCCAGCGCTATGACTTTGTTCTCAATCTGTCAGAATCAGAAGAAAAGGTTGAATCTTTGTTGTCCATGTTGAGGATTGTAAAGTTCTATGTAAGTCGATTTTCTCAAAGACCACTAAATAATGTGTTGAATAGTCACAAAAAATATATATCCATGATAAAATGTATAGATATACCTTTCATAAATCACACAGCCCAAGTTAAATGGCTTCAAACCACAAATGAAAATTGAAAGATAATGAAAAGAGTGTGATTGCTGTCATCATCATTAATTCTTACTAAAACCGATTATTAGCAGGACAGGTGGTACATTCTGTCAGCTGTATCGTACTGTAGCCGGCAGTCAGCAGTTTATTGTACACTCGTTTCTAACACGCTAACTTTAGCTTAGCTAAAAATAAATTGTAGGAAGATCAGTTGTATGTTCTCACTGTTTCTTTGTTTTTCAGCATCTAAGAACTCTCAAAGTTCCTGGGAAACAGATGTCAGGGATTGCCTGGGAGGGAGGAGGCCTTCGAATCAGCCTGGCTGTGGACTCCTATATCTACTTTGCCAATATAAGACCAGATTATAAGGTAAATGTTAACGCTTGTCACAGACAGTTCATGGAACTTTCTGTATTAAAAATTAGTCCAATAATGTTGATAACTAAATTTATGTTGATGTTCATTAACATTGGGCAGCACGGTGGCACAACTGGTAGAGCTGCTGCCTCTCAGCGAGCAGGTCCCTGGTTCAAATCCTGTTCCTGGGGCCTTTCTGAGTGGAGTTTGCATGTTCTCTCCGTGCATGCGTGGGTTTTCTCCGGGTGCTCCGGTTTCCTCCCACAGACCAAAAACATGCATGTTAGTCTGATTGGTAACTCTAAATTGTCCCTAGGTGTGAGTGAGAGAGTGAATGGTTGTTTGTCTCGTTTGTCTCTATGTGGCCCTGTGATGGACTTGCAACCTGTCCAGGGTGTACCCCGCCCCTCGCACAGTGTTTGCTGGACATGGGCACCGGCGACCCCCGTGACCCAAAATGGAAGAAGCGGGTAAAGAAAATGGATGGATGGATGTTTACAAGATTTGTTTGTGACTAGTGGTCCTTTTGACTACATTTTTCTGTGTTTTTTCAGGATGAATTGATTTATGAAGAATTATTTATGATCACATTGAAAACTCAAATGAAATATAAATGTAGTGTGAGAGAAATCAAATATGTAGCATATGTTTCTCACCCTCTAAGTTCTGTCAGAAGTGGATACAGTTTTAGAGTCAGCAATCATTTCTCCTGGCCACTTAACTTTTATAAGTATTTTATTTAATTCATTTTTTATGTGCTTTAACAGTGGGGCTACTGTTGCAGCACTGTGGTGTATGCGTACACAAAGCCAGAGCGCCAGGAGTACTGCGTAGTATTCTGGAATACCAAAAATAATGAGAAGTTTGTCAAATATGTCAAGAGCTTGATGTCTATCACTACTTCTGGAGACTTCTGCATCCTGGCTAGCAAAGCCGACGAAACCCAGCCTCAGGTAGAAAAAAAGACTTTGCCTATTCTGCTTCATTTTTTAGTATGTTCCTAATTTTTTCTGAGTAAAATTACAAAAATAGGATAAAAAAAAAAAAATGACACCTTATTTGGGTCATTTGTTGTCACACAGAAGGATGCCGAGTCAGAATCTGGAAGTCCTGCAAAAGTACAGTGTTATTCATTTTAACATCTTACATCACAAAAAAAAAAAAAAACTTTTCTTTATACATAATACATATACCGGTATTGACTTTTTGAATAAACTCACTTTACTGTGTTTTTTTTTTAGTATGTCCTGATTTTGTGCAACTCCATTGGAACTCCTCTGGACTCAAAATACATTGACATTGGTGAGTTTTGACTAGAAGTGACACCTGTGTGTCTTGCAACCTGTTGAGAAAATCAACAAGTGTTTTAAATTGTATTGAAATGATCATAGTTGTGATTTGAAACATTGTTCAAGCAGTTAGAACAGAAATAGATTCCAGAAAGCCGACATGTTCTTTTCGCTGAAAGCATAGAATATGTTCGTATCACAAGTATTTAGTATTCTCTTTACATTTTCTGTCACTTTGTCTGTTTAGATCCACTCTTTGTTACCATGACAAAGACTCACGTCATTGCTGCATCCAAAGATGTTTTTTACATGTGGCAGTACAGAGTGGCAAAGAAACTGACAGCACTGGAGATCAACCAAGTCACCAAAACAAAGAAAGCGTGGCGAGAGAGGTGAGTCTTTTCATGCAGATATACAGGTATAACATTTACCATCAGGCAAACTGTTATTTAACACGAAAAGAAGATTACAGAAAGGCTATGTTAGGGTTTCTAGTCCATGTCGTGTGATTACTGGAAAGCCTGTGCACCACAGTGTTTGATTCTGTGAGTCAGTGGGCGAAACCTTTGCTTTACTGGCTCACCATTACAGTGTAAAGTGTTGGTCCTGACAGAGCAATGAAAAGGATTCATTCAGTCATAAAATGCCACTGAGGTTCCAGACAGGTTAGGTGTGATTTAATGTCCTGCCAGGGTTTTCCTCACACCTGGACCACAAGTCACAACCGGAAAATGGACAGCTGTTTTCTGACTTTTTCTCTGCTTCGCTCTCACTTGTTCCCACTTCCTGCTTCTCCAGGTTTTATCACATCGACAGCAATCCTTCTGGGACCAACGACAATGGGACAGATTTCTCCAAAGCCTTCACAGTAAGAAGTATTTTTGTCTCCTGAAGTGCAAAGACTTTTTAAAGACACAAAATGTAAAGGAAACAAACTAATCTGTATTTGATGCAATAAATCATTTTATTTAGAATACTTTAATCACATTGATATGATATACGCTCTAACAAAATGCTGCGCAAAAGAACTTTCCATTGTCGATGTCGTTGTTAAATTAAATAAAACAATTCTTGTATGCAAGCACCACGTTTCTTAAAATTTAATAAGTGATACTAATGAGTATTTTTTTTTTAAAAGAGTTAATCAAAAGGTAATAATCTGTTATGATCCTTTTTGTTTTGTTTGTATTCTAGGGAACTCGAGATCCTATCTGTGGTATTACAGCAACAGATAAAACCCTCATAGTGGTGAGTATCTTTCTGTTTGAAGGAAGAATTAAAATGTAAGCATTTATACCAAGATTAAAGTAAAAGTATCTGTCTTGTGTTGCTGGGATGCTCAACTGGTTGAGCAGGCCTTCCAGGTAAAAAGGCTGACCTGGGTTTGAGTGTTCCTGGATTTTCACTTCCAAGTAAAAGCCACAAGTGCCTAAATAAATCTTTTTTTTTTCCCCTGTTACTTTACAGGCTCGTGAGTCTGGCACCATTCACAAATACAGCCTTCCAAATGCTGCCCTGGTCCAGAAATACTCTTTAAACAACCGAGCCTACTATCTGTCCATGAACTGCAACTCCAGGTTAGCATTGATTGTGTCACAGAATGAGCTCCTCTGATAACCAATAATAAATAATCACATCATTTTCTGTAGTCGTCTGGCCATTATTGACATTGCGGGCGTGCTGACTTTGCTGGACCTGGAAGTTCGTTCCGCTGCAGGTGACAGGACAGGAAACCCGACAGGTGTAGGAGATCCATCCAGGTTTGAGCGCAAAGATGTTTGGGACATGAAGTGGGCAAATGACAATCCTGATTTGTTTGCCATGATGGAGAAAACCAGAATGTACATTTTTAGGGACCTTGACCCCGAGGCAAGTACTCAAAAGTTAAAAAATACATCAGAAAAATAACCTGTACAACTTGCACTATACTGTCTTATAGTCCCAAAGTAAACCCATCCTTATTTTAGTTATTTATTGTATTTTCATAACAGGAACCTATTCAAACTTCTGGATACATCTGCAACTTTGAGGACCTGGAAATCAAATCTGTTTTGCTTGATGAAATCATGAAGGTACATTTTTAGACCAAGAAACTTTTTTAAGTTGCATGAAACTTAACCATAACCAGCTTTTGTTCATTTTAAATATCCATAACTCAAGAACAGGGTGAACATTACATTTGATTTGACTTAATGTTTTACGTATGTTGATTAGTTGGTCACAACTATCTGAAGAATTGCTCATTCATTCCATAAAGAAGCTCTTTACATGCTGTAACCAGAACTGTATGTCATAAAGGTTACAGTGTCTGCTGACTGAGACATTGTTGGCTGTTTTTTTTATTTTTTATTTTAGGATCCAGAGCGACCAAACAAAGACAACCTCATCAACTTTGAAATCCGCTCCCTGAGAGACAGTCGTGCTTTGATTGAAAAAGTTGGCATTGAAGATGCTTCACAATTTATTGAAGATAATCCCCATCCAAGACTCTGGTAAATGTTAAATGTGACACTTATGATTTAGCCTGTGAAGACAGTTTTTTTTTATAGTGTTGGACTTTCCCTATTTAATATCTCCATATTTAGCAGCAGCTCGTGTTGCAAACACAAGCCATTTCCTTTGACCAATAAAAGTCAGTTTTACTGCTGATTAAACATAACTACAAATGTTTTGTAAATCTGATGTAGGGCAAACAACACTAAAGTAAAAATTCAAGTCCAGCTTTCAAATATTGATGAAATTCAGACTAATTAAAAATATTCATTTGAACTCATCAGTAACTGCTGACAAATGCTCGCACTTTCTATCTATAGGAATATGTTGATAAAGGATAATAATAGACTGAGATTTATTTCTTTGTGGTCTCTGGCTGAAATGTAATTTTTTGCAGAATTGCTCCAAAACTACAAACACTCTCTCCAGAGATATATAAAGTAAAAAAAAAAAAAATTCATATAAACCTAAAGCTCCATTCCAGCTTAAATCAAAATACAGTAACTTCATGGGGTATATAGTCCCATCGATGGTAATTGAGCACAATCTGTTTTTTTCTTTACATTCTGAACTTGCCAGGCGTCTGCTGGCTGAGGCCGCCCTCCAGAAACTGGATCTGAAGACAGCTGAGGAGGCCTTTGTCCACTGCAAAGACTACCCAGGCATTTTGTTTGTCAAACGCCTGGGCAACCTTCAGAGCGAGCCCATGAAACAAGCCGAAGTGGCTGCTTACTTTGGCAGTTTTGAGAAAGCTGAAAGCATGTACTCGGCTATGGATCGCAGGTACAAAAAGCCAAATTATCCACTTCACATGGGCTTTTGTTGAGCTCATCAAATCAGGTGTTTATGTGTGGCGTTGTGTGTCTCGGTAGGGACCTCGTCATCAACCTCAAGATCAAGCTGGGAGACTGGTTCAAGGTGGCCAATCTACTCACAAATGGTTCTGGAGCCTGCGATGATGCTCTGCTCCAACAGGCTTACAATGGAGCTGGAGACTACTATGCAGATAGACAGAAGTGGTATTTAATTTGTGTTTGTCTTTCTTTTCTTCCAAAAGTATTTCCATGCTTCCACAAAAACATTATCTACCTATAGTGGACATCTTGTTTTCGTTTGTGTTTTTTCCAAGAAAGTTTCACACTGTGCACTTCCAGACTATGTAGTACTTTTTAACAGTGTAATGCCCACATATTGTCAAACATTTTAAGGATGTTTGCAAATCGACACAAGAAAATTTAAATGATGGCATCTTAAAATCAAAATGTTAAAACTTTGACTATACCATCATTGAACTGCAGAAAAAAAACAGTTGACCAAAGCATTGTACATTACGTTCAAAGCATCGGTTAAAACATAAAAAAAAAAAAAAAACATTAACGTCAATTAAATAGATATACATTAAATCATAAAATTTAACACAATTTTTTTTAAGTTCTAAAACGTCACCATTTAAAAAATATATTGAACATGTTTTTTTTTCCTTTAAAGGGTCGATGCATCACATAATTATCTTAGGGGTCGTAATGAGGAGAAGCTGGCAGAGTGCTACTACATGTTGGAGGACTATGATGGGCTCGAAAAACTGACTGCAGATCTGCCGGAGAATCATACACTTCTACAGGCAAGTCATATTTTCAGCAACAAAATCTTCATTTTTCTTTCGGTCTTCATGTACATCAACATTATTTTTACTTTATTCGGAAATCTGCATTTCCCTTTCTATTGTCCATATTGCAGAAAATAGGACAGATGTTTACTAATGTGGGGATGTGTGAACAGGCTGTGAACGCCTACCTGAAGTGCAGCCAGCCAAAAGCTGCTGTTGACACATGTGTCCATCTGAACCAGGTGAGAGGCAGACAGAAACTTGTGGCGCCAGAGTTTCTAAGTGACACGTCGATCCTGAGAAAGCAGCAGTCAGCCTGGCACCTGCTGGCCTCCCCCATCCCGCGGATGTATAGTTAACTCTGAAGTGTGACCTCAAACTATGGTTTTCATAAAGGAAATTTGTAATCATACTGGTTCCTACTAGCACTCCTGGTGCCTGAGTCCCAGTAAAAGTTGATGCGCTTGTTATTATTAATTGTTGTTTCTCTCAGTGGAACAAAGCAGTGGAACTGGCGAGAACGCACAACATGAAGGAAATTAAATCCCTTCTTTCCAAGTATGCCTCATATCTTCTGGAGAACAATAAAACTCTGGAGGCGGTAGAACTGTATCGGAAAGCCCACCACTTCCTTGATGCAGCTAAACTCATGTTTAAGGTGAGGAAACAACAAAACTTCAGTTTTTCTTTCTAAAGCAACGCAGTCAGAATGAACTGAAACAATTTAGCTGCTTCTGAAAATGATACAAAGCTGCTTTAAAAGTATTCAGAGCTTGTTTTTTATTGTGTTGCAGATCTGACGTTTTCCTCTTTTATTTATGACATTTGCCGTCTAATTAATTTAGGATATATCAAAGAGCTTAAAGATTGTAAAATAATTATTTTACAAGGAAGCCTTTTTGTTTTCCTTCACTAAGTGAAAAGCCTACTTTGAATAAAAAAAATTGTCTTTGAAAAGTATTCTGACCAGAGTTCACTCTGTCTCAGTTTACCCACAGAACATCTGAGTTTGCAGAACTTGAACTTTGGTTTCACTGTTTGTTTCGACTGTGTGTTTTGGAGTGCTTCACATGTGACTACCAGCTCTTTGATATTCTTTTATATTCGATCTGTAAAGGGGGTTGTGGTGTGGAGAACAGTGGTGTGGTCTAATAGTTTTGAGGCTGCAGGTTTGAGCCCAGGTTGTGTCAGGAAAGGTAACCAGTGTAAAACAATTGACAAATCTTTCACATGAGTTTGCTCACTGTGGTGACCCCTGCAGAAGTAAGCAGCCAAAAAAAAAAAAAAAATACCGGTAATAAAAAAAATCTGACATTGGATCCTTAAAATTTTGTAATGATGAAGAAAATGTGGTGAAGTCTGACTGTCTGTGAGTGACCCATTTAAATCCAGATTCATTTTTTTAAATAAATCTTCATCAATACTCCAACCTTTAATGGCTACCTAATGAATATCTGCAGAGAACAGAACTAAAAACATTATTTGTTTTATTAGAAGGTCACAATTTTAATTGCTTTTTTAATTCAGTTTACGGTACTTAAAAAAAAAAAAAAAAAACGTGTTGATTTCTTTGTTTATATTATTTACATTTTTTTTTTGTACATTTAAAATAAGACGGAATTGCAGCTGTTTCTTCTTTTGGTTTTTCCCTCTTCAAAAACGGTTAAATCCTGTCATCTGGACCAGTTGACATGGTAAACCAGTTTGAACCCTGCTGCAGGCCTTGCTGCCCTTCCACTTAGTCTCTTAGACACATAAAACATCTACCTTCCTTCTCTGCATCATGCCAGCCAGCTCCCTACCTTTGCCAGTTGTCCCCACATTTAGAGTTGCCACCTTCAGTCCTACATTCTTCAGTTTCTTCTTCTCCCTCTGTCTCCTGACACATTTCCCTCCTCGTGGTCTTCGACTAACAGCAGCACGATTTCTGTCTGCACCCTGCTGGTCAACAGCGCCAGTCGCGGTTGTTGTTAACTCGGGCCTCGACCGATCTGTTATGGTGTCGCATAGATGAACTTACCCTACTTGTGCCCAAACTGTATTTATGGTGTCTGTTTGCAGATTGCAGATGAGGAGGCGAAGAAAAGGAGCCGACCTCTGAGAGTGAAGAAGCTTTATGTCCTGGCAGCGCAGCTCGTTGAAAACTACCACGAGCAGGTGAAGGCGTCCCAGCAGAGCAAAGTTAATGGGCAGAAGTCAAAGGTAAATTACTGCCACACACCACACAGTTTTAGTGTATAATCAGATTAAAGCCAACGATCTGTTTGTTTAATAAGCTTTTCATCTTTATTTTGCATTATTTATGAGCTATGAAATAAATGATCATAAACTAAAATAGTGAAGGTGTCGTTCATTAAAGTGTGCAACATTTCTTTTGCGCAATTAGGCAACATTTGCGCTTGCTGGCCTTCTAGAAGAAGATGCCACCTCTTCAGATAATCGCATTATTGACAACGCCTGGCGGGGAGCTGAAGCGTATCACTTCTTCCTGCTTGCTCAAAGGCAGCTCTACGCAGGCCACTCGGAGTATGCCATGCGCACAGGTATAACAGCACAATCACTTACCCAGAGTAGTTACTACTGTAACTGGTTCCAATTCAAAACAGCAGCTTTGAAGCATTACAATGATCATGACTTGACAACTGGTGATTAAAAGGTTTGTTACTTTTTAATAACAAAAAAAAGTAAATTAAAATCACATAATTATTATTTTCAATTCTCTCTATACTGTACAACTAATGGGAAACAAATCCGGAGCAAATACAACACCGACTTTGAGTTGATTTTAAGACTCTTCTGCCATCTAGTGGTGGTTAACTGTAATAATGAAAATGCTTTAACATCATCAGTGAGCAAAATCTTTTATTTCAACATAAGTCATCTGATTAAGCTTTTATTAAGCTTATTTTCTGTAAATTTATCAGACTATCTTAAAACTGTGCTGATCTACAAACAGGCACTTGAATGATGACCTAAAAGGTCGACCAGAGACAAAGACATTTAACACAAAGTCCCAAACTAGCAGACGTGTTGACAGTCTGGAGTCATTCAGTTTTAGTCAAACCAGTTAGTTCGAAGCATGAACGTCGATCTGCTGTAAAACTGTTGAGTGGAAAGAAATTTGTTTCCAAAGCTACAGTGAGACTTTGCCCTGTGTTCTCCATCTCACAGCCCTTTACCTGCGTGAATATGAAGACATCATCCCTGCAGTGGAGATCTACTCTGTGCTTGCCCTCTGCTCTGCAATGAGCCGGGCCTTCGGCACGTGCTCGAAGGCGTTCATCAAGCTGGAATCCCTGGAGAGTCTGAGCCCTGAGCAGCAGCAGCTCTACGAAGATCTGGCTCTGGAGATCTTCACCAAGTACCCGCCAAAGGACAGCCGCATGATCGAGGCGGATATCTCATTTTACGGGTGAGAGTCACCACAGAGTCAGAGCTTTATGATCCTTCTTTTTCTTTTTTGAATTCCCTTCAACCAGCTCTGCCTTCCTGTTTCCTTTCAGATCGGAAGGAAAAGTGCCCACGTGCATCGTGACAGGTCTGCCTATCCAGGAGCACCAGTTCTGGATGTGCAGTGTGTGTAAACGCTGCGCTCATGAACAAAAGATCAGTAACTTTAGCTACTGCCCGCTGTGCCACAGTCCTGCAGCGTAATGTGCAAAGTTTCATGTGAAGATTTTAGTTCAGGAAAGTTTTAAACGTGTTCTTTGTTTCATATAAATTATGTTAACATTTTAAGTTGGTCATTTTTAATATGTGTTTTTAAGCAACACAAGTGGATGCATCAAGTCGCAAAATATATGTTCAGCTAGCTTCACTTTGTGTTTTTAATTTAAAACATCTAATTAGCATAAGAAGCTGTAACTACTGTAGTGGGTGGTGGTGAAGGAGAACGAGGGCTGATGCTTTTTCCTCACTTTATTACACTTTTTTGCTTGCGTGTGGCACCAAGTCTGTTTACGGACCAATAACAGGTTAATTAATTAATTTGTGCTTTTATAATTAGATATCAGTCAATAAAATGGAATTTGTCACTTTAAAAGGAACTTTTTGCCATAACAAATGTTACCATTTACACTAAATTTAATAGCATTTAAACTGTCAAATGACCAGGTTGCTTTCTGCCGTCTTTGTTTAAAAAATATATTCTGGCCTACTTTTTTTTTTTTTTTTTTTTACCAAAAACGTTTTATAAGCATAAAAAAATAAAAGTAAGATTTTCAGGAACTCATACATGCAGTTCATTCAGTAAAACATCTGCAGTCACATGTGTGTTGATGAGACATGTTACTACAGTTTATTTACCTCTGCTGTTTTCTGCTAGAAAACTATTATTTTACTCCAAGATATCATCCTTTCTTTTTTTAACTTGCATGAGGGGGTTCAGATTTTCATAAAGAATGTATGCACTTTTACATCAAGTCACTCTGGAGCTACTTTCTGGGTTTTGTTTTAAAACCAGTCGTCCACACATTACTCTAAGTGCGTCATATTGACATAAATGTTTCAATGGGCGTGTCTCAGATCTCTAGTAGCTATTAACTTTTTAAATGTCCAAGAACAGTTTAACTTGCTGGATCATCTCTGAGGCAGCTTCCACAAACCATCTGTGGCACGAGTGCAGTTCACATCCACAGCTTTTTGTATTAAACAAATGTTCTCAAAAATTAGTTTCTCCTGTTTTTAGAGTTTAACAAGCAGTTGCGTAAATCAAAGGGCACACGATTACAAGACGTTACACATAAAATAACACTTGGTGCCTAAAAGAAAAGTCATGTTATTTATCAGAGTGGACACCATAAACAAGATGCAGCACTATGAGCTGGTGGCGCATCGTGCATTAAAGTTTAAACATCTGGAGGAGGTCGAGCAGCGTTTCTGAAGCTGCTCGGGACACAAACATCCCACCTCAGTTTGTGCTGCACTTCACTGCTCCCACATGCTGCATGGAGACAAACCAGACACATGGCTGTTTGAGGTAAGGTTAACTTTTTATTTATACGTTTATTTTACACCTAATGATTGGCAGACACATTAAGAGTAGAAGTATGAGCTGCTTTTTTTTTTTAATTATGTCTTAGAACTATACAAGAACCGCCAGTGCCAAAAGCCTCCATGGGGCTCCAAGTGAAATTTTAATCATAACTTTATCTTGGATTTTTTTTTCCTTTTCTTCTTCTTTCTTTTCTCTGCCCCTGAAGGACATGTCCTTTTTTGAGACATTGCTTAGCCCACTTATTTTTCACTGGTGCTTTGGAAGTTTGGATGTGCACTTTGCATTGCACGGCAGGAAGCTCATATTATGGTGAAACATGGCCACTAGGGAGACCCCAAGGCCAATTTCGTTTCCCTTTCTGCACGTGAAACATAATGTGTGTTTATGTGTTGTCATCATCATTGTATGTTCTCATACAATGGCAAAATGATTTCTACATGATCACACACACACACATCATTCTCATGCAGAAAGGGAAAGAAATTGGTCCGGGGGGGCTAGTGGCCACGGTAGGTCACGTTTCACCAGTAATATGAGCTTCCTGCTGTTTTTTGATTTTATATAATATATATATATATATATATATATATATATATATATATATA
>NC_056518.1:23089289-23122301 GCF_014905685.2 Nematolebias whitei
ATAAACTAATTCTTAAGATGGAACCCTTAAAAAAACTAAATACACATTTCATATTTAGTGAAGGATAAATAAAACCAAAGCGTCAGAACAAATGTTCTCACATTGATTAATATCAGGAAATGTGCTTGCATTTATTTAACAAGCAGACGTTTCTTCTCAGAGCCTCACCGGCAGCTGAGAACATTTAGAAAGCAGCTGTCTGCAGCTGCTAACACGCCTCTGGCTTCAGCCATTAAATAAATATTTAAACCAGCTTTTAGCCACGTGGAGTTTCTCATCTGTGACATCCCTTTACACTTAGCCACATTATGGCTGTGATTTTGTTCCCCTGCCTCTCTCTGAGTAAAACGACGGCATCAGCAGGACTGCAGGCATCTGAGCGCGCTCGCCTGATGGTCATTTGTCATCACTTCGATCAAACATTTAGGTTTGTCTCCAAAAAAATTTGAATAGGTAGTGCAGTGCTGTCATCCCCCCACCCCAACTTTTCTCTCTTCAAATATATATTACTATATATACATTTTTACAATTATTTAATATTTGTGCAATGTTTCTTACTGGTATATTCATGTAGTGTGTGTTGGTTGGGGGGTGTGGTGATACAAGGACATCCCTTATTTAAATGTTACGAAGACAAACAGTTTAACATATAAATCAAAGATGCATGGACCACTTATATTTTCATTTATTGATCATAAGATTTTTTTTTTAAAAGCACTCACATTTTTGATAATGCATTAACAAACAAAGAAATGTGATATTTAAAAAGAAATTAAATGTTAAAACTGATAACACTATACACCTCTTTCTTTGAATCTTGTAATCAAAAATGTACGTTAGTTGAAACTTATACATAACTAATTAAGCATAGTAGTATATTAAAGTATTTTAACTCGTGGTAATTATCATTTTAATTGTGCATGATATTGCACTCAAGTGTTATTTGTATATGCATTTAAATTTTGTTATTAAATTATATTTATTTTGGAAAACTCTTATCCCAATATCAGCCTCTCAGCAGCTACACATTCAGTCCCACTGAGGGACCCACATCTGTCTTAAAATACATCTGTATCACCGGAAAATAAACATCAGCTGACGCTTTACATGAAGAGGTGTGAGCTTTATTCTTATCTCAATGTAGGAATTTATTTATGTATTTATTAAACACATAAACCAAAATTCAGCAAGGCTTTAAGAGAATAAACATGCATTCGTGTTTCCACTGTAATTCAGCAAACTCACCACTTGAGGGCAGCAAACTCATTAAAAAAAAAAAAACCTTCAAGTCTTTTCTGGCTTGTTAAACTTTAAAATCCTACAATTAATCAAACATTTCATGCACTCCAAACACAAACAAGGGATTTTTATTTGGTTCTAAAAGTCAAACCCCGCCAGTTTGACAATGCTTGTAGTCAAAATAGTTTTTTTGGGTTTTTTTTTTTAAATCAATTTTAAAATGTGTACTTTGCATCTAACTTTAATGCCTGTTAGGTTTATTGTGCCAGGAGTCCTGGTCTTAGTGGAAAAAAGTGAGGTGACTAAAGGGACTAATTCAGACTATTTTAATTAGTTCATGTGTCAAAACAGTCCAACCCAACAGTCCTGCAGTAAACTTCACTGATGGAACATCAACAGGATGTTAAGAAGCTTCTCTGATTCACATGAAGAATAAAATAATTCATAAATTAGAACCACCAGACCAAGCTCACACAGAAATATCAACTTAACATTTTATCAGCTAAACTAATTTTGATCAGATTTGTTAAATAAGCTGTTTTTATCAGTGTTGTTGAAGGTGTGTGCTGTTCTGCACGTCTGCTTTGTCTCAATTAATTAATCTCTCAATATTTGAAGCTTGGGGTCTTCAGTTGATCCTTTTTTTTTTTTGGTGTGTCCTGCTGTGTGGACCTACTACCAAGATGTGTTACCTTGGACTTTATTATCTAAATTACTCACATATTTTCTTATGTCTTTGCTTCTCATCAGGTCAGAGGAATTTCAAGTTGTCCAGACAATTTTCAAAATATATTGTTTCTCAGGCACTGAAGGAAAAATGAGCAAAATATTCAGTATTGTCTCAGAACTTCACTTTCTTTTGTCGACTTGCAGATATTTTGTCAAAGTAAGAATAAACAATTTTTAAAGTGTCTAATTTGTTGGTTTTCTGGTTTATATTGGCTTAAATTTACATCATAGAGTACGTAAGCATAATTTCCAATACACTCTTTTTTCTTAAAAACTTTAACATATGAGTAAAACTTTTTTTTTTTTATGTTTTCAAATAAAGACGTGAACGGCAAATATTCTGTATTTTATTTTTCCCCAATGTTTGATGCGTTAATATTTTAATTAATAAAACTTACATAAACTTTTTGACCTTGAAACAAAAATGTTAACTTCTTCAGGGTTAACTTTAAGCAATCAAACTGACAAACAAACAAACTGTCACATATAATCTGCTGATTTTGTGCTTTAATTTTCTAATTTTCCTGTTTTTCAATTAATCTGCAACAAAATATATTAAAAAAAAAAGAAGGAAAATCATAAAGGATTATAAAGTATTGAACGTTGTTTTCTTCTATCTTTAATTGTTTAGTAAAATTTGTATAAAATAGACAAAACCAAAACGGTTGCAAAAGATAAGAATATTTTTACAAGAATGAAAAAATAAACAATTTCCAGGCTGAAAATTATTTTATTATTATTACTCTTTTAAATTAACAAACACTGCTATACATATTGCTGTTTTTATTCATTTTGATTCATTTTAAACAGCTAAAGCAGCTGAAAAAAGAAGAAAAAGTAGCTGAACAGGCGACAGATGGTCGATGACATGTACAGTAGAAGAGCTAATGGCTTTCCTATGCGTGTCGGGGGGTTTTACTCCAACAAACACATTTTTGGTGCTCCACTCATCTCTTTATGTTATGCTGGATTAAAGATTTCCCCCCTTTTCACCAAAATATTGAACAACGAGTCACAATAAATCAAAAACATCCCACATGTTCTTTCCAAGCGAGTAGCAGCAGCTTGCAAAAATGTAATTCCTGCATCCAGCGCAACAAAAAACAAATTCCTCAGATTGGGAAGAAAAAAAAAATAGAATTTAAGCAAAGATGACAAGTTTTTTTATTTATTTAAAGCCCTGACAATAAATTCATTTGGAATGTCTCAAGTAAACAAAGATTCTCAGATATGGCTGTTCTGTCCGTCTCAGTGCGTCCGTCAACCCTCGTCCCTTTAACGTACAAATAAAGACCAGAAAGTGGTCGAAGTGTTCACTCTTTCACGTCAGACCAGCTGTACAGAAAGTCTTCTTCATCCCCTTCGGTGAAAAGCAAACTGCATCCGGTGCCGGCTTCTCAGCCGATCAGTACCGCGGAAATCAGCACATCTGAGCAGGATTGAAACATCTTTTCTTTACTAAAAGTGACAGATTTACAAACACCGTAGAAACAGTTGACATCATTTGGCAGCTGGCCTGGACCACCGTGGCTTTTTTGTTTTTTTCAAGTTTGCCCCAAATCCCTCCTAATTTATTTATTTATTTTCTTTTAGACAAAGACTGATGAAATACAGGATCACACGTGTCATAAAAAAGTTTTTTTTTTTTTTTTTTTTTTTTGGCTTTTTGGAACCTGATCTGCCCCAGAGAGGCGGCGTTGGGGAAATAAAATGTTTAGAGAATGAAGCGGAGGAGGGTTTTGTTCAAACTATTTGAAATGTCTGAGCAAAAAAAAAAAATTTTAATAAAAAAAAAAACAAAACAACAGAGCTCTGACACAACGTGGCAAAAAAGCACCACCTCGGGTCCTGCAACACTCGTCACAACAGGTTTCTACTAAACACATGAGATAATCCCTGACATCGATGTAAATCACACACACACGGTCAAAATAAAACAAGCTGCAGAGTTCAGGTACAGAATCACTTCGGGAAAAGCACACAACATTACCGCCAATTCAAGCCACACTGGCAAAAAGAGAAAATATTGAGGAGCTAGTCATGGATTTAAAGTTGGCTCAAATTCTGAGCGACGCTGAGGAGTTCTCTGCGAACGATCGCTTTGCTTTTCTACAGGCAGATTCAAAGACGACAAGAAAATTCAACCAGCACAGGCCACAAATACACTGAAAGAGATGGAGAACACCAGAGGAGTGCGCACTCTGTCCTGAATCAGTCACCGACGTCTGAAAAAGGGGAAAAATCAGACGAAGTCTTCGTTCGTCGTCTCTCCTCCGATACAAGAACGTCGACCTCGCTTAGTGATTTATTGATCGGCAGAGTGTAGGAGTCAGTCGACCGCATGGCTTTTTTTATTTCGATGTTTTCAAGAAAAAAAAATATATACATATATTAAAGTTGCTCTCTGGTTGTAGTCACACGAACACGGACGACTTGCTTCAGAAATGTCAGTGAACAGGCCGACACCCTGGAGTTGAAATGGCGACGAGTTGATGCCTTTCAGTTGCTGCGCACGTTGGCGAGAGGAAAACGTCACGCTGGGGTTGAGGAAACGCGGCGTAGCCCTTGGGTCCCCCCTTTGCTTCCCCAAAGGGGGAACGGCTCACACGGTCAGCTTGGTCTGGACTTGTAAAATGTGCTTTAAAGACGGCGAAGGGGTCGAGGGGGCAGCGTTCAACAGTGTTTTGTTTTTTTGTTTCACCCCGCCCCCAAAAAATAAATAAAAAAAACACTCAGAGCGCCAGGAGCGTGGGCGAGTTGAGGGAGTCGGAGGATTGGTCGCCGCTGCTGCTGCTGCGCCGGTGAGCCTTGGAGCAGGACTCGGAGGAGGGCGACGGGCTCTCGGGCTCCATCATGTTGGGGTAGGTGAATATGAGGCTGGGGGCGTTGGGCGTGGCGGCTGGGGTGGACGCCACCACCACGGGCGTGTTCAGGCTGTCTCCGTCTGGGCAGTACATCCCGCCGCTGATGCCGCCGCCCCCAAGGCAGATGGGCTTGATAACAGAGCGCTGAGATTTGCCCACCTTGTCCTCCATGTCCTCGGGCTCCTGCTTCACCACCACCTGGTTCATCACGGCCCGTGAGCTCACGTTGGGGCGCATGGTGAGAGGCAGGGGGGCGCACTGCTGCGTGTGGTGTCCCGACGAGTGGTGGCGATCCTCCATGGGGAGTTTGCACGCCGGATTATGGGCGACCAGCATGAACTCCAGTTTGTCTTTCTCTTTCTGGAGGCTCTCGATCTCCTTCTGCAGGTCGGCCTTCTCCTCCTCCAGCTTCTCTGTCTCCTGCTCCAAACAAACAAACAAACAAACAAACAGATGCTCATCAGCGTGTGCGTTCTGGAACAACAAAAATACTATAATAACATAAAATAACATATTAAAACAGGTACAGAGGTAAAAGATTACATTATTTGGTTTTTTTTAATTACTTTATAAATTAAAAGACATACATTTTTAAAATTAAAAAGCATTGATTACTTTTAAAACACTTAAAATCAAGCGAGTCGTTTTTTAAATACAAACAACTAAGCATTTAGTTTTTTTTATATTTATTGTTTTACAATGATTTTTTTTTTTTAGAATTAATCCTTGCCTATTATTTTACTCCTACTTAAATTTTGTTTATTTTTTTTTACATTATTTTGATGAGTTTTTTTTATATTATTACAAATTTTTTATTACTTTTATGCTTTAGCATTTAGTTATTCATTGTGTAACAAGCGGTCTGCTTTTAATTAAATGATTTAGTGACAAATAAATTTAATAACAGCTTCTTGTTTCATCCATGAAACATGCAACAGGTTGTCTCTGTGCTTCCCCAGAGATCCAAAAGATGGCGGTGTTTAATTACTTTTGTTTCATGTTAAATTTGGAAATAATAATTTTTTAAAATCCATACATGTAATCTCTAATCTGTCATCTTGAATTTGCTAGTTTCCTCATGACCGTGTGTTGTTTTTGTCTCAGATCCAGCACATCTTCAAAGTGTTAAATAAATGAGATAAGCAGAATAAAACTACATTTGTCAGGCAGAGGAGATAAAGCTGACGTGTTGTCGAAGAACTTTGACTTGAGGGTAAAGGTTTGAGGAAGTTGTTGGAAATGAGCAAAGAGGCGTGACCTGGGCGTCCCAGTTTAAAAAGGAAGAATACACATTTCACCTGGATTTAACTGGAAAGCAGTGCTTTTTAAAAAAATAAATAAAAAAATGATGACATTAGGTGAGGAAGGAAGGTATTTTTGGAAATATTTGTTTTGGTGTGACTGTATTTGTCTCCACAAGCAAATGGCTTCTTATCATTTTTTACAAAACGTCCCACATTCATGAAGACAGCTGCCTACAGCCATTTTCTTTGCAGGTTTTTTTTTTTTTTTTTTTTTTTCTGGTCTGACAAGCTCACCCTCACTGTAATTCCACTAATTAGTCCATTTAGCTGTCGTTACTGTCTGCGAGCCGTGAGCCGTGAGACAGCCCAACCTCTGTCTGCAGCTGCCTGAAACAAAAAGCTTTTCAGCGCCTGTCATCGCTTCGCTCAGACCTCGCACTTAAAAGTCAAACCAGTCCAGTCAGGCTGGAAAGTGCAGGAGTGGATTTGAATGTTTCCATCAGAAATCTGGGCTCCTGACACGCTTTGGAACAAGATGACTTTTTCATCTGCTTGTGCTCCGTTTCTTTTGAAATTGTCAGCAAAAGATTGATGATGCAAGTGCAAGAATAGAGCTGGCAAAGGCTTCGGGCTCTTTTATTCGACTCACCCCTTGCAGCATCTCTGTGAGCTCTCGGCGGCGGTTGCGGCACTTGGCTGCGGCTAACTTGTTCCTCTCGCGCCTTACCCTTCTTTTCTCCTCTTCTTCTGGGGTAAGCTGTGGGCAGGAGAGGAAAACAAATCAAACAAGCTGTTTGGTAGAGGATACATGCACTAATAAGGAAGCAGATGGCCGCTCGTCCCGAGCCTGGTTCTGCTGGAGGTTTCTTCCTGTTCAAAGGGAGTTTTTCTTTCCCACTGTTGCCTCTGTGCTTGCTCAGGACGGCTACTGTGATGAATTGAGGATTCAACGCAATCTGCTGCTTCCTCAGATAGATAACTTTTACAAACTGGCTTTTTTAATCCATGTTTTTTGTGCAGTGCCCCGAGACGACTTCTGTTGTGACTTGGTGCTTTACAAATAAACTGAATCGAATAACTCTTCCAGAGTTCGCTCACCTGTTCGTCTCTTTTGCGTCTGCCTCTGGCATCTCCGATGGAGCGGATGACCCCGGGCCGAGCCAGCGTGTTGTGCGCCAGCAGCCCCGGCCCGTTGGTCAGGTGATGGCCGTAGGGATGAGAGCGGGTGTAGGGGTTGGACATGGAGGTGATGACTGTTGGCTGTACCATCCACTGCAGGTCTTGGCTGGTTGTGATTGCATTGATTGTGGGGATGAAGGCACTGTTGGAGCCGGGCATGTCAACCCTGTATTTCTGCAAAGAGAAGGGCGATGAGAAGAAAACTCTTCAGAAGAAGTGAGGGTGGGCAGCTGCACGTGGATGAACCACGATGTGCACTTTAATCCTCTAAGCATCTTATTTCTCTGTCCCTCACAACACAAAAGCAGTGTCGCCTCCACCACTACCCACCAAACATCACACATTTTTCATATTTAAAGCTTTATAGTAATGATTCAATCTAAGATGGTAACCCCTGGAGTGGAACAGTGATACATGCTGTGAATCATGTGGGAAAGCCCAAGGTGTCCAGTTCATCTCATTTTACTACACAAAGCTCCAGACAGACTGAATCGTTACTCATCTGGACTGGAAACGTGTCAGTTTGCGTACAGATTTTAAATTGAATTAAAGATTTTTATGAAATAACAACCTCTCTCTATGGAAATTTTTAATAACTGGAAAGATGTGTGAAATTCTCATAAATGAGGTGAACCAGAGCGGATCCATTTCATGAAACTTTAGATTTTGAACAAAAACAGATGGAGTTTCTGAGCACCACCGACTAAAAATATTTCTGAGCAGAGAACTGATGTCAGATCAGTGTTGCATCATGTTTCTGGTGTCCACATATGGAGCTGCATGTCCGCCTGCCTGTGTGCGTAAATTACGCACGTCCCGGTTATTCCCGACTTTCCGTCGGATGTCCCGGCAGTCAATTGGAACTTTGTTTATCTGGTGAGTCATTGTGTATGGGATTTGTCCAGCACATGTGTCTCGCTGAGTTCCAGTAAAGAGGTGGGGGAGAGGAGCTGAGGCTGCTATCCAAAATGTTGTGAGAGAACTCAGAAAGAGTAATAAACAAGAAAACGCGCCAGGATAAACTTTACGCAGAGGAGCATGAAAATGGAGTCATTAATATCCTACTGGTCTAATAAAGTGGTATTTGAGTAATAGGAGGTCATGTTCCGTCGTGCTGTAATGGAAAACAGGCAGTGAGTGATTACAAGAACCCGAAGCAGTCACAGATAGGGGCCAAAAGTCGTTTACAGTAACGCTGCGTGAGCCTGACGACGCTTTTCCACAGAAGCGCGCTGAGACAGGGTGTGTGGAAACTGCGCGTCTCTTCCCGCACTTAGATCCTACATTATGGGATATACAGACACGCCGTCGTCATGGTATTACACTCCTACAGTTCACGTGAACATCAGGAATGTGTGACTCCTGATAATAGTGGAGGCTTTGATAACAAGTAGTCCCCCCTTTATGGCATTTCCTCGGTGAGGAAGTGTTTGTTTTAGATCGTCTTGTTCTCGGGCTGAGCGCGCTTCCTGCTGGAGGAAATGTGCCATGTGCGGTCCGAGAGCCGTCCGAATAAATTAGACCCTTTTTATTATGTGACCTGATATTCCCAATAAATATATGAGCGCATCTTTCGGTGGATAAAAACTGCTGGTGCAGAGGTCTCCGACATACCGACTGTGTTTACATGGAGGCAGCAGGCTGGAGACAAGCCTGTTGCGTCCTTCACCTCCTGCTTATTTAAAGCTACACAGCTCAGGGTCCCTACAGGGGCTAGATTTACCCCAGCGGTGCAGACATTTGCGTAAAAACGAGTCTCATGAGCGCAAATGGTGCAGATTTACGGACGGGAAGAAACAACTGGAGTATCTAAATGTCACATCTGGACATCAGAGGCTCATGTCCATGTGCTGCTTGTCGAACTGCAAACACTAAATAGAAACCATGTGGAAAATTTGTTGTGCGTTTTTTTTTGTTTTTTTTTGCGCATGTGTGCGTAAAATCCAACATTTTCACTATATATCCATGCGTTGGAGACATTTTCCACACATTTCACATAAGCTGCGTGATCGAATTTAAACTAACAGTGTGAGATGGCTGTGCATAAATAAAAAAAAAAAAATAATAAAAGCCTCGCATCTGTTGAGTCACCAGCTGTGTTTGGGTTTGGACAGCTACGGATTCCTCACTTGTGGAGGACTGTGCGCCTCAAAGAGCAGACATGTTCACATTCACCCAGCAGGTAAGTCAGCTCCAGCTCGCCGTGTGTTACCTGGTAGCTGGAGGTAGAGATCGGACTTCCGATCGTGCTGCTGCCGCTTGTGAAGGACTCTGGCTGGGCAGGAGAGGTGCTGCTGCCGCGGGACGACGTGTCGTAGTTCCCGGAGTAGTCCTGGTACATGATCCGGGACAGAGGAAGATTTCAGTGGACTGGTTGAGCTCTGGAGCCTCCTTTTTTTTCCTTCCTCTCCCTCTCAGTGAAAAGGCACCAACAGAAAAATAAAAAATAAAAATCCCCTGATCTGAGTCGTTTATTGAGATATCCAAGCTGGTAAAGTGCAAATAAAAAAAAGGCGTTTCAGATCTCTAGAACATTATATTGCAATATTTTTGTAGTTGGTCTTAGTTTCTTCTTGTGCTTTTTCTTATTCTGATCCGCGCGTAAAGCTACAAAGATCCTGTCAGGTGCGCCAACTTGAACTTCAGATCAGCTGCAGTCCGAGTGACTCACGCAGGTTCAGTTCGCTTCAAAACCTCCTCCGTTTTGAACCTTTTCAATATTTTCCGCCGCCTTTTCCCAACAACTCTCTGCTCTGAACTCTTGCTGCTCACGGAACACTTCGAACTTTTTCTTTCTTTCTTTCTTTCTTTCCCCCCTCGTTTTTTTATTTTTTAATTTTTTTTGCTTTTTTTTTTTTTTACCTCCACTTCCTAGAGATGACTCACTTCAATGGCACTATGAAGAAGCGCGACGGCTTTTCAACACCAACGAAACAGCCCACGTCACGCCTGGGCGGTGCAGATCCACTCAGGGAGGGGTCGCTTCTGGATAAGGACGGAGGGATCCGCGGCGACCACCACAGCACAGCCGCGCGCTGAAAACGCTCTGAACTGGAGAGGAAGCGGAGACAACTCTCTGTGGAAGCTCGTTTTTCTGTTTTAGGCTAAAGGGACGTCACGCGCTCCGGAGTTCACCATTTTGTCTCACTGTCTTCGGCCCGTTGACGCACGTTTCCTAAAATGGGCAGTTGCGTCAGAGAGCGCGTGTGGGTTTCCTTGGTAAAAAAGGAAGCGTCAGATTCTGGAGGGATTCCCTCCCCTCGCAGAGCTGTGCTCCGGACTGGATCTCACAACAGGTCCGGTTTACAGCGGAACAACAGTCACGTTTAAATGCATTTTAATGTGGACAGCGCGCGTGCAACCAGACTCCACCAGCCCTCGTGCGCATTCCGAATGATCCGACACGCAGTGTTAATTTTGTGCGTAATTTTGGAGAGTTGGCACCAATCGGAGCTGCGCGCGCCGCGTGGACGCTCTGATCGGGTCATCACGACAGGAGGCTGATGTGGGCTATAGTTGTAATTCGGACGCAAATCTCTTAATATAAAAATAAACAAACAAATAAATAAACAACGGCACTGAGCCCGGAAAGTGAGCTGCGTGACATAAAACGTCCAATTAAGTGTAATCCGATCCGCTGCGGTTCCTGTTTGAATGTGGATCACTTGAACTGCGCAGAGCTCCTGAAGCTGCTCTGTGCGCAGGTTGGACCAGGAAGAGTCACTCCTGTGAAATAAAAGTTTCTTTTTTTTATTTCAAAAAGAGCTACAGGGGAAAATGATGCGCTGGTTTTGTTAAGAGGTGATCACCTGCCGAGGAGCCGCAGGCTCCAAACACATCACACAGACAGACAGTATACTCCAGCTGTGTCTTTCAAGAGCTAAAAGAACTCATGAAACATAAAAAAAGGTTCAAATCCTGCAGGTTGAAAGAGTTAACTGCAGTAGTTTTCCAGAAATATTCATGTGACTCTGAAATGCAGGTCCACACTCAAAGTAAACAAAACAAAAAAAAGAAAATGTGCCAAAACCCATGAAGTGATGGGGTTACATTCTGTGTATGGATCTGGATAAAGGGAGAGAAAATAGGAACAAATCTGTTGGTAAACCCGAAAAAAAAAAAGCCAAATATGGAGTAAGTGTCATAAATAATATGTGTTGTCAGGTGCGCATGCGGATTTTACAAAAAGTTCAGCATTTGACCTATTAGCCACTTTGGCTATTAGGTAAACAAACGCACGTGATATGATACCACTTTGGGTTGTGTCTAAGCAGAACTTTAATTTGAGCCGTTTCAGCTTTAGACACTGAACTCCCTCAGAGCTGCGCTGGTTTTATTGGTTTCCAGAGGAAGAAATCACCCAGCTGGTCAATAAATCTGATATTAATTCATGATTAATGTTTCCAATCAGCCAGAGGCGCAGCTTTGGAGCAGAACTGTGTTGCTAAGCGACACAGTTTCAGCCTAATTGCTTTGGGGGGAAATCAAATCAGTTCAATTAGAGTCCTAATGTGATTTGATCCGCAGCCTTCAGCGTCAGTGGTGTACAAGTTCACTGCTCGTCTTTTCAGTGGGAGACATGAAGAAGAGCTGAGCAACAACAAAAGGAGTGTGTGTGTGTGTGTGGGGGGGGGGGGGGGGGGGGGGCGGGGGGGGGGGGGCAGCTGCAGGTGAGCGGGTCAGCGGCTGACGCGCAGCTCGTGCGTCCATCACACTTCATAAGAAATCAGATTCAGGAATTATGTCCTACACAGGCTGGGAAGAGGCTTACCTGGCCGTGACGACAGGTGCTGGTGACGCAAGACCACTCGTGCCTAATGCTGCCTTCAGGTACCGCCGGATAAATCTGAACCAGGAGAGCGTAAACACAATTTTTCTTACGTGAAAACCAGTGACATCAACATAAATAAATACGCTGATAAATAAAACTTCCACTTTATATGGCTAGAATCGTATTTTGTTGCTGCGAATGTTACATAATAGTCACTAAAAAGGACATTAGAATGTTTTGGCGTGTTAATAAGACAACACATTTTTTTAAAGAGTGATTTTAGGCAGTTCAGAGTGACAAAGGGTCAATAAAAGTGCAGCAAGATGAAGAGCTAAATCAAAACCTCAACAAAGATGACAGTAAATATAATAAACATCCTTTGTCAGGCGCCATTTTCTTTTATTCTTCTCGTAATTTAAAAAAAAATGTTAGGGAAATAGTAATCGTCATTTCTTGTTCCAAGTCAAAAATGACTTCCCCAAAATATGTGATATTTAATATTTGGATCCATTTATATTCCTATAAAAAAAGTACAAACTTATATCTGTTTATTTTTTGTGGAACCAAATGCAACAGCAGGACCCTCCTCCTCATCACTGGATTGTCTCACATTGTCTCTTGGTTCGGATCACAAGATTCATATTGTCCTCTGCTGCTTCTTCAATTTCCTGGCCTCTTTCATCAGATATGATCGAGAGCCTCAGTAACAACGTACTGTTTGCTCTCGCTGTCACCAAAAACCTTGAATTTACCAGAACTGAAATCATGTTGCAATGGTTTGAGAGATGCCAACTGGTGGTTCTTATAGGGAAAGATTTGTCTGCTCACACAGATACAATACACAGTTCACTCGTTTGTCCATTTATAAATCTTTAAAGGTTAAATTAATAATAAAAAAAAAACTCACACCTTCTAATAGCTCATTATCAGCAAGATGCCTTTTCTTTTTAGACTCCATTAGGAAACACTAACATGTTAGATGTGCGCATCAAATGAAGAATCTGTCCCATTCCTTCTTCCACTTATCATAGTTTCAGCTTTTTGTCAGAATCCGACTCATGTGAATCATCTCACACTCTCATCCAGTGGTGTGGTTTGCAGGAGATTAAACGCAGGCATGACTCAGGTGAGATTTCTGATGAAGTCAGAGATGCTGAGCAAGTTTCTCACCTGCTTTGGCCAAATCCAATGTACTGCGCTCCTCCTCAAAAGTAGATTTTCAGTCTCTGAGTCACTTTATTGCTGAATATTCAGAGGTAAAACAGCTGTTTTGGCTCAGCCGAATGTCAGCGAGTTCATTTTTTTTTTTGTGTGTGATTGCATTCCTTTGTTTTCTTTTCCATGTAGCGTCATCCACCTGTCATGTTGTAATACTTTAACCAGGACAACAGCTCAACTAGATCAGCGTGGCTTATCTCTCAGCTCAGCCAGGACACTAAAGTGCTGACTAAGACGGTGGAGAGAGGGTTAAAGAGCAATCAGAATGACTGACAGGGGGGTTCACACTGAGCTACTGAACTGTTACCACACCTTCTTCATTAAAGCAGCAAAGCAAACAAACTGCAACATGTGCCTGCACGCTGCAGTGAGCAACAGGTTTTCTCTTCCCACATCATTAACGGCGGTGCACAATGAACACACACTTTATTGTTTCAGCAGTTTGTGCAGGCTGGACTCTTCAAAAAAGAAACCTAATCAGCGGTTTCATCAGGATGCCCACTGTGCAGGAGCGAGAAGCTGCACGCCAAACATGCAGGAAGCTCCTGTGATTTGAAGTAACCATCCGTCAGTGATTTCACTCACTGTTGCCGTGGCGACACATGCAAAGCAGTCCATGACTGCAGCAGCAGCAGAGGGATCATTTAAATGTTGTTGACCTCCTGAGAGTGAAGAGAACAATATGGATTCATTGGCTGTTTATCCTCGAGTGAAGCCAGCAAAAAGCCTAACAAATGGATCCCATAAAGACGGTCAGACCAACCTGTTCAGCACAGCCAGAGTCTGGTGGCTGTTACAGCAGAGCTGTGTCTTGCATGTGCACCTGCTATCTAAAGTTGGTTGAACATTCCCTGCTCAGTGTGGGAGCATTTTGTGCATGCATGTTACAAAACAGGCCGAAAATATTAACCAAATGTAGTTATTCCATCCAGAAGTGCCTGAAATTCCCTTTATGCAGTCCAAGCTTCTCTTCGGTTTTCCAGTGACATCGTTCTGAAACATTTGAATAAAAGCTCTGGCTACAATGACACGCCTCAATCTAAACCTGAGCATCCATCCATCCATCCATTTTCTTCCGCTTATCCAGGGTCGGGTCGCAGGGGTAGCAGCCCAAGTAGGGAGGCCCAGACTTCCCTCTCGCCAGCCACTTGGTCCAGCTCCTCCTGGGGAATCCTGAGGCGTTCCCAGGCCAGCCAAGAAACATAGTCCCTCCAGCGTGTCCTGGGTCTTCCTCTGGGTCTCCTCCCGGTGGGGCGTGTCCGGAAAACCTCACCAGGGAGGCGTCCAGGAGGCATCCTAAACAGATGCCCGAGCCACCTCAACTGGCTCCTCTCGACGTGGAGAAGCATCGGCTCTACTCTGAGTCCCTCTCGGATGGTCGAGCTTCTCACCCTGTCTCTAAGGGAGAGCCCAGACACCCTGTGGAGAAAACTCATTTCAGCTGCTAGTATCCGAGATCTCGTTCTTTCGGTCACAACCCAAAGCTCATGACCATGGATGAGGGTAGGAACGTAGATCCATCGGTAAATTGAGAGCTTCACTTTTGACTCAGCTCTCTCTTCACCACGACAGACCTGTACAGCGCCTGCGTCACTGCAGATGCTGCACCTATCCGCCTATCGATCTCACGTTCCATTTTTCCCTCATTTGTGAACAAGACCCCAAGATACTTGAACTCCTCTACTTGAGGAGTTCAAAACCTGAGCAACTTCGTGTAATCCTTTGCTTCTGAGCAAAAGTCCAGATTAAATCCTTTGAAGGTGAGTTAAAATAACTTGAAATATAAAGGATTAAAAACTGCTCAACTTCCCTAAAATGGTCAAAAATGAATACTTATCTCTCTTTTAGAAAAGATAATTGTCTAAGAACTAAATGAGATTATTTCATGTGCATAGGTTTAAAAAAAAAAAAAATTTTTTTTTCAAAGCAATCGCACTATCAGGACTCATGTTTATGCATTTAAAACCTGCAAAAATGCCTCCATGCTTTTTTTCTTTACCAATTTACCTCCTATAATGATATCTATCTATCTATCTATCTATCTATCTATCTATCTATCTATCTATCTATCTATCTATCTATCTATCTATCTATCTATCTATCTATCTATCTATCTATCTATCTATCTATCTATCTATCTACATATACATACACACACATATATATATATACATACACATATATATATATATAATTTTACAACTTTCATAGTAAAGCCTGAATGAAACAGGATGATAAAGACAAATTAGTCAAACTATGTTTTGTAAAATTATTTTTGAACCCTTCCAAGAACTCTCCCCCATCACAGCTTAGTGTCAGTGTGGTCGTAGTCTTGTTTTAAGAATATCTTTAAACAAGTTTCCTTAACTTCACTATGTAAGAAAAAGATTAGGAAAAAATGATAAGATTTTATTTTATTTTATTTTTGGAGGGTTATTTTCCAAAGGGGAACTTAAACAAATGTGGTGTGAGCAGCTTTTAATGTCACACTATTTTTATTCAAGATGAACTTTCTTCTTTTTTTAGGGAGGTTACAGAAATCATCGCAAACGTTTCACGATGTATTAAGTAAGAGATTCCACTTCTATAAAAATCAGTCAGAACTGTTAAAAGAAAAGGTCAGGAGAACTGCTCACTTTCCTGTGGGGCCGAAAAGTGTCGCAACCTGAAACCTGCCTACACATCTGCTGCAGCTGGATGTGAAGAAATCTTTCTTTTTTTTTTTTTTTTTTACAGTAAACTAACACATTCTGACCATTTGATCCCGCTTGTCATAAATCCACCACTGTTCACTTTGAGTGAAAAAAAGAAAAGCAGAAATGAACAGGCTTATAATTCATTTTTCTGCTGTGAAAATCAAAAAGTACATTTGCGTTGAAATAGGAAGCCGTATTCTGCTATTTACCACATGGTTCTGTTAAATTGGACCTGCCCTGAGTTAACAGAACCTTCCAATCAACGCACCCGAGCGCCTTATGACAGTAACTTCGGCGGCGTTCGGGTATCAGTTCCTGATACAATGGAAGGAAGTGCGTCACAGGCACGCTGTACCTCAGCACAAAGAATGGAACACCGCTTGGGCAAAAAATAAAACAGCAGATACAGAGAGAAGGGGAAGTGTTGGAGCATGTGGTGGAAGAAGTGCACAAACAACAGGGTCTGAGAGAGAAGAAAGACACGGGCGAGTGGTCGAGGTACGTATGAGCTGGCACAAAGCGACCAAAACAGCCCCCTGCAGCTCGCACACAAACAGGACCCTGACGTTCCTTCCACTTTTACCGGACTGCTTGTTTTTCGTGGAAGAAAACAAATTTCCCCCATTCTTGAAGCCGAGGAAAGGAAAATGTTAGTGGCCTGACAATAAAAAAAGGGCTCATTATGATGCTTCGTCCTCCTGCAAGTTGTTTTCCTCGTCTCCGGCTCCAAAACAGTCAAATCAAATAACATCCAGGAACCGTTCTCACACAATGGACAAGTTTATCTGAGTCTGTCCACAAGGTAGTCAGAGTAATTTATCAATATGTTGCTCTGAGAGCAGCACAGACTGGAATGTTAATGGGTTTTGGTGGAGGTGACCTGCTGCTCAGTCAGAAAAATGTTAAAATGTCTGATTTGGTAGTTTTCTTTGTTTGAATCTTGGAACATCTTTGTGATGCTGTTCTGTTGTCTGAAAACACTTCCCAGAACTCTCCTGTTGAACACAAACTGTGGGTGGTACAGCGCCCTTGTTTGCTGTGGATTTTCACTCCATGATGACTTACTTTCATGGTTTCTGATCTGTTCTGCTAACTAGCTGCTCATTTCTTCCTAAAGCCTGGAAATATGAAAAAAAAAAAACCCCAAAAAAACCACTTCCTCTGCATCTGAACATTTTCCCGAGAAGTTCACAAATCAAGCAGAGCTTCTATGTTTCCTGCTTGTTCTTAGGCGAAGATTATGTTAGGCGTTTTCTTAGATAAAATCACTTTTATTTGCATAAACATAAAGTACTTATGTTTGAGCCTGAAGCTGATCTTTTCTGCAGAATAATCCACATTGTTTTAGCTCCATCTATTTGAGTCTTCTGTGGAAAATCTGTCAAGGAATCACATGAAAAGATCTGTATATTTAATTTGCTTTCAAATCCACCTTGCTGCTTGCTCTGGGAGATGAACATCACATGTATGCAACCTAAATTAGGAATACTGTTACCTAGAATTGAACCATAACAGTTTTCAACTGGGGTTTTATTCTCTTCTTTGATGCAGATTCAAAAATCCCATGTTTATTAATCTTTTTAAGAATTAGACCCAAATGAAAAAAAAAAAAAAACTCTACCAATGAAAAGCAGATATCAAGAATAAGCTACAATTTGGTCAAGTTTAATGTTACAGGTGCAGAAATGAAAATAACTTGATGACTACAGCACGTGAAAGGCAAAATGTTTGAAATACAAATTAAATTTGCAGCAACAATATATGCAGATGACAAGATGATGAACTTTTAAAGTGTTTTGCTCATTTAGGTGCCTTGGAGAGATAGCCTGTTAACATATAAGAAAGCTATAACTGCATATTATTCATCTTTAACAGATGAGAATAAAAATAACCCCAGGTTTCTGTTCAGTACTATAGCTAGACTAATGAGCAGTCCTATATGTGCTGAACCATGTATCCCTACAGCTATAAGCAGTGATGACTTCATGAGATTCTTTATAAATAAAATTATTTCAATTAAGGGAAAAAAAATCAAACCATCCTTCCTACTATTGCCTCTGATCCCCTGTCATATGAGGCAGCTTTAGAAATGTCACTAGAACCCAGTTTATATTTGGACTGTTTTTATCCTGTTGAACTCTCTGAATTGTTAAAAATAATAGCTTCATCCAAACCATCCACATGTCTTCTAGATACCATCCCAACCAGACGAAAGAGGTATTTCCCCTAATTAATATCCACATTTTTGATCTGCTTAATTTGTTTCTAATGAATGGTTATGTACCAACAGCATGTTAAGATTGATGCAATTAAACCTTTACTGAAGAAACATAACCTTGACTCAGGAATCCTAGCCAATTATAGACCTATATCTTCTCTAACATTCATCAAAAAAAAATTATTGAGAAAATAGTTGCAAATCAGTTGTATGAAGATCTGAACACAACTAATCTGTTTGAAGAGTTTCAGTCAGGGTTTAAAGCTCATCATAGCACAGAAACAACACTGGTGAAAATCACTAATGCTATTCCATTGGCCTCAGACAATGGACTTGCGTCTACACAGGTCCTGTTAGACCTCAGTGCTGCATTTGATACAGTTGATCACAATATTTTACTACAGAGGCTTGAATACAATATTGGGATTACAGGAACGGCTCTAAATTGGTTTAAATCATATTTGACAGATTCCAGTTTATAAATGTAAATAATAAATATTCGTCATATACCAAAATTAGTCATGGAGTTCCCCAGGGTTCAGTGCTTGGACCCTCTTTACTTTATATATACTTCCGTAAGGCAAAGGTATTAAACAGCATGGGATAATTTTTCATTGCTATGCTGATGATACTCTGTTATATTTGCCCGTGAAACCTGATCAATCCAATCAGTTACTTAGACTATAAGCAAGTCTTGAAGACACAAAAACCTGGATGACCCTTAATTTTCTGCTTTTGAGCTCAGACAAGACAAAGGTTGTGGTTTTTGGACCTTAGTATCTTAGGAATAAACTTTGAAGCTTTTCACTTCCTCTGGATGGCATTAATTTGGCCTCTGGTTCAAAAGTAAAAACTCTTGGGGCTATTTTTGATCAGGATATGTCTTTTGACTCCCACATTAAAAAAGTTACCATTACTGCTTTCCTCCGCCTGCATAATATTTCTATGATTAGAAACATCATGTCCAAAAATGATGCAGAAAAACTGGTCCACGCATTTATCACATCTAGGCTGGACACTTGTAATCGTTTATTGGCTGGGTGTCCAAACAATTATTTAAAAAGCCTTCAGTTGATCCAAAATGCTGCAGCCAGAATTTTAATGAGAGTTGATAGGAGAGATCATATTTCTCCAGTTTTAGCTTCCCTCCATTGGCTCCGTCAAATTCAGAATATAATTCAAAATCTTACTTCTAACAAACTAAGCTCTCAACAACCTGGCTCCATCTTATATTACAGATCTTATTGTTCCATATTATCCTAACAGAGCACTTTGCTCTCAGACTGAAGGTTTACTTGTGGTTCTCAGAGTTTCCACAGGTACAATGGGAGGCAAATATTTCAATTATCAGGCTCCTCTCTTATGGAACCAACTTCCAGTTTCTGTCCATGAGGCTGACACATTGTCTACTTTTAAGATTAGGCCTGTCTTTCCTTTTTTGATTAATCCTACAGTTAGGGTCGGCTTGGGTTTCCTGAGCTATCCTTTAGTTATGCTGCTATAGGTTTAGACTGCTGGAGGAGAAATTGACCACATTTCGTCTGCTCTGTCTTTACTTGCTCTAGTCTACCTGTTTGTATTTGTAAGTATTTCTATCCTTTAACATGTTTTTTTTTTGTATTTTTTCCAATAGAAAGTACATCTGGACCTGCCATTCTGTTTGTTTGTTTGTTTCTCCTTCATGTCCTCTCAAACCCAACCAGTCCAAGCAGATAGCTGCTCGTCTTGAGTTTGGTTCTGCTGGAGGTTTCTTCCTATTAAAAGGGAGTTTTTCCTTTCAACCATTGGTTTTGTGCTTGCTGGGATACTGCAATGAATTGAAGATTCAATGCAATCCGCAGGCTTCCTTAGATAACTTTTACTACAGTAATTGGCTTTTTTAATGTATGTGAATGCTTTTGTACAGTGCCCTGATACAACTTCTGTTGAGATTTGGCACTATATAAATAAACTGAATTAAATTGTTCACCGTCTTGCAAACCACAGGATGGATTCTATTAAAATCTCTCTGAACGTAAACACTGAATGAACAGCTACTAATGAGGAACTTTAGAAATCAATCCAAGATAACCAACACAGCAAATCAAAATTACTACTCACAATTTGCTAAAACAGTCAAATTTGCAGCTATTGAGATACAATTTAGCATGGTAGTAGCTGAGAGTCATCTTCTACATACACTTTAAGCATTAGTGGATTACATGACATCTTGGTTTAAAATTAGGCATTCAAGGCAGAGGGCAACATGAATTTTTGCAAGAAAGTCTTATTTCTTTTACTGGGAGCATTGATTTGACTACATTTTCTTTCTCTTTTGGTAACTTTTTTTTTAAGAAAAGCTTTGCAAGTGATTTTTTCAATATGATTTTAGTTTATATACAGTATTATATACTGCACATAAAAAATGGAATTAAAATGCTGAGAATTACATTTGTTTTCTGTTACTGCTCATTATAGATTAGACATTAAAGACTCTTTGTGTATAATCTCTACATCTACTGCATGCTACAAATCTGTTTTCCTGGCTTACCATATGAAACATCTTCTTTGTAAATTACACAAAGAGTAAAAGAAATGTTGCACTAATGGTTCCTGGGAAAGAAAGTGCAGGGTTTATAAATGGGAACGGATTTAAGATCAACACATTTTAAAATTAAAGCCCTGAAGATCGCATTACAGTTTTTTGTTAATAAGCCTATGCACATGCCTAAATTGTTTCTGTGCGCACGTGAATCCATTGATAAAAACAAAGAGAGACTAGATCAGAAATCCAAAATGATAATAATCATTTTTAATGCCACTTTAACTCGATAAATTAACTTCAATCTATTTTCTTAGCGCGTTTGTCCAATTGTAGTGGAGCTGCACTGTGCTAGAGGTGATGGATTTAATTTGATTTTAAATTTGAAATAGGTTCATAAATCACAGTCACTTCATCCGACCAGAGTTGTCACTCGACATAACCTTTACAGAAAGTAACATTTTTAGATTATATGAGAACAAATCATGAATGTTTCAAGCTAATTCGCTGTCCGTGAACTCCAGAAATTGGATGGTTAGTTATAACAGGTCTCCTTACGATAAAAAATAAACTGCTTAGTCTTAAAATAGCTACGATGAACTAAGCAATGAATAACTTTTCTGAGGACTTTTAAAGCTTTCTACCATCTTTTCTCTTGTTTGGAGCATAAAACAGGGATGAAGTTAAGCTGAAGATGAACCAGGAAGCAACAGCTGAACCAGACAGGGATGGATAGAAACATAGTGAGTTATTGACCTTTTAAAACTTCCGTATCTCCTTAATGAGACAGTTTCAGGTGAAGCTCATTGATTGAACAGAAATGTGGGGTAGAAATACACACAGGAGATGGTGGTTGATATTCCTGGGGTCCTTCCTCTCCTCCTCCTCCTCCTCCTCCGGTGCGTCCATTCCTTCCAGCTGGATGGAGGCTTAATGCGAGTGTTGAAAAGTGGAAAATTTAATTAGGCTGCCAAAGGGGGTTTGTGTCACTCGGCACGAGCCTCCTCCCCTCCCCTCTCCTCCCTTCTCCTCCCCCTCTCGACCACCATTAACACTCCCCGTTCCTCCTCCACCCCCCCACACCCTTTGCTCTTCTCCATTTGCTGCAACAACCTTCTTGTTTGCACTTCTTTTTGTACTTCCAGCCGATCCTTCGGGACATGACCCACCAGGCCAAAGAGGCAGATGGAGGTCAACAGTTTAGCAGTGGAAGGAGCTTGTGAAGTGGGTGTGAACTGATGTGTGGATACACTGAAGCAGAGTGGCTGCTGCAGGAGGCCAGATGAGCTGAATGCCATTTATATCTCACTGCTTCTCGTGACATAATCACTGCCACTCCGCTACAACTCCATGCTTTGATTCAGATTTTTGCTTATATCCGAACTTTAAGTATTTTTTACAGCAGTAAACCTTCATGAAACTTGGAAGAAGTGACAACATTGGTACCCATTTGTACCCATTGTGTGGTCATGGTTTCTGATTTGTAAAAGAAAAAAGCAACATGTGACCCAAACTATTTTTTAGTTTTGAGCTAAAGTTTTGACTGGGACACACTACAGAACCCATTAAAAAGTTAGAGACCTCCTTAAAGGCATACCAACCTTAATGCGTTGGGTTTACAAATAATGGTGTTTTACAGTAGCTATTTTTGCCAAACTTTGAAAATAATGTTATATGCAATGCATTAGTGGTTAGAGTATGTGTTGTAAATGACAGTCAGCTACTACCACACCAGAAATTAGCTCATTATCTGTAAAATGGGCTGATTTATAGCCTCATTTAAACAGAAAACTACAGTTGGATGAATGGATGTCACAGAGGTCAAAACTGAGATGGCTGACTGTTGTTGGTTCAGAACTGACACCTTAGCTCTGATATATTTTAAAGACAAATTTGAGCCCATCTGTAAACATTTGATCGTGCTCTAACAATATAATTGCCTTCAATATGTTTACTATGAAAAAGTCCCCAAAACACAATTCTGACAAAATAGCATAAGGGTTAGTAGAACCACAGTGTTGTAGCTTGCACGATTATCACAAATTATCCAAAATATGTTCATTGTTCGGACTGAAAACGGTTTAAAATATGACTGCGGAACATTTTATAGATAAATGTGGAATAATTCCAGCAGCTCAGGAATAAAAACAACAACAACATAACACTTTATAGCAGAGTCAGAGGAGTGTTGCGCTGCTCAAGAGGCTTTTTTTCTTCAAGTCAAAGAATCACAGTACAAGCTGAACTCCACATGACGAGTTTAAAGTGCACTACGCACTACAGCCCAAAGGTCTCGAATCATCCTCTTTTTGTTAGATATTACTTCCAGACAGCCAGAACTTCTTGTAACATTTTAAAGTGGTCTTAATCAAATGTTCCTTGTGCTTTCTGGAGTCTTACGGACTGAACTTTGAATAAGGGGTGGGGGAAGTCGATGTTCTTCCCCCACATAAAACTTTTGAAAACCCAAAGAACTCTAAAATTATCAGAATTGTTTGGCTCCATGAATGCATTCTATTTTTCGGCTTATAAGGCACACTTAAAATCCTTAAATTTTCTCAAAAATCAACAGCACGCCTTATAATCTGGTGTGCCTTAAGTATTAATTCTGGTTAGTTTACTGTCCTCAAACAGATTTTATGCGCACAAAAATGTCAAAATGTGCCTTATAATCTGGTGCGTCTTAGAGTCCAAAAAATATGGTAATCTAAAGAAATAAAGGTTGATATGTACTTTTGTACACTAATTTATATTTGATGTTTTGAACTTTTTACTAGCTTTACATAATTAGAAAAATATTTTGTAAAAACTACTTTTGAATTTCCTGAATCACTGCTTAGCATTAAATTTTAGAACTATTCAATCAGTTTGAATAGGATTGTATACCTGGATTATTGAACATGGACTTTGTTGGTTTTGAACCAGTTTGACATGACTGTCGACGAGGAAGAGGACCGGCACCAGAGGAGGAGGCGTGCCAAAGTGACCGTCTTAGAACCAACATAACTGGTTTGTTCCACTTTGGAGTAAGCTGTTGGGGGAATAATCAGTTTTGTGTTGTGCGTTTCCTTGACTGATGAAGCCTTCTGGATGGAAGGTGAAACATTTCAGCACCAAAAAAAATAAAAAAAGAAAGAAAGTGTCCAGATGATCTGACTGAATTTTTTTTGGAGTTTCAGTAGTGTTTTACTGTCAGTGAATACATTGATTAACTATATGTACACACACACACACACACACACACATATATATATATATATATATATATATATATATATATATATATATATAGTGATATAATTACTCTTCATGCTCTCGGATATGTTTGTAAATTTGGTACCTGATGACACAAAATCTTGGATTTGGACTTTTAGCAAGACTGCTGCAGAAAAGTGTGATGTTTGTACAGGTCACTGACCAATCAGAACTTTTCAGGAAGTGAGGGAGACATTTTTTCCTAAATTTGGTCTGACCCTAAATATGCAGAAACAGCCATTCGTTGGTCAATTGATATAAAATTAGTTATCAAAGTTGCAAATAAATATGTTCACAGAAGTACAACTTGTTCTCTTGCAATATTTAGGTTGTTAAATATTAACTTTAAATTTTATGGAAATCATGTTCTAAAGCTGATGCTGACAAAAGTGATGTGCTTCATCACATGGCTGCATCACATCCTGTCAGGCTCAAAGGAAAAAAAAAAAAAACTTTCTCTCAACTCGTCAGGAAACATCCTCATCCGTCCTGCACTCCTCCAACTTATAGGTATTTATTTTTCGAAAGAGGGGGAGGCGAGGGGAAGTGGGAGTCTTGTCACATTACATGTACCTGTCTGTGTGCGTCTTCACTTGCAGCTGTCATCCCACCTGACAGGTCTATCAGTGTCCGCCGCTGATGGGAACGCGTCCCTCAGCCTGACAGGCTGAACCGACAGCGCCGCAATCCAGACTGACAGCTCCTCAGGTAGCTGGCGGAGGACGGAGGGGTGGAAATAAGGGGGGGAGGGGGGCGGATAGAGGAAAGGCCACAAAGCAAAAGGAGTAAATTAGAGCGAGTAAACACCTTGAACTAATCCAAGCTGCATGACTGATCTTAATTCTAATTTCACAAAATCATCTGATAATGAAGCAATTCTGAGATCACGCTTTGCAAACGAGAGCCAAACCTCCCCGGTTAAAACTCTATTATAGCTCAGGGTGTAGAGGAAACACCGCTGCCAGTTTGAGTATTTTTAAGCAAAATGAATCTCATCTTCTATGACAATCGTGCACGTTGAAGCAAAGCCAAGCAGCTTTCTTAAGGAGCACCAGGAGCTGCATTCCAGGAGGAAAAAAATAAAACACCTGCGGGATGTGCTTTAGTTAAGGTTTAAATCAAGTTTCCATGATTGCACCCAGAGGGGCGAATAAGGAGGACTCCTCCCTACTTTGACAAAATATTTCTCTTTATGTTGTCAAAAGCGATCAAAAACCGGCTCACCAGAACACCCTGAACACAAGACAAAAACTGGAAAACCTACAAGCTCCTGGGCGAAACCCCATCTGATCAGCTTAGCTACGCTCTCCTGGCTTCTCGTGTACGACGAGTAATTAGCAATTAACAATCAGGGTTTAACTAGATCCAGTTATGATGTGAAGGTTTGGGTGGGGAGGGCGCTGCCTCTTTGACACAGGACTGAAATGTTGAGACCTGAGTAGTACTTCTCTCATTTCCACAACATCATCTTTTTTTTCCCCTCTTTGAATTCCCAGATCAAACAGGCTGTAACAAAAGACCCCAAATCCCCCTTCGCTCCCCTCCTTCTGCTCTCTTTCCAAAATTAGTTAAGCCTTTCAGCTTCATCATCTTCAACATGGCTCACGTCAACAACCCTCGGAAATCCATCCCTTCCCTCCGAACACGATGAAAACGAGGACGAAGAGGTAAAAACACACACACCTCCACATGTCACTCTGAATTTGGAAAGGACCCCACAGCGGCTCGTTCCTGAGTGAATATGCTCAACCAAAAGGCTACAGTGAAAATAAATAAAGGTGCAAGAACTGATTCAGGTGAGGTTGACAGATTGGACGATTCAGACGCAGTGACGGCAAAGGGAAGTAAACAAACTCCAATAAATGCGCCTTCACCGCCTGCTGACATATTCAGGCCTTTTGGATGCTCCTTGTTTCCCTCCGATTACCTCGTCCTTGCAACTGTTTGTCATCTCAACAAGGGCGACGTAGGATTTTCAATCACACGCATCCCCAGCTTTTCTGTTGCGTTCACTCCCTTTCCTTGGTACTTTGACCGCCCCCGACTTCGTTTTCTGCTCCTCAAAAGTTTTCGACGACTCCTTTGACTTTTGGGATAAAGCGTGAAGCCGAACGAAGGGTTGTTTGCCCGGGAAGGTGCTTGTTGCTTGGCTTTAAATGATCCTGTTTCACACACTTGTCATTTCTCCAGGCTGGCAGGTCCTTAGTGCTTCCAAGCTACATGCTAATAGGGTTGTCACCAGAGCAGTTAATGTTAATCTAATGCTCCTTCAAGTTGAAGGCACCTACTTCTGAACATTCGCCACCAGGAATGCTTTCAGTCTTTTAACCTCAAGCCAAGAAATTGGCTAAAAGCAGAAACGCCACTTGATTGCCCATTCAACCTGAGGGTAAATCACCATCACAGTCCCATTTGTCGCTTGGATCTGGCAACACACAAAAAAGCCTCATCAATTTAATCATTCCATGTCCGAAGATTCCAAACCAATTTTTCCAGCCTGTAATTATTCCACCCGACTGCTGTTGAGATCTCTCAAAGACGTGCGGATTAGTGGATTTGGAGTATTAGCCGGGAGGGTTGGCAGACCTCTGCACTGTGATTCAGGGAGCGGAGAAATACGTCTTCAAAAGGTACCTATTAAGAGCGGATAAATTCCACGTTAAGTTGCTTAAATCGTGTAAAGGTGAGCTCTGTTAGGTTCAGACTTTTTTTTTTAACAGATGTGACTTTGTCACACGGTTTAAGCCACTTTGGGGGAGAATTGTTTACAAGTTTCTTAAAGGGCTTATGTCAGCTCTGGTTAACTTCAAGGAAACTTCAGTCTGCTCTAATTGACATTCCAAGTTAGTGAACTTTACCTTTTGCAATGCATTCAAGGGGATGATTTAGAACACAAGCTGATGATTCAGTCACTCTCTGTGTTTTAACTGATGATGGGCAACATATTTTACACGTCTGGGTCCGCACACTCCAATAAACACGTCCATAGAGAATCAATTGGTACCTTTTGAGCTCGGAGTTGTGATGCCTGCAGCCCACTGTCAACTTCAACTATTCTTTACTTGAGCTTGTTAAAGATGCTGCTACCCCTCCACTGAACTTGCCCCATCGCACCCCAACCCCCCAATAAAACAAAGAGCAGCTTGTCCTGCGGCTGACAGCCGAGATGTTCTCAAAGCAGGTCGGGAAAGGTTAGAGCGACAAACAAGGAGCGGGGCAGTGAAAAAGACAAAAAGAATCTTGCGTTTTAATTATTTTATTAAGAGCCTTGATGCTATTTAATGCCCTAGAAACATTCACCCTATAGTTCTCAATTAGACTTGACAGTTGCTGCTTTACCGACAATAAATATAGCAGAGGGCTGCGCCTTAGGCCAGGAAAGACCCCAAACTACGAGCTTCATATTTAATGATGAAAACAAGGGAGCACACACACATGTAAGTGCACACACACACACACCGTTTTTTCTATATTACACAGTCACACTGATGTCCTGTTTGAGCAAATGGCTTCACTAAGCTTTAAAATGCATCAGACATAAAAGTGTTTGTACAAAAATACATTTTTGGAAAGTATTTGAAAATCTACAAACACATATTAAAGTGAAAATAACATAAAATAAAATGTTTGTTTTTTTTCAGATTTGTTTGTCTCTCTCCAACTTACCACCAGACTGGATGAAATTTGGCTCAGAAATGTATCCAGAAAAGACAAATTTGGGACAGAATTAGGAAAAAACAAGTTTTACTGTAAAGACATTTTGAACAAACACATTTGTCAGTGACTTACATCAATATGCCCGTTAAAGACTTGACAGATTTTAAGAATGGAAACAACAATTTAACAGTTCAAAATCAAATTATAGATAGTTTTAACATATAGAGTGAAGCAAAACTTAAAAGATTGTGAGCAACAAAAAATAAAGCAGTACATAAAGATTCTTCCTTCAGCTCTTTTTGATGAAAACAGTATAAATCCTTGTGTGAAGTCGGCAGAAGCACAACTAAAACATTTTTACTATAAGGATGTACAATTTGTCACAATAAGTCCCTCTCAGAGTTTTCAAAATAAAAGCTTTTACAGTGCTACAAAGGTCAATTACCAAGGTTGATGTTCACGGTCTGGACTGGAAAGTCAAAGAGAAAAGTGGCCTCTCCCAACAAACTGTGCATGTCTTTGTTTTTAGACACACACAAGGCCGTACACACACACACACACACACACACACATTCGCATAATACGCAGAAATTTCCAGATATGAAGTGAGAAGGAACATTAGAGCTTTCCATTGGTGAAGGCTGCCTCTTGAAACTGAGGGATGAAGCTCTTGAAGTGTGCCCTGAATAAAATAAAAAATAATAAAATCTGAATTAAATAGTGTTTAAAACACTTGACAAAAAACAGTAGTCTGTAAAGAGTTCATAAAATTCAAATATGTTTAATTCCACAGTCCTATGAGTGACACGCTTGACATACTTTGCTCTTTTGGCCATCTCGTTGCCGTCCCAGCGTGGGCTGTAAGGATACGACGTCTGCACTTGAGAATAAAGCTGTCCGCTGTTGGTGAAGTGGTACACAGACTGGAAGGTGAGAGTCGGCTGATCCCTGGGAAAGTACAGTGGGAGATCCACTACAAAGTGCACAGGAACAAGAAGACAAATGCGGAAAACAGCGGGTCAAAATAAATCTAAGCAACTTGTAAAATAACATCTGTGCCTCACCTACCATGAACCAGGAAGCAGAAATCTTTCCACATAAGTAAAAGAGTGAGTTTTGTGAATCCTTCTGCATCATACTCCACTACCCCCCTGCACATCACAAACACAGAGTATCACTATGACTCAGCTTCATTAATGAGTGATAATTTGGACTGTAATAGCTGACTTACGTTCCAAAGTGGCTGAGAAAAGCAGCAATGTACTCCCTCCTCTTGTGATAACCTTGGATGACATATTGCACCTAGCCAGAACAAAGTGAAAGTGAGAGAACAGGTGAATATTTTGAAATTGAATCACATTCAGTAGAAGAGGTTTGTTGTTAAATAAGACTAATTTTACTATTGACAAGTGAGTCACCAGCCTCTAATTTGTTCAGATAGATGTGTTAGCTTACGTTAGAGATGTGCTTAAACAACACTTCCTGCCTCGTGTCATGTTAACAACTCTTCCAAGTTGAGTAAGGGTGAGAGGAAAAAAATGGCAAAAATTGGTTATTTTTCGTATGATACAAATAAATGATGCACAACCATTGACATTTTAAATGTACTGTAGGTGCAGATTTCCCTAGTTCCAATGTGGCTACTTAAACCTTAAATTGCTGTGCAAAAAAAAAAAAAAAAAAAACATGCATCAAAAGGATTTTATGTGCATAGACAAATTATTTTTCCCTGATATTTTATATTGACAGACTAAAAATGGAGTTGCTTTAGTGTTTTTTTTTTTTTTTTTGGTTATCACGAACGTAGTGGAAACTTTTACAAGCAAAATAGCTACACATTGATTTTAAACCTGGAAAAAGATCCCCAGAGAGACTGTTTTATAGTCAATGAACCTCTAGACCTTTTTTTATGTGTTGCACAGCAAACTGTCTAAATAAAATAAAAAGTGCCACAGCACGATAGTTTGATGCACACAATAATAATAATAATAATATAAAAAATTGGGATGAAGACTAGTTGACTAGTCAATTCTAGGACATCTCGCGAGTTTTTAAATTTCACATCAACTAGTCGCAGTCACCACTGCCCGCCCCGCTGTTTAGAGCTATCATTTCTAACCTGGGCCCGGCCCAGCCTGAGCCAAAATAATGTGCTGGATGGGTGGACCAGGTTGGTGTCGGGCTTTTGATTACGTCAGCGGATGCGTGCGGCTGACGATCCAATTATATAGCAACGTGGCTTGCCATACATAAAAATATATAAAACTTTATTTTTTTGTGAAGAATCAACAACAAGTGGGACACAATCGTGAAGTGGAATGAAATTTATTGGATGTGTCAAACTTTTTTAACAAATAAAAAACTGAAAAGTGGGGCGTGCAATATTATTTGGCCCCCTTGCATTAATACTTTGTAGCGACACCTTTTGCTGCAGTTCCAGCTGCAAGTCTCTTGGGGTATGTCTCTATCAGTTTTGCACATGAGAGACTGAAATTCTTGCCCATTCTTCCTTGCAAAACAGCTCGAGCTCAGTGAGGTTGTATGGAGCGCGTTTGTGAACAGCAGTCTTCAGCTCTTTCCACAGATTCTCGATTGGATTCAGGTCTGGACTTTGACTTGGCCATTCCAACACCTGGATACATTTATTTGTGAACCATTCCATTGTAGATGTGGCTTTATGTTTTGGATCATTGTCTTGTTGGAAGATAAATCTCCGTCCCAGTCTCAGGTCTCTTGCAGACTCAAACAGGTTTTCTTCCAGAATGGTCCTGTATTTGGCCCCATCCATCTTCCCATCAATTCTGACCATCTTCCTGTCCCTGCTGACGAAAAGCAGGCCCAAACCATGATGCTGCCACCACCATGTTTGACAGTGGGGATGGTGTGTTCAGGGTGATGAGCTGTGTTGGTTTTACGCCAAACATATCGTTTTGCATTGTGGCCAAACAGTTCGATTTTGGTTTCATCTGATCAGAGCACCTTCTTCCACATATTTGGTGTGTCTCCCAGGTGCTTGTGACAAACTTTAAACAACACTTTTTATGGATATCTTTGAGAAATGTCTTTCTTCTTGCCACCCTTCCATAAAGGCCAGATTTGTGCAGTGTACGAATGCTTGTTGTCCTATGGACAGACTCTCCCACCTCAGCTGTAGATCTCTGCAGTTCATCCAGAGTGATCATGGGCCTCTTGGCTGCATCTCTGATCAGTCTTCTCCTTGTTCGAGATTAAAGTTTAGAGGGATGGCCGGGTCTTGGTAGATTTGCAGTGGCCTGATACTCCTTCCATTTCAATATGATTGCTTGCACAGTGCTCCTTGGGATGTTTAAAGCTTGGGATATCTTTTTGTATCCAAATCCGGCTTTAAACTTCTCCACAACAGAATCTCAGACCTGCCTGGTGTGTTCCTTGGTCTTCATGATGCTCTCTGCGCTTTGAACAGAACCTTGAGACTATCACAGAGCAGGTGCATTTATACGGAGACTCGATTACACACAGGTAGATTCTATTTATCATCATCAGTCATTTGGGACAACATTGGATCATTCATAGATCCTCACTGAACTTCTGGAGTGAGTTTGCTGCACTGAAAGTAAAGGGGCCCAATAATATTGCACGCCCCACTTTTCAGTTTTTTATTTGTTAAAAAAGTTTGACACATCCAATAAATTTCATTCTACTTCACAATTGTGTCCCACTTGTTGTTGATTCTTCACAAAAAATCTAAATTTTATACATTTATGTTTGAAGCCTGAAATGTGGCAAAAGGTTGAAAAGTTCAAGGAGGCCGAATACTTTCGCATATATATTTATATAAATATAAACACACATTAGAATGACAGCTGGAAGAATTGACATAATGCATATGTTTGAGGTAAAATATGCTAATTTATGTCTTAAAAAATATTTAAGCTTTTAATGTAAAAATGGGCGACATGGTGGCACAGTTGGAAGAGCTGCCGGCTCTCAGTGAACAGGTCGCCGAATCGAATCCCATCCGGGGGCCTGTCTGGGTAGAGTTTGCATGTTCTCTCCATTCATCCGTGGGTTTTCTCCATGTACTCCAGTTTCCTCCCACAGGCCAAAAACATGCATGTTAGGCTGATTGGTAACTCTAAATTGTCCCTAGGTGTGAGTGCGAGAGTGAATGGTTGTTTGTCTCATTTGTCTCTATGTGTCCCTGTGATGGACATGTGACTTGTCTAGAGTGTCCCATGCTTCTCACACAGAGACTGCTGGATATGGGCATCAGTGACTCCCACAATCCAAAAAGGAAGAAGTGGGTAAACTATAATGGATGGATGGATGGATGTGCTAATTATCTGTAGATAAGTGTGTTTAAGAAACATTAGGTCACTGCAAAGTTAATCTTTTAATATAACACAGCCAACATATTTATGATCTGTATAAAGTATGTATTCAGTGTTTGATTCATCTTGAGCCAGCATCTATCATCACTGAGCTGCAGTTGGATTTGCCACTCCTAACTGCACATTTTTTTGAATACATATCAACCTTGTGTGAATGATAGTGTTTTGTAAAAAGGAAAGTGGTAATCTCTGACACAATTGGCCATTTGATGGGTCTCATTTCTACAAGAACTCTCAAACACAGACAGCCATTGTGACTCAGGCTTCTGTTCTTTTTTGTTCACACTAAACAGCGGAGGCGGCAATGTTGCTTTTTGAAAAGCTGCAAGGCCACATACTCTACAAGCTATTTATTTAATTACACTCTGTTTGTGTGTTAAAGGAACTAAGGATCACTGAACTTTCACACCCATACCATAAATGGACTTCCTGCCTCTGCTATCAATGTGCCCAGTCCTCCTATTGGCTGCCTAGAGCTTTAAATGATGCAAGACAGGTGATCTTGCTCTGCAGGTATTCAAACCTGCCCGCACCCATGACTCCTGCCTGCACACCCAATTATTGCGTTTTTACATGTGTGTGTGCGTGCGGAACGTGATGCAACAACGCCAGTAGTCCTGACTGCAATGTGATTAAAGATCTCTGTCACATTAACACCACCCCCGGCTCTCATATCATAAAGTGTGACTGATCTCATATCTGATTTTATATAAATTTTTTTTCATTTAGCCTTTATTTATCCAGGTTAGTCTCATTGAGCCACGAGAACTCATTTTCAAGAGAGACCTGTTTAGGGAGCACATGGTGGGGGTTAAGGGCCTTGCTCATGGGCCCAGAGTGGGGCGAATGAGGGTGGGGGCAAGTGTGGGTGTTTCACCTACCCCACCCACAATTTTGATGTTGTCGGGGCCGGGGCGTGAACCGGCGATCTTCGGATCACAAGCCCACCTCTCTAACCTCTGCGCCACCACTCCCCAATGGATGATGTTTGGTTGTCTGAGCACATCTATCTACAGTCTGCAGCAAAATTAGACATCAAAGGAAACACACA
>NC_056518.1:23122701-23138621 GCF_014905685.2 Nematolebias whitei
TCCATATAGAAAGACATATATATATATATATATGTCCTGTTTCAGAGCATATATTTGCTGTATTTAAAAATGTCTCTGGGTTTGAAAATGTCTCATTCCAGATTGGAGTGGAAAAATTCACTCCTCATCTTTGTCTTGTCCCAAACCAAATTTCAAACCATGTTGCATTCACTGTACCTAGGAAATAAAAGATTTTTCTTTTTTTTCTTTTCTTTTTTTTTCTGTTTCAACCATGGAGCTCAAACTTTATGCAGACAGTTTTGCTTGAGGTGTTAAGAGTGATTGGTTATTAACCTCTCAGCTGGCTGTGTTGTTCCTCACACTTCGTATTGCTGTTTTTTTAATAACATGGATTACTTCAATTCACGACTCAAGATAAGACTGTGCCTAAACTTTTCTCATAACGTAATGCTGAGGCTGGACACTTTAAAGCTCTATACAAGGGTTACTGGGTTACAGCTATTGCTAAAAACTAAAATACTGTAAAAAATATATAAATAAAAAGGATCCCACTAAGGGTTTCTATATACTGTAATTTTATTGTATTTTGACAAGAACATACTGCAGATTTCATAAAGACTTTATGAATTTCAAGTCGACTTGTGACAAAGGGACTAAACTTGTTTATTTTAAAGCTACAAAAAGAACAGGACATCATCAGCATCAAAACACACTTCAGTTGTTTTCAGGAATAAATCATTTGTTTTTTTTTAATTAGACAAGTTAATGAAAAAATACAAAGTTAAAAAAATGATTCCACATATTATAAATAATGAATCACTCTTGAGTTTGCTATTCAGTTTCTAAGAAGAACAACCACAAAGCTTGTTGCTCTTTTCTTTGTGTACAGTAAAAATGAGACCAAGATTAATCAGCCTGGTTGATTCATGCATTGTGCTGTGCTCTAGCCATTATTCTTATGATAAAGAAGAACTTTAATTAAACTAAATAACATGTTTGTTTTCTGAAGCAGATGGAACTCTAACATTATTTGTTCTAATAACCCCGACAAAACACAATCCCCTTGCAATCGCCTTTTTCATTAATTGCTCACAATTAAAATATAGAATGGGATACAAATCGAAATAGCCATTTCCAAACAGTTTGGAGTGCATTGTTCTACAGAGAGAAAGGTTATTAACAAGGAGAAAGCATCTAGGACAGGTGACAGTCTTCCCAGGAGTGGACATTACCTAGAGGTCAGACTGTCAGACTGTACAATACTCAGAGAAAACCCAAGAGCTCCACTTCAGACTCTACAGACCTCACATAACATGTTAAATGTTGAGGTTCGTGACAGGACAATTTGAAAAAAGCTGAACAAGTATGACTTTTTTTGAAGGGCTGCCAGGAGAAAGCCTTTCTTTTGTCTTACCAGATTCTTTTGCCAAGTCATGTTTAGGGTCAATTTACTGTAATAATAATAATACTAATATAAGCTATTTTTGGGTTCTGATTGTTAACAAATTTTGAAATACAACAAATTATTCATTCAATTAATCGTGATATGAGGCACCTTAGGAATGGGATAAATCAACTTTTTTATATTACAGTTCATTAGCACATCCTTGGATGCAAAAGTTTTTTCTTCTTTATATAGCGAGGTTCTCCAGGGATGTGTTCTTGGTAAACTTATATTTGAAATATACATGTATCTTGAAGCAAATAGTGTGTTCACAATAGTCTAGGTGTTATATTTCCAAGTCAGAATGTAGTGGAAGTGAGAGTACTGGTAGAGCCTCATTTAATTATGGCATTCAATGAACTACTGCAGAAGGTATTTGGTGTTTTTGCGTTTGAAATTTAATTACATTAACTTGATGTTTTAGCTTTATTTTGAAACATACATCAAACATACATCATTACTTTAATGACACTTTTTGAACAAAGTACTTGAAAGAAAGGCATTTTGATCTAACTCAATCAGAACAGCTTGAGCAATAAAACTAATTTAACAAAAAATTTCTGAAGCACAATTCAGATACTTTGGGAGTGGCACAAATGTGCATGTTGGCTAAATACTAGAAACTTCAGTTTGATTGTTGTTTACTTTGGAAACAGTGTCTCACTTGACTCCATCTGATCATCCTGGTCTGCAAATTCTAAAATCAGCTCATAATATTTGATCTCTTGTTATATGAAGTAAAATAATAAAATATTCAGGCAGGAAAGTTCAGATTTGTTATCCTGGAACAAAAAGCAAATTTTCTGCAGATAGTGTCAAAGAGAACATATTTTAACAAATTGCTTTTATACTTTTAAGAAAGCATGGTGAAATATTAATTTATACTTAGAATTAGGGCATTACAATTACTGTAATTGCGTTTTGACCTCTGTCAGTTAACTGTCAATGCAGAGATGTGTAAATGTATTCAGTTCATAATGTTCTTTCTCTGAGTTATTACTTAATAGAATCAGCACAAGCCAGCCAAACCTTTGCAAAAGAACAAAAAAAGAACAAAAAAATACCAGCAGTTCAGCAAACACCGCCTGACTTAAGCTCTTGGCCCTCACTGAAACCAATGGGAGCGATGAGCGTCAGAATGTTTTTAACTCTGAACATTTTGTGCTTACTCTCTAAAACAAAGCTGAACTCCTCCTTCCTTTTTTCAAGCCTCTCTCCCTCTACCTGATATTGACAACACTTTTCAACATGCCATCCTACACACATACTCTGGGCCTCTTTACAGAGAAGTGCAGGGAGCGGCTCTGACTTGAAAAACCAGAAATACTGAGGACAGTCAGGAGAAGGTTTCTCTGCTGGTCAGAAAAATCAAGAAGAAATGGAGGATTTCTGTGTATAAAATGGAATAGAGGGGGGATGGGTATTTTGCCTTTAAGGAAACTGCATTACACCGTGTCCACACTGCATATCTATTTGTCAACCTGCGGAGGCCAAAGAGCACTCAGACAGCCTATGGAGGCTGGCCAGGACGCCCACGCTGCATACGACTGACACACGTGCAAGAACAGACACACACACACAAGATGTCCTTCAGTGGATGCTTGCTTTGATGGATTACAAATACAAGAAATTATTCACATACCTGAAATACCTTTACATAAAGGCATGCAAATGTGTAAATCAATATATATATATTTTCACACAAGATACAATAAACAACAGCAATTTTACCTTGTTGGTGAGCAACTGACACACTTGAGGGACATAATCAATTAGGCATCCTCCACTGGGAAATGCAGGGATATGAAGTGCAGAAGAGCCTCCCAGAGCACTGGTCAGGGAAAACAAAAGAAATAATAAAGCCTGGAAATTCTCATTATAACGTTAAACTATATATTATAGTATCTATTTTGAGACTTTTCCATGGCTTCAGGACAAGTGCAAGATTGTGCATGACTTCATGGAAATGAATGTTAACTACAGAGCAAAACAAATCTTGGGAGCGCATTAATATTTGACGCCATTTACCTGATCTGAAGAATTAAACATATAATTTCAAAGATTGAGTCATGCCTGTGGCAACCTCTTCATTCTCCTTCTGTTATTATTTTGACATCTCTCTGATTTAATCCCGCAGCACAGCTACATTAGTGATTAGCGCATGCTTATTTAATCAGGAAATCTGCTGCTGCAGCTCCCCAGTGACTAACCAACCGGCGTAGTCACTCCCTCGTTTTTTTCTGATCTGGGGCAAAACAGAGGGAATACCCTAAGGACGGGTTAAAAGTCTTAGAAGGCGGCTTTATTGCTATAAATGCTCATTTAAAGACACAGAACGTGTGTATGTGCGTGCATGTGTGTGTGTGTGTGTGTGTGGGGGGGGTTATCCAATAGTTTTCTATTTGTATTGTATTTATCCATCCATCCATCCATCCATCCATCCATCCATCCATCCATCCATCCATCCATCCATCCATCCATCCATCCATCCATCCATCCATCCATCCATCCATCCATCCAAACTTTATCTAAACATTTATTTTTCTCCAGAACATATTTATTAGAAAAGCTGCCCAGATAAAACATTCAGAAAACAAATATATTTTTTTAAATTATTTTTTCTAGTTAATTTAATAAAAAAAAAACATATATATATTATTATAAATGAATGAGACTTTTTGACATTTTCTCCAACTTAAAAAGCTTTGGTTTAAAAAAAAAATTACTCTGATGAAAACATGAGTTCATTTTTGTTAAGCAAATTCCTAAACATACATCATCCAGTCATATCTCAAATGTTGAAGTCTGTCTGATCTCTGGTCTTCTGGTGTTTGGAAAATCTAATGAATTGTTTACAGAAAAACTGGAAATATAACAGTGATTACCAGCTTCCTGTTACATCATCTTGACCAATAACAGCCTGGAAACTGTCATCATGCATGGAAATACTTTTCACATTTGCTCAGATACAAGCTGACAAACAAAAGGAAAAATATCACAAGATTGAACATTCCATTTCCGATGAAAAGCAGTGGGAGTTGCAGGGAAGGTGCAACAGTTCCTGATGAAATCCTCCTTACTGGTATGAGCTAAACCACAACTGTTTATGTGAAAGAGTTTGAACAGAGTTCAAACATGGTCAACAGAAAAAGAAAAAAAAAACACTTGTACTAACAGGATTATAAGAACAAGATAACTCTGGAAGTACTGTTTCATGTACAACAGTGTCTACACATAGTTTAAGTTGATAAAATCAAGTAAAGATACAATGCTTTACACAGATTTCAATATGTGGTGTTAAAGCTGGTATTAACTGGTGTTCAGCTGAATATTAATAAGACCCTATTCACAGGGAAGCAGGGTATGTCATGAAGCCTTTTTTATTGTCAAAATCCTTTTCTTAAGAACTCCAAAGCCACCATTTACAGTAGGCTTTGTGCACATAATTAGCATTATTCTGTGCACCAACAAATGGTCGATTGAAAATGGCTCACAGCCACGAGGAGAAAAGCCTTTGAAAATGAAAATCTAAATGATGCCCATCTATCCTCCCACATATCTAAGAATAGCGCCACATCATTCAGATGGAAATGCAGACAGAGGCACAAAATAGATGGTTATGTGTTTTTCGTCACTCGCTTGTGTCAGTGGCAAGCTTCTGAACAAAAGTAATGCTTTTTGAATGTATTAGATTGTACTCTTGAAAATGCTGTGAACAAAGGATGACTAAAATCAGCAAACATGTCCAAACATCCAGGACTTCAGCATTTGAGTAATTGAGACCAAGTTCCAGAAAGAGAACACCTTCACGATTATTTAATTAAATGTAACTCAATCACTTGTTTTTTTTTTCTACATCCAAATTCAGTTTGATCTTCTATAAACGAATCAACACTTTGCAACTCACCACAAGCAACGACACTGAACCCAGATTTGCCACCAATCTGCGTGAATGCGTGTTAAAGTGAATTATAGTGTAGAAGTGCTTTGAGTGGTAAGAAAGAATAAAAAAATAAAATTATATAAATGCCAAAATCCATGCTCATTAATCCAGGTAAAAATCCAACAAAGTTCAGTCAGTTCATCTGGACAGTTTCTTTTTTTGCTGAGATGTTTCGTCCTTCATCCTTCATCCAAAGGACTTCTTCAAATCTGAGAAGACGCCAAACAAACTGATTCCCACAAACAGCATACTCTATAGTGGAAACAATGTGGGAATGCTGTTGCTGTTTATTGGAATCAGTTGGTTTTTGGTGTCTCCTCAGAACTTCTCAGATATATATATATATATATATATATATATATATATATATATATATATGTTTTAAACACTTTACATACTCTTGCAATATTATAAACAATGTTTCTAAAGTCTAAAGCTTGGCCACACCCACTTCTCTGCTATGCATGGTGAACAGCTGATCAGTTGCAGGAGTAAGCTTTTTCTGCAGGTTTGGGCTGCACAAATGTGTAGCAGGTGCTAAATAATTTAAAAATAATTAATTTAAAATAAAAAAAATCCATGCCGATCGTGCGGCTCATGCATCAATCAGCCAATTGTGTGTCATGCCCAATCTTATTTTGAAAAACTGAGATAGACTGGACAACAAACCGTGAAGTAGCGAGGGACTACTCTAATGTATTTTTGACAGAGAGGACCAAAGTGGAGATTTCTGCTCATAAAGCACAGCAGCATCTTTGGAGAAAATCAAACAACACATCAGAACCACCACCTTGTATCAACAAGGTGCATCTGAAACTTATCTTAAATGGTATCATGCAACAAGACGACTGCAAACACAGCAGCAAATGTGCTGAAAAATAAAAGAATAATATAACTGTCCAGACTTCAACCTGACTGAAATGCTGTGGTGGACCATTAAGAGAGCTTTACAGAATGCAACCCTCCATTAACTGAGCCAACGTTGTAAAGAGGAGTGGGTCAAAATTCCTCCACTATGATGTGAGCGATTGATAATGTCATACAGAACATGCTTACTGTTATTATTGCAAAAATCAATTATATTATTTGATACAAGTTGAGATAATCATGATTTATTATATGAAACAATAAAGGAGAAAAACGCTATTTTAAAAACTAAATTATCATATTTTACAATATCTGTAGATGCACATACGCAAGATTGATTTAAATTAACTAAATAAAGACAGGAATAAATATACTGCTCCTTAAAAAGCAGTGCATTCGTTAATGAGTGTTTTCAGACTCCCTGGAAGTGCTTTAAACTGAGCTTCCTGTGGGTGGACTCAGAATGGAGACATAATGGTGTTTTACTCTGTAAGTGGCACCCTGAAGAGTCCCTGCTTCTGTCTCCACTGGTGACACCACTCTCAACACTACCCACACAGACTGGAGTCATCAGGCAGACATGCTGCTTAACTCGAACCCTTTGAGCGATCCAACCTACTGCATGACATATTTACAGTAGACTGTGTACATGTAAACACACAGACTCTCATGCTCTACAGTGACAGGGTTGCCTGTGACTTCATCGAATGGAGAGATTATCCTCCGTGACTCAGGTAAATGGTGACGAAGCTGTTTGTTTGTGTGTGTAAGAGGAAAAAACAGGATGGGTGTGTATAGCAGCAGGGCAGTAGAAAGGCTAAATGCTCAAATGGAACGAGGGCAGCAGTTCATTATCAAAGCGAAAGATGAGACCAAGACGAACCATTTGGGGATTCAAATGCAACTTCAAAGGAGCAACATTTCCATTTTGATTGCCTTCATAATTTTTAAAAGACTAGAAGGCTGTAAAGTCTGCTCGAAGACTGCACAAAATAAATCCTGTGGTTCCTCTGAGACTGGACTAGGCACCTTTGGCCTTTGGCTACAGAACTCTGTGACCTCTCCTCTATCAGCAGTAAAAACAACGCAGCTCCTACTAACAGCAACTTTTTATTAACGTCAGATTAAGATGAGCTTCGGGCACAACTTTTATATTCTGAAGTATATTTTTAGTTTGCCCAACAGAGCAACAATTTTGTATTGTATGCAACTTCAACCAGCTCTCAAGTAGATCCTGGACACTTGCTCTTAAGACCTTTAAAAATTTGTTTGCTGTGAAGCTCAAGTTATTTCAAATTCAAAGTCAAGGTTAAATGAGCTCAAGGCCATACTTTTTGAGGAAGATCTCAGACAAATAGTATCAAGCACACTGTAAGGTTTGATGATTTTCAGTCTTTATTTAGACAGGTTAATCCCATTGAGCCTCGATGATGAATGATGAATAAACGTCTTTATGTTTCTATTTGTAAAATACAAATATAAATATTCATTTTACCAGTCTGACAGACTGATATTAAAACATGATGTCAGCAACTAAAAAAAGTAGGTGACATTTTAGATGTTTAAGGACGACCCCCTGAATGTTTTAGACATTCATATTTTTCAGAACATGAGTCTTAAATGACAGTAAAATATACTTTAAAAAAGTTTCAGAAAATTTAAGAATTTACTCAAATCCATTTTTGTTCTATACAGTTTCAATACAAATGTATGAAATTATGCATGTATGGAGTTTCTGCTTCTATGTTCCTTGAATTTTATTTAGTATTTTTTGCAAGATTTGGTGGGGGGAGTGGTGGTGCAGGAGTTAGAGAAGGCGATCCTGTGATCGGAAGGTCACCAGTTCAATTCCCCAAACCGACAACATCAAAATGTGGGTGGGAATGGTGAAGTACCCACACCTGCATCTACTCTCATTTGTGCCATTCTTGGCCCTTGAGCAAGGCCCTCAACCCCCACCATCTGCTCCCCCCGGTGCCATAGATGTCAGCTCTCTGCTCCACACAGAGGGCTGTGGTAGCTCGATGGTCTGTGGTTGCGTCAGGAAGGGCATACGACGTAAAAACAATTGCCAAACCTTCATGTGAGTTAGTTCGCTGTGGCAAACCCTGAAGAAGGGAGCAGCCAAAAAAAAAAAAAAAAAATTTTTTAAACATTTGGTGACTCCTACATGTTTAAACCAACAACCTGAAAAGCCAAACTACGATTTGGACTCCTCCTCCAAACAAAAACAGCTGCACGGAATGAATAGTTTGACTTCAGCTTCAAAAACAATATAAATCCTGCATGTTTACTGTGATTTCAGAACGCTTGCATGCTGAGGAAACACCGCTTTCAAAAACAAAGCTGCATCGCAAAACTCCTTTCACACAGATTTACAGAGAAACGTATAAAGCCCAAGTCTTCAAGGAGACAGGAAGGAGGAAGAGGCAGCGGCGTGCACGAGAGGCGTCTGCAACTGACAAGTCGGCACTGTCGAGTCTGTTTTTCCGAGTTAGCTGCAAATTCATTTTATCAGACTGACAATTTCTGACTGTGGCAAGATGTTCACAAAACCTTGAAAAAACTATGTGATTGAAATGCAGAGATTTTCAAAGGCCATGAAACACCTCTACAGACCCTGAAGAAGGGACGCACAAAGTGCACACCCACACACAGTCACATGCACACACATCGGCAGGGAGGCATGTGTGTGCACAGGCGTACATACACACACACACACAGGCACCTACAGGCAAATGCAGATACACAGACATTAGTGCACTGCAGCCTAAAACTGTCTCTCTGTGTTGATTTTTCTGGGCTCCTAAATCTGGTTTGGGGGCAGAGACGGTGCCCACTCGATTCTTTTATGCAATGCAGCAGGTTTTCTGGGGGAAGGAGAGATGTATCCAACTCGTCTCATGGGCACATTGAAATCAGGTAAACGAGAAGTGAGAGTGAAAAAAAAAAAAGAGCAAAAAAGTCTGGATAGGAAACGCTCGGCAAAGGAGGCTCGAAATTAACAAGAAATCAAAGTCTGTACATAAGGGCTTCTTACGATGAGCCAAAAATAAGAACCGAGAATCTGATGGAAGCTGCAGGGACACAAACTCATTACTTACTCTAATCTTTCATTATCACAGGTACAACCTCAATGAGCCATGCTAACGAGCACTTTTTTTGCTGCAGGTAACAGCTGGAGGGGATATTCACTCTGCACAAATCTGGTGCATGCTCAGTCTGTACCTTAAGGTTTATGCAAATACATTGTGACAACACGCATGTTTAAAAAACATTTAAGTCACTAAGTACTTTTTTGAATTTAGATTTTTATAAATTATTCATTTAGTGGTGGCAGGTGAGCAGTGGTGGGATGTAACTAAGTACAAGAACTTCATTACTGTACTTAAGTACATTTTTCATGTATCTGTACTTTACTTAAGTAGAGTTCAATGTGGGTACTTTTGACTTTTACTGCACTACATTTTACATCAAGTATCTGCACTTTCTACTACACTACATTTCTATAATGCGTTGAGTTACAAGTTTCATTCACGTTGTAGCTTTTTGATTTGTTTGTTAATTTGAAAGTAATCAATGGCGAGAGGGGAGTTGGTCCATTGAATCACTGCAAAATGGTCAGGTAACGTTAGACCTTCCTTCAAGAAGAGCTAAAAGATTATTGAAAGACTATAGAAAGACTACTCAGTACAGCAGGACAGTTTCTCTCTTCCAAAAGAGCCAGACTGGACTCAAAAAACTTTGAAAACCAACTTCTTCCGAACTTGAACAAGAAATTCTTGCTTATTATATTAAAATGTGTCAGTTCATTATGTTAGGAAACAAGAGATGTCTCCAAATGTCTCGACACTCGGGTCCATGTTTTGAAAATGGCGTCAGGAAGTTAAAATATTGTTCACTATTGACCCATTACAAGGTTGACTAGACAGTATTTTAAATAGAGTTGATGACAAACTGGAGTTGAACTGATCCGAGTCTATTCCTTTGTTAGGTCTAATGCTCCTTTTTTCAGACAAACAACTTGTACTTAAATGTGTTTACTGCAGTTAAAATGACACATTGATTTTCCTTTACATTGAATAAAAACTATCAAAGGTCCTCTTTTTTATTTTGCTTAATGGCATTTAACTCTGCATGTCATCCCTGAAATTCTGATGCACAGAATCACAAGTCCAAGCGTGAACTGTGTCACAGAGTAAACACAATAAAAACATCTATAATCTGCAGCATTGTTCATTAAAATGACTCAACATGTATTACAGTATTGTGTATGTAATGTATTACAGAAAATATACATACGGTAAACACTTAATGATATTGTAGACCATTGCATTTAGTTAATACATTCAGCAAGTACTTTTACTTTTAATATTTCAAGTATTTTTAAAAGCAAGTACTTAATTACTTTTACTTAAGTAAAAACATTAATGTGGTACATTTTTGTCTGTTTATTTGTACTTTTACTTACAGAGTTTGAGGACTTTCTCCACCACTGCAGATGAGCGAACCGCAGAGGGAACTCAATCATTACTAAAGACATTTGAATTAGTAGATTTTTCTAAGCTTTGTAAATTTGTTAAACTGCTCAAATGTATATTGATCAAATATTTAAACTTACAACACCACAGTGAATATTCTCAACGGTGTCTTTTATAAGAAAATGTGTTTCTTTTAATGCTAATTTATGTTCATATTTAAAGTTGCTTTAAAGTTTATGAAATTATTAAGGTCTAAAAGGGGCGGAGATAAGTTGTCTCAAAAACGTATTAATCCTTATTATTGACAAATGTAAGTTTTACATTTCTTTAGCTGCTCACTGATCCCTGAAGAACTGCTGCAACATACCATTATCCAAAAAGAGCATACATTGTGCTTTGCAATAATTTGTGAAATACCCCACTCCTACTTAATCTCAATACAGTTTACTTTTCTGTTGACCAAATCATTCATGTTCATAAGACAGCAGAGGCCAGCTACTCTTGGAACAAGTTTTAGAGTTTTTCATTAGTTCAGTCTGATTTCGATTTGATTTTAATTGTACACAAAACAAAAAGTCTTTGCAAAGCATGATTTTAAACACAAGCGCAATGAATAGCCATCAAGCAGGCAGTTGGTGACAGCGGAAAAGAAAAACAGAAACAAACATATTTACTTTGAAGAAAAGCAAACTAGGTCCAGACAGAACCACAATGACCACACAAACAGTTGTGATCAATCACTTACAACAAAGCCTCAGCAACTGTTAGATCCAGCTGAGATATGCGTTTGATCTTTATCTTGAAAAAATCTCAAAAACTGTTTTGTTTTTTTTTGCATAAAAATGCAAGTCAACCTACTCCCAACTGACCCACTTGATCCAGGATCATTCGGTCCCACTGGGATAGAAAAATCCTATAATTTTACACCCAACAATACCACAACTTCCACACCAAAACAACTTCAGGACCTGATTTAGCTTGACAACAAATTAAGTGTAGAGACGCCTCCAAAACCTCACATTTTTGATGCTCTCTAAACGTCTACATGAATTTAGCAGCTACTTTAAATGAGTCGGGAGGGAAAAGCTACACAGCACAACACCATCCTTTTCACAGCACATTTCCTTCCAGGCCTCCTGTAAAATATTACATAACAAATGAACACTGAATCTTAATCAGGCGCATCTGTGCACCTACAGAATAAGAGCTTTTTACAGCACATAATCGATAGCGTCTACACAAAACGAAGCAAATAAAGTCCCATCAGAGAGACGAGCTTGTGGAACCATCTATACACATTCCGCATTATCTGTAAAAACGTGGGTGTCTGTTGGGGTTTTCAGCATGTTTTTTTTTTCCTTCACGTGGCTCTGAAGGGCTGAAAACATTAGAGTGATGATCTGTTTGAAGACAGAGGAAGAACAAGTAGCAGGGAGAGCAGGAAAAAAGAGAAGAAGAGGGAATAGATAGAGGTATAACACTGTAGCTCAGGGGGCTTACGACTGCGTTCAGAGCTTTCGGATCCGAGCTCCAGCTGAAAGACAGCAAAAGTGATATATCAAACAACTCAGGAGTGATGGAGAGAGAAAACGGTAGAGAGGTGGAAGGGAAGAGAAAATGAACATTGTTTTATTATATTTTTTTCTTGGTGCGTTTCAGTCGAGCGAGGGACGACCTTGCCGGTGAGAGCGCAGCGCTTTTCTTTCTTTTAAGTCCCACTCACTCTCCGAGTTTCCCTTTGAGGATCAGCCAGAGGGATCAGCAGACGAGAGGAAGTGATGGAAACGCAGAGAAAGATGGAGGGGAAAGAGACGAGAGGTGCACATGTGAAGAACAGGAGGGGTGAGGGCGGGGGAGTCGAGACAAATGACTGAGGGGACAAGAGTTAAAAACTTATAAAGTGTGAATTGAGTGATGGATGGAGTAAATAACACACACACACACGCACGCACGCACGCACACACACACACACACACATAAATATATATATATATATATATATATAAGGAGAGCAGAAAGAAATCGATTTTTTTTTATGAATCTAGATAGTCCTGGCGATTCTGAATAGTTTCTAAAGGTCTATAAATCGATTTTAAAATGCAATTAAGTTTTATATTTTTTCCGCTCCTACTCCCCGTTCAGCTGCTGTAGAACTGAGCCGTGTACGCCACCATACAGCAAGCTAGTTAGCCAGCTCCCTTTATCTGAATGGAGCCTGCTAGCATGGAGGAGGGAGACAGCGCGATTAAACACGCTACTTCGTCTTTAAAAATCATTTCAGATCCTGCAATGTTCCGGGGGAAGACAGAGCTTAACAAGAGCACGGTTGTTTACAAGAAGTGTAAAATACAAACCGGATTCCAAAAAAGTTGGGACCCTAAACAAATTGTGAATAAAAACTGAACGCAATGATGTGGAGATGGCAAATGTCAATATTTTATTCATAATATAACATAGATGACAGATCAAAAGTTTAATCTGAGTAAATGTAACATTTTAAAGGAAAAATATGTTGATTCAAAATTTCACAGTGTCAACAAATCCCAAAAAAGTTGGGACAAGTAGCAATAAGTGGCTGTAAAATGGAAATTGAGCATATAACGAACAGCTGGAAGACCAATTAACACTAATTAGGCCAATTGACAACATGATTGGGTATAAAAAGAGCTTCTCAGAGTGTCAGTGTCTCTCAGAAGCCAAGATGGTAAGAGGATCACCAATTCCACCATTGTTGCACAGAAAGATAGTGCAACAATACCAGAATGGTGTTACCCAGCATAAAATAGCAAAGACTTTTAAGTTATCATCATCAACCGTGCATAACATCATCAAAAGATCCAGATAATCTGGAACAATCGCTGTGCGTAAGGGTCAAGGCCGTAAAACTCGACTGGATGCTCATGATCTCCGGGCCCTTAAACGTCACTGCACCTCAAACAGGAATGCCACTGTCAAGGAAATAACAGAATGGGCTCAGGAATACTTCCAGAAAGCATTGTCAGTGAACACAATCCACCGTGCCATCCGCCGTTGCCAGCTGAAACTCTACAGTGCAAAGAGGAAGCCATTTCTAAGCAAGCTCCACAAGCTCAGACGTTTGCACTGTGCCAGGGGTCATTTAAAATGGAGTGTGGCAAAATGGAAGACTGTTCTGTGGTCAGATGAGTCACAATTTGAAGTTCTTTATGGAACACTGGGACGCCATGTCATCCGGACCAGAGAGGACAAGGATAGCCCAAGTTGTTATCAATGCTCCGTTCAGAAGCCTGCATCACTGATGGTATGGGGTTGCATGAGCGCTTGTGGCATGGGCAGCTTGCATGTCTGGAAAGGCACCACTAATGCAGAGAACTATGTTCAGGTTCTAGAACAACATATGCTCTCATCTAGACATCATCTCTTTCAGGGAAGACCTTGCATTTTTCAACAAGATAATGCCAGACCACATTTTGCAGCAATCACAACATCATGGCTACGTAGGAGAAGGATCCAGTTACTGAAATGGCCAGCCTGCAGTCCAGATCTTTCACCTATAGAGAACATTTGACGCATCATAAAAAGGAAGGTGCGACAAAGAAGGCCCAAGACGATAGAACAGTTAGAGGCCTGTATTAGACATGAATGGGAGAGCATTCCTATTTCTAAACTTGAGAAACTGGTCTCCTCTGTCCTCAGATGTCTGTTGAGTGTTGTAAGAAGAAGGGGGATGCCACACAGTGGTAAAAATGGACTTGTCTCAACTTTTTTGGGATTTGTTAACGCCATGAAATTTGGAAACAACAGATTTTCCCCTTAAAATGATACATTCTCTCAGTTTAAACTTTTGATCTGTGACTTGTGTTCTATTCTGAATAAAATATTAGATGTTGGCACCACCACATCATTGCATTCAGTTTTTATTCACAACTTGTTTAGTGTCCCAACTTTTTTAGAATCCGGTTTGTAAAATTGCGGTACAGTATTTTGGAAATGCGACAAAATTCACGGACGATGAAAGCGAAGCAGCCGACCAGTGAACTCTGCAACAAACTTCCAGGCTTCCCCAAAGACTGCAAAGATTTCCCTCTCCATCTCCTGCTAGAACAGCTTCATCTCTTCTGGGGAGGCTGTCCACAAAGTTTAGGAGTGTGTTTATGGGGATTTTTGACCGTTCTTCCAGAAGCGCATTAGTGAGGTCACATACTGATGTTGGACGAGAAGGCCTGGCTCTCAGTCTCCGCTCTAATTCATCCCAAAGGTGTTCTGTCGGATTGAGGTCAGGACTCTGTGCAGGCCAGTCAAGTTCATCCACACCAGACTCTGCCATCCATGTCTTTATGGACCTTGCTTTGTGCACTGGTGCACAGTCATGTTGGAAGAGGAAGGGGCCAGCTCCAAACTGTTCCCACAAAGTTGGGAGCATGGAATTGTCCAAAATGTCTTGGTATGTTGAAGCAGTCAGAGTTCCTTTCACTGGAATAAGGGGCCAAGTCCAGCTCCTGAAAAACAACCCCACACCTTAATCCTCCCTCCAGCAAACTTTACACTTGGCACAATGCAGTCAGACAAGTACCGTTCTCCTGACAACCATCAAACCCAGACTCGTCCATCAGCTTGCCAGATGGAGAAGTGCGATTCATCACTCCAGAAAAAGCACTTCCACTGCTCTAGAGTCCAGTGGTGATGTGCTTTACACCACTGCATCTGACGCTCTGCGTTGCAATTGGTGATGTATGGCTTGGATACAGCTGCTCGACCATGGAAACCCACTCCATGCAGCTCTCTGCACACTGTTCTTGAGCTAATCTGAAGGCCACATAAAGTTTAGAGGTCTGTAGTAATTGACTCTGCAGAAAGTTGGCGACCTCTTTGCACTATGCACTTCAGCATCCGCTGACCCCGCTCCATCAGTTCACATGGCCTATCACTTTGTGGCTGAGTTGCCGTCATTTCCAAACACTTCCATTTTCTTATAACACAGCTGACAGTTGACTGTGGAATATTTAGAAGCGAGGAAATTTCACGACTGGATTTGTTGCATAGGTGGCATCCTATCAGTTCCACGCTGGAATTCACTGAGCTCCCGAGAGCGACCCGTTCTTTCACCAATGTTTGTAAAAACAGTCTGCATGCCTAGGTGCTTCATTTTATACACCTGTGGCCATAGAAGTGATTGGAACACTTGATTCTGATAATTTGGATGGTTGAGCAAATACTTTTGGCGATGCAGTGTGTGTGTGTATAT
>NC_056518.1:23138721-23168622 GCF_014905685.2 Nematolebias whitei
ATATATATATATATATATATATATATATATTTATACTGTACATATATATATATATATATAATTTTTTTTTATTTGTTTTTTTTTTTTTGCAAAACCACTACACGTTTACTCTGTGTATTTTGTAAAGTACAAATTTTCCTCTAAAAGTTTAATCATTTTTGAACAAGGTTGATTTTTTGTTCCCATTTTTAAAAGTCCAACTAAAATCTGGGTACACCAAAAACACACTGCGCCTCATGTCTGATTATTCTACTTGTTGTGTGTACTTGAAACGTGATGCAAAATTCAATAGTTAAATTATGAATTTGTGGTACTTTCACTTCTTTATAATAGAAAATAATGGCACATGTTTTTGAAAGTGAAATGAATATTCCTCCTTGTTAGATTTTTTTCTCTAAGTAATCTCACTTTTACATTCACAGGCAACACAGATATAGTTTAAACTTCCATCTCTTCACTCTGTGTCATGCCTTATGACATACCTTTGCTCTGTAATGCACCTGGATTTAAATATCTATTCCAAAGTGATGTTAAAGAGTGGAAAACATTAAATTATCAAATGATGGAAAGATGAGTGCATGCAAGAAATGCATGGTTTATATATTTCTGAATAGATGTGGCTGATTTGACAGAATGTGTCAACATTCAGTGATGCCAAAAGCAAAGCTGGGATAAAACGAATTAAGACTGATGAAATAAAACCACATTTTTCACAACACCAATGGCTGAAATTTCACACTGAGTGATATCAGTTCCTAATAATAGTGCTGGAATCCAGCATCTTCAAGCTTGTGTCAACCTGTCTAGCTAAAATGAAGGGTTTCTAGCATGCATTGCTGCACTTTTTATCTATTCCAAGTCATCTTTGCTGTTTGTTTCCATTTTTTTTTACACCGTATCAAAGCTGTGCAGCATTAAGTTTCTTCTGTTAAAGACTGAACCAGCAGCTGCGGGCTTTTTTCTCCCCAACACTTTTTAGCACAATGCAACTAAAATCATTGTACTTTTTCATGAAAGATTAATGTAAATCACACAGAAATTTGAATAAGTAAGTGACTTTACTGAGCGTAAAAGCCTGATTGTACTTCTCAAATCAGAAGTGACTTCAGATAAACAAAAAATGAAAACAATATGTATAAACCCACCACCTAAGAAACTGTTTGTAAGCTTTAAAGAGAAGAACAAAGGAGGATTGATGTTATAGATGACAAGTCAAGTCAAGTCAAATTTATTTATAAAGCACATTTAAAACAGCAGCTGTTACCAGGAAGGCCTGCTTTATTACAAATACTTTGGCTGAATCCCATGAATTTAAAGTCACAAATAATAGCAACTAAAGTATTCCACTTCAACACAAGATACCTTTCTAATAGTAAAGAAGGCATCAATTGTCATAGATTCTTTTTACGTAAACAAGCGGCCATATGCTCATGTAAGGGGAGTAAAACTATCCTGATGCATGCTCTATAATCCAGGTAGAAAAATTAAACAAAGTTAAGTCAGTTCCTCTGAACAGATTCAAAAAGACAAAACAAACAAAAAGTTACCAAGCCTGAAACACACTCTTCAAAACTACATTTTCTTCTTAGATAAGAATGACAGTAATATTAATCCTAATGTACCTAAGCTAAAAAACAATGAAACTGTTTTAATGGAAAAATATGGTTTTATGCTCGTTAATGTCAACTTTACCTTTCTGAAAGTTGACCCTTTATAGCTAGAAACATGAACACAAGTAATAATGCAATATTAATAATAATCATCCATCCATCCATCCATCCATCCATCCATCCATCCATCCATCCATCCATCATCTTTACCTGTTTCTTCCATTTCGGGTCATGGGGTCACTGGTGTCACTGGTGTCCATATCCAGCAGTCATTGTGCAAGAGGTGGGGGACACCCTGGACAGGTCTCCAGTCCATCACAGGGCCACATAGAGACAAACAACCATTCACTCTCTCACTCACACCTAGGGACAATTTAGAGTTATCAATCAGTCTAACATGCATGTTTTTGGTCTGTGGGAGGAAACTGGAGTACGCGGAGAAAACCCATGTATGCGCAGAGAGAACTTGAAACTCCACGCAGAAAGGCCCCCGGCCGGGATTTGAACCAGGGCGACCTGCTCGTTGAGAGGTGGCAGCTCTACCAATTGTGCCACCGGGCTGCCCATAATAATAATAATAATAATAATAATAATAATAATACAAAACTTTATTGTCATTCAAAATTGTACAGTGCAGCATGCACAATTGAACGAAATTTCATTTAATTTCTCCACAGCAATGTAGGAGTACATAATTTACATGAATTTGATAGACTTCTGTGTTTAGGAATGTCTGTGTCTGTGTGTGTTTGCTATTGTGGTTAGTGACCTGAGTTCAGCAGTCTGATAGCTCGTGGGATGAAACTGTTCCAGTAATAATAATAATAATTAATAATAATGATAATAATAAAAATTATAATTGTATTCTTGTAGATTTATTACTAAAACAGTCATGTTTTAAGAAGGGATGGCACGGTGGCACAGTTGGTACAGCTGTTGCCTTTCAGCGAGAAGGTCGCCAGTTTGAATCCTGGCCGGGGGCCTTTCTGGGTGGAGTTTGTATGTTCTCTCCGTGCATGCATGGGTTTACTCTGGGTACTCTGGTTTCCTCCCACAGACCACAAACATGCACGTTAGGCTAATTGGTAACTAACTTGTCCCGAGGTGCGAGTGAGAGAGTGAATGGTTTTGTCTCGTTTGTCTCCATGTGTCCCTGTGATGGACTGGAGACCTGTCCAGGGTGTCCCCCGCCTCTCACACAGTGACTGCTGGATATGGGCACCAGTGACCCCTGCGACCCAGAAAGGAAGAAGCGGGTAAAAGATAATGGAAAGATGTTATAAGAAGGTTCCATGTTGTTGGTATTTAGGAGTTTCAGTAGAAATATATTTTTTGCTTAAAACTTCAAACAAATGTGAAAAAGAGAACTTTGTATATTTGGAAAAATAAAAGATAGAGACAGTGAAATGGATTAATTAAAAATGTAATAACAAAAAAATGGAGATATGAACATGCCTGTGTGGAGTCGATGGAGCTGAAATGGCACCCTGCACAAACGCCAAAGCTGAGACAGTCTGTGAATCTGTCACTGTCTACATTCACAACTTGATAAACGAGGATTGATTTAAGCATTTTCCATGTCTGCTCTGATCATTTTTTTCCCTCTTGGCTTTATCAAATACTGTGAACATTTGTGATGCAGAGCCTCTTGAATGTCGATCAAATGCCTCACTAGAAAAAACACAAACATGTGCAGGCGCAACTGCAACAAATGAGTTTTCCTCTTCAGTGGAGCCGACACCGAGATAATGGGCAGCTACACGAGAGCAAAGACTAACAAGGGTCAGCGAGGACTCAAAGGGAAGACAACAGCGTTACACATCTGCACAAACACAAGTATATATGCATGCTAAAAAAAGAAGCATTCATGATAAATGCAACACTAATGATAAAACTCGCAAAACACGCGGCAGGTTGTCTTTAAACAAAGATGTCGAAGACTTACATTTTTGCCCTGGGTCATGAATTAACACACTCCCACACAGCTGACAAAAAAAAAAAAAAAAAGTGCACAAAAACATGTAGCAGAGCATATTCATGGATGGCCTTGATATGCATACGTGCAAATATCACAAGACAAAGAGGCAACATTAAGCGGGAAAAGAGGGTTAGTAAATGAGAGCTTGGCTCAATGAGGCACATTTAAGCCTCTGCTTTTTGTGATGTTTCTGAGAGGGTTCGTTTCCTCGCCTCCTTTATCTAACCCCCCACTGCTCGGCCAGGCATCCTCTCCTTGCAGCTCCCTACTTTCTGCTGCCTTCAGCCTCTTTCTGTCTGTTCTCCATAAGGTGCTGGCACAGGAGGAGAGCCCCTAACACCACCGGAACGGTGCCAGTCTGGTGGGGAGGAGAGGTGAGGTTATTCTATCTCACTAAAACTCAATTTATTCACATATTCAGACACTGAAGTGCTCTTGCAAAATGCCTCTTCAAGCAAGTGGATTTTTGGTGCAAAAAGCGTTCATCAAAACTTTACTTTTCTTTTTAAAATGAGGCAATTTTTCCTCAAGGATAAACTGCAAAGAAAAGTCTTGTTTAGTTTATTTATTGCTTAATTCAACAGAAAAGATGCCAACTGCACATTCTGAAAGCTGTGACGTTAAGGAAAATAAGGAAAAAAATAATCTTCTGTTGGGCAAAATATCTTATCCTACACATTATTGCTTAGATTTGATGTTGCATGTGCACAGCATGAAAGACATGAAATAAATTAGGCATATGTGGGGCAGTCTGTAGGTAGGTGACCTTTTGCTAGGCGTAATTAGCTTCTGCACGAGGAAAAAGTCTTTGTTGCTTTACAGTAATGGAAGTGTGTGTGTGTATGGTTGTGAATTATTTTTTCAGCCTTGGGTTGATATTTTCCTGAACTGGACTTAAAAAATGACAGAACAGTCATGTGCAGCATTCGAATGTGCATGCACTGGCAACTGATAAGTTGGAATTGAAGCACTTGACAATATTGGATAAAAATCTCTGCCTAAACGTCGCAGAAGGAAAAGCATCAAACTGGAAGGAGGAAGGAGATTTGTTGCAGAAAGGAGTGTGAGTGAAAAATGAGACAGCTGCACTGGGGAAAAAAAAAATGTTACTGTGCTGAGTGCAAAAAGCTTTTTACTGTAGGACAAAATGGCAAAAAACTAACAAATCTCTGCAGTTTTTTGTTTATTTATTTTTTTGTAAAATTTACCATTAATACAGTACTTTGCAGTTACTGTAGTACCAAATATGCAAGTTCAGATGAAAGATTAAGTAAATGTTGGCTTATGAGCAACAAAATGTCATTAAATTGCTTATTTACATAAAAAAAAGAAGGTAAGGTGCAAAAGCAATGCGTGGAAAACATTAATAGCTTGTAGTAATCCGTACAACCTTCTTTGTCTCGATTTTTTGTAGAGGAATTTTGGCCCACTCATCTTTACAATCATGCTTCAGACTTCAGTTTCTCAGCTTTTGCAACATTTGAGTCAGGTTGAGGTCTGGACTTTGACTGGACCATTGCATCACACTGACTCTATTCTTTTCAACCACCCTGTTGTAGATTAGCTGCTCTGTTTGAGATCACTGTCTTACTGAATGACCCAGTTTGAGACAAGCTTCAGTTGTTGGATAGATGCCTCATATTTGACTCTAAAATTAGCACACAGAGGAGTTCATGGTCATTTCAGTGGCTGCAAAACAAGCCCAAATCATCAACCCTCCACCACTGTGCTGAGTGCCGCAGTGCATTAAGACCAGTGATTTATTTGAACTGGATCCTGCTGGAACATGATACTGGAACTCTCTCATTTTGACCAGGTGCGTTCCAGCAACTGTTTGCTCGGATCCGGCAACTTAAATGTCCGCCCCTAAAAGCCCAAAGTCATCACGCATTTTTCTTTTGATTATTTATTAAAAATACAACGACAGGACATGTTGCCCAGACTGTGGAGTGGATACTGTATTACGTCTGCACCAGGCACACCAGCTCATGCACACGCTCCTGCCTAGCAGAGACATGGACGGCATGTCCCGCGAGAATGAAGTGTCTTCCTTGATATGGCAAGCCAAGTGGCCCATTAATAGCTAGACATGTGGTAAAAGTGGCTATTAATAGGCCACTTGGCTTGCCATACATTACGCACAGCAGCGTCTCCAGACAGCTCTGAGTGTGCACAACTTATGATGTGAACTCACGCATATGTTTCAGACATAATAAATAAAAAAGCTTAGCTACAGTAAAAAAAAATACAACGAGAGAAATGTTTGATGAGCATTATTCACAATAATCATATATCAAAACAACGGCGCTAATTTGTCAAAATAACAGCGATCAAAATGTTGAAAAGACAGTCCAATTTACTTTCATAAAATAAATGGATGGATTGTCCTTAGTTGGACAACCGAGAAGGCAGTCGTAATTGAGATTGGAGCAGCAGGAGCAACAACGCAGGAATGATTTCAGCGGAGAAGAGTTCAACTCAGAAACGTGAAGTAGGGGGAGGAAGTGTGTGTGTGTGTGTGGGGGTAGGACGCTTGACAGAATCGAGGCTGCTCTTTTCACACACAACCTGTTGTTGCTCTCTAAAATAGTAATTAAATCAAGACTTTACAAATGTAGGTAAACGTAGATGTTTAACAACCTGTTAAAATAGGCTACACCAAAATGCAGGAAATAGCATCTACTTTATTCAAAAATTTAAAGGGGAGGAAGACCTACAGGCTCCCTCCACTTCTCACGCTCCCCCCCAAACCACCATTTGCATTCCAGCATCGATCAATCTACAAATCAAGGCCTGATTAAGACAAAATATTTCCACACTTGTCTCATTTGTCCAAAGGAAATTTGACATTTTAACCAATATTTTAACTGTTATTTGGACAGATTTAACTCTCTTCTACTTAACATTTATATCTTGCTCAATAGTTTTTTTTTTTTGATTGTTTTGTTTTAATTTATACTCTAAACCAAATGTCAATGAAAATGCAAATGGTTCTCTGTTATGTTGGTTTAGTCACAGTAAAATATATTTAGGTCCTAAACAGTGATGGTAGGGATATTAACCTGACTGCATAATGCTCAGACTTGTGTCGTGTTGAGATTTTATGCAAATTTTAACACGTCTGTTGTCTTGCTATTCTGCCTTTTGACAAAAAAAAAAAAAAAAAAAAAAATGAAACCACTAAATAGTTTTGTTGTAGTAAGACCAATGGATGCCTCTGGCAGACGATTTCCTTTAGAAAACTACAAGGAACAAGGAAATAACGTACAAAAATTTAATGGAGACAAAAGAGGTATGGAAATAATAATGCTAGAAAAATCACAAGAGCAGGAACAATCACATGAAGCACTGAGGCACATGGAAGACGAGGAAAAAAAAACCCCACCAACGTGTTGAGGCAGGAAGATAAAAATGAGAGTGAAATAAAGAGGGAGAGACGGAGAGGAAGAACGAGTGGTGGAGCTGGTGGTGCAGGGCGAGGGTTTGTTAACCTGGTGCGACGGGGCATGTGCTTGTAAATAAACATCAGCCTGAGATTATTCTGAGCACGGAAGCTCAGACCGTGAGGCCCCGAGGTCAGAGTGGGCCCATACCTGGCTCGCTCAGTCGAACACACAAACACGTCCACATCCAGTCCTACAAAGACCTTGTGTTGAGAGCAAAACCAATTCAAATACTTGTGCATGTAAACAAATATGTAAACAAACATGTAAACAGGCATGTCCTTTGTTTGGGGTATAAAACCCCTTGTTCATGCATAAAGTCCTACACAAATAGGTCTCCACATGCAGACATGCGAACATGTTAACTGAAAAATGAAAAGTACACACAGCTGCAGCAACCACATAAACTTTTATGTTTCATATAAAATGAAATATTTCATAACAGCATGCACGCACAGAGTTAACCTCCCAGATGTCTGCAGACATCCAGTCATGCCAGGCTCAGACACTCTGTGTCATCCATCTCATTTTTTCCCATTGTTTTTAGAAAAGTGGGTGATGAGTTCAGACATCGGGATGTGGAGTTATTCTCAGTCAGACAATATAATAAAATAAATGCACAGCACATCCAGGCTAATGTGCTGACTACCTCACATCCTCAAATTCAAAAAATGTTAGGAGTGAGTCTTTGTCCTCTTGTATGACCCTCCTTATTTTAAAAGTAGCTTGCCTTTTTAAGATGATTTTGGCAACAAACAAACTTTTTTGTTTCAAAGTATTTGCAGGATGTACGAAGTGAAAATGATGAGTCTAGGGATGCACGATCCACTTTATATGGTTTATTTGAATTTCAATGTATGGTAACACTAATGCTGAATTATTTTCTGATTTTAATTCAAGAGGATCAAGCTATTATTATTCAATAATAATAATAATAATAACCCAATCAGAGGCCAACACATTGAGCATTCAGACAAACAGTAAGATGATTGAAGAAGCTGGACACAGGCTCATGAGGATGAGCAGATAAGGCCTCGATCCACATGAATAATGAGGAAACAGGAGCAAAACATCCTTGGGAGGAATGTAAAGTGACTTCTATGAGTACAATATTTGGTGTTTTACTAAGACATGTTCATGAAAAGATACTAGAGTGGGACAGAAAGAGGTGGGGGATCAGACAGGCTTGCTGGTGCCCATCTCAGTAGCCCTCTTTACTAAACTTTCAGCCGTGGTACTGTGCTGTGATCACAGGGAATTTTCTGCTCCTGGATTTTAAACTTTTCATATTTACCTAAATGTTTAACATTAAAAATTAAAAACAGACTTCAAAACCTTTGTGCGTCACGAAAGGCTCCAGAACAGGTTCAGTTTTGTGGGGTTTGTATGCATGTTGAACGCTTTTTAAAAAGTGGACTTCTCACGCCCATTGCAAAAATAGCAACATCAGACAATTTACTTAAATTACTTGAATTAACGCCCTTCTTTTTAACTAACTACGAACACAGCTATTAATTTGTTACGACGTGCTAACTTTCGATAAACCTTTCTTTTCAGTAGCCATTAAATATGTGCCCCTCCCTGAAACTTAGAGGGATGAGTTTCATCTGGATTACTGGAGCGGTGCAGTTGTGAACGGAAGATATTTTGGCTATGACGTTGAGAAATCGTTATATTTTTGACGCGTTTTCTAACCATAAAAGTTCCTACATGAGCACAATAAATCAGATTTTACCCTTAGACAAAACTTAAACTAACAAACGGTTGCAAAGTTAAAGCTGTCCGGTGAATGTACTTACTGCTCAATGCTTGGGGAGAGGTAAAGTTTAGGGAAGACTTGGGAAGCTTCAGCATCCTCAAAGCTCACCGAGAGAAGAGCCACATCTTCCCCTGGGTCCAGAGCTGTGTCCTAACAGAGACAAAGACAAGTTTGTAAAATTATTTAGCACATTTTGGCCACAACATCTAATTTCAAGTCCTATTAATTAGCCAGTGCATTTGCTACAATGTACAAATTGTTTTCAGATATGAATTTTTCACTCAACTTCCAAAAGAAATTGGTTAGAAATGCTCTGCCAGCCTTTATGGTACTTGACGTTTAAATCTGAGTGTAGTGTTTTAATAAACTTGATTTATTTGAATGCATGAGTGGCGCAGAGGTTAGAGAAGACGGCCTGTGATCAGAAGATGCTGGTTCAACTCCCGGTACTGACAACATCAAAATATTGTGGCTCCACCCTCATTTGTCCCACTCTGGGCCCTTGAGCAAGGTCCTTAACCCCCACCATCTGCTCCCCTGGGCACCCTAGATGGCAGCTCTCTGCTCCACACAGAGGGATATGGTACCTCGGTGGTCTGCGGTTGTGGCAGGAAGGGATGGTGGGGAGACTGACTCCAACTTATATACTTGTATACTAACTTATATAATACTTAGTTCACTGCAGCGACCCCGAAGAAGGGAGCAGCCGTAAGGAAAATAAAAAATAAAAAATTGAATGCGTGACTCTAAGCATAATCATGTCATGAGTCATGCAAGCCAAACTGCTGACAACCAAAATTAAAATATTTGTGATTGAAAGTGCTCATCTGGTTTAGCTGAATGCTAGTCAGTGCCTGTAGAGCCACTTCTTTTCTTCCCTTGAATCTTTTATTCTCGCTTCACCTGTCTATTTTGTTGTTCCAACATAAAAAAATATGCTTCTATATTTACCAATAACTGCGAAATTGAGCAGGGAATTCTTTCAAATGTACGTTAAGTGCGACCTAAATTTGCAATTCACTTGTTTCCTATTTTAGGTGCATAACTACAGCAATCGTGTTCTGGGTTGGGAGTGGTACCAAAATGCAAGTGACCTAAGCTCAGTGCTGCAGCTGAATAAATTGTTTGTAGATACGAGCGGTTGTGGTTGAGTGGTTAGAGCAGTCGTTCTCCAATGCAAGAGTTGGGTGTTCAAATCTACCAGCAGTCACTTGCCGAAGTGTCCCTGGGCAAAACACTGAACCCCTCATTGCCTCTGATGTGTGTCCCATCAATGTACAAATGTGATAAAGCTTTGATTAGTCTCTTTAGAATGATTTGTTCAATTAGCTTTGTAGAGATCTAGTAGAGTGCTGTATGAATGGGTAAATGAGGACACAGATTGTAGTGTAAAGTGCTTTGAGTATCTTGGTAAGATAGAAAGGTGTTATACAAGTACAGTCCATTTACCATTTACCATACAGAAGAAGTACTAAAGTTGCCACTGTTGCTATGCTGCTTCAACAACGTCAGCTGTTACACCAACAGAAAATCTACAAAATCCATTTAAAACTAATGGAGTGCAAAAAAAAAAGATGGCTTAATGTGATTTGAAATGCTTAAGATTCAGAGGCGAAAACTGCTCTGATACACAAGCACAGGAAATTTTCTATCCAAAACACAGAATGAGACAGAAAAATGGGCAGGAAAGACACCAGAAGAAACATCCGTTTTGTTTCAAGCAACATTAGCTTTAACAACTGCATCGTGAGGCTGAGCTGATGACTGGGAGCACCAATCAAATCATGTGTGAGATGGATGCAGAGACCACCCGGAGTTGCTCGCTACAAACCTCATCTGTCTCTGTGAGGTTCTAATTTCTCTGTCTGTAACATTTTTCCTAGAGCGTGGCTACTTCTCAGGCACTGTCGTTAGAGCAATTCCACATCTAGGACCATTCTGAATTCCCTCGGCCGTTAGGGGCTCTGTAGCGTTAATCAAATGTCTTACAGATGGTTTGAACTCATCCATTTGTTATAATTGCTGCTCTTTGTGGTGAGAGGAAATCTAGCCACCATACATGATGGACAGAGGCAACCAGTTTGCTGCGATGCAACCCCTATCCAGATCAGACTATTAACTAATCACATGCTTTGGTCTGCTGACTACAAATCTAAAATAACCACAGCTTTAGGAAAAACAAGACTCAGTGAGAGGAGAAAAAAAAAACATCTTGAGTGAACATTTCCTTTCCCAAGTAGAGTGGAAATAATCTTTCAGCAGACAATTTGATGACTTTGTTTAATTGAAGCAAAACCTAATCAGATAGAAAATAATCAATAAAAATGGTAGCAGCTGTCAGCATGAGATGAAAAAATACATTTAATTAGCGGAACATTATTTATTGTAATACACCCAGATATTAGTAGCTCTGCAGACTATCACAGTCTGCCCAGCTGCAGCAGTTACATTAGCAGCTAAAAGACAGCCGAAGAAGAAGGAAGGCAGCGAAAGACGGCATCCAAAAGTGTTGCCTGATGAAATCAGCTCACATCAGTGTTGTGTGCATCAGTAAACAAGAACTGCTCTCTGCCTTAGAGCAGCACTCACGGCTTTCCCTGCTGACGATATGAGACAGATAAGAACAGGCGTGGAAATGAAAGGCCTGGGTGGGGAGTGGGGTTCAGGAGAACATTGGTTTGCTCCAGTTTGTAGCTGTCATGTCTCATTCTCATCTGTAGAAGTGATTTAATTGATGCTTTCTTTGCACTGGGTAAGAACAAACAGATGGATGAGAACCAACAGGAAGGTGAGGGGGCCGGAAGAGGAGCATGGGACAGCTCTGCACGAGCTGCACTGGACCATCTCTCGATTTGATCCGACCAAGGGCTCTGTTGATGGGAAAGACCTTTTTGTGGAATGATTCAGACTTTTCTTGTTCCAGAAGACAGTGAAAAGCTGTCACAAGTCATACCGAATCAGTGAAACAAACGAACTAAAGGCAGACCCTTTAACTTTCAACTAATGCTATTCTAAATGAATGCACTGTCTGGAGAGATGAAATATACAGATAAATATAGTAGTTCTTTATTGGAGTCTAATTATGTGACTATTATTTGTCAACATTTGTTTGTAAAATTGAAAAGCAACTATTATGCCTTGCAGACAAAAAACATCTAAAAAAGATGAACGTTTACAGTATATTAGTAATTTATTTTTGTCTCTGCAGTTTTCACACAAATGCTACTTCTCAACTTCTTTGTTTAACATACAACCAAGTAATTTGTTAATTAGCAATGGGAACATTAGTATTTTTGCAAGTACAAAGTCATTAATTAGTACTTTGGAATTGACTGAACTGAGTTAGAATGTGACAACTTGGAATATTCATAGGAAATTAAAAGGCAAATACTGTGTAATATTCAATTTGAATGGCTAAATTGATTTTAAATCCGTTAACTCAGTGGTTCTCAAACTGGGGTCTCTGGACCCCCGGGGGTTTGTGAGCCGGTGCTGGGGGGCCCCCCTCTCCCCCACAAAACTTTTTCTTTTTTTTTTTTTACAAGCACGTAGATGTTTAACAATCTGTTAACATACACCAAAATGCAGGAAATCACATCTACTTTATTCAAAATGTTCTGGGGGAGGAACCCCCCCCCCCCCTCTGTCTGCCCACCTGCTATTTGTGTTTCGGTATTGATCAGTTTTCAAATGAAGCCCTGTTACTTGGTATGACTACTGCTGTTATAATTCTGTTCAGTTTTATGTAAAAGGGTTTTCTGTAATAACCTGAAGATGTGGCGATACATTTATTGTGTTCATTATGTGAATATGTAAAGTTTTAAAGTGGCTTTTGAAACTGTTGATTTTCTCAAAACAGTAATTTCTGGAAGTTGAAATAAAAAAAAATTGTTAATTAAGTGCGTCTTGAATGAATGTTTAAACGTATAAAAACTGTATTAACAGCTTATGCTACACAAATATTTCCATTGCATTAAAGAGACAAATTGAAGAAAATTATTTGATAAACATGAGTGTAATGAGGGGGTCCCAGAAACTGTTTCTCCCCTGTAAGGGAGTCCCTGAACCCAAAAAGTTTGAGAACCCCTGCGTTAAATAAATGGTAAAAAAATACTTATTTTACATTAAAAAGCAAATGTGAGTGCAGAACAACACAATGAATAACACACAAACAAAACTAAATGATAATGAACAACAAGAACAAAAATACACAATGTTGTGTAGCTGCAACAGAACATAACTCACATTTTTTGTGCTGCCATTGGAATGAACAAATAAGGTCAAGGACTAATGCAGGACTCACTTAAATCTGGCAGACAGCAAGAAAAAAGTATGCAGCACTACCAGCTTACCTATTTAACTTTTAATATGTTTTTATTTCTAAGGAGAATACAGGAAAAAAACTTAAATAGTCCAAGTATGTTTCAGTTTTGGCTTCAAACTTTTAAGATGAATCAAAACAGAAAAAAAAACAAAAAAAAAAACAAGAATATCAGTTTTATAACTTAAAGCCTATAGGTCCAAATATAAAGTTAAGACTAACTTTATATATATACTTTTTTAACTGCAGGGCTTATAAAAAATTCCATTAAATCAGAAAGACTGACGAAACTGAAAAAGCAACACTCTGAGTTGCAAAAGCAATAAAGTGCAGGTCCCAACAAGCATTTTGCCAATCTTTCACAGGGCAGTTATGACAATTAAGCCCACAATTATACACCACCCAATGCTTCTTGTGCTGTAGCTGCAAAGTAATTGAAGTTGCAGAACAGTGACTATAAAATTCCCAAGATAAAAACCATCCCTAGAAAGATGCAAACAGCTCAGCTGTGGTGCAACATCAGCATAGACACTCGCCATTCAAAAAAACACTCCAACAAAGTCCTAGATTGTTGGAACACATCCCTGTAAGTTTTGTTTTTGATCAAAACGTTTTATTTTAAAGGTTTGTTATGTTATTGTGACAAAATAAATCACATTTAGCTGAATATGCTTAATAAGGATTTCAGTTTATTAACAAAAACAATGACACACCCACAGTGAGTCCCACACGATTGTGTTCTTGGACTTTTGAATTTAAATATGGTTTCATTACGTTTTATTGTTAAACAGTACAGAATATAATTACATTAGGTAGATAACGTTCAGCTTTACTTATCTTATTGAGCCTTATTATCTTAGCTTATTGTATACTGTTTCTTTATATATTTTTCAACTTACATTTTTTGCTATTTTGGGTGTAACTGGGACCTGAATACACATTTTGTTCCACCTCATGTACCACGTGATGCGAATGACAATAAAGAACCTTGATCTATAGAACCAAATACATTCAATGGGTTAAATAATCATGTTTAAAAACTAAAAAAAATTATGATAGTTCAGAAAAAAAATTAGGTTATTTATTCAACAACAGCACCACATTCTGCATCTTATTAATTTACACAGATCTGTTTTCCAAAATCAAATATCCCGTGACAAAGTAATGGAGAAAAGTAGTATGGACATTTGTTGTTTGTTGATAGATTATCGTCATTCATAATTATCAAGCATCTCCCTGAAATCTTCAGCTGATCCAAAATGCTACAGTGAAAATAGTACTTTGGATCAGTATTTAAGAAGTAAAGTGATACCTTTACAGGGCACATCATTTTACCTTTACTACCTTACATAAAAAAGACCTTATGGACTGAGCTCCAACATATCTCAAAGAACTACTAGTGTCATTATTCAAACAGATCTAGTAGTATTTTCTCCTCGCAAATGTTCTAGACCTAATTATCTACTTATCTACAGCTGGCTGCACATAGTCTGCTTCATTTGATGCAAAGATTTACATGGAATGTATACATGTGTATGTTGTGTGAGCAGATGGACTCAGCTTCCAAGCTGTTATTGACCCTTCTAACCATTTAGCTGCTGTAATCAGACAAGACAATGTGGCTGTTCTGCTAACAATTATAGATAAAATAAAAACATATTTACACAATGTATTTATGCGAACAAATGTTTATATATTTTAAACAAAAAAAAAAATCAAAGATTCAATTGAAAAAAAAACCTGATGAATTAAAAAATAAATAAATAAATAAAACTAAATGTTTCATAGCTTAGTCACAACCACTTATGTGCGTTTCTCAGCCTCTTGTTCTAAACTTCATGATGTAATGTTCTAAAAAGAAATTTCTTCCAAAATGCCACGTTTTAAGAAAATTAGAGTGTAGAAAAGTAATACAAATGATTTATTTGACAGTTGGTTTTTGTTATGGGATACACAGTGTGCTGAGGGGATACCAGTGCCGTATGGTGGTAATTTAGATGTGTTTACAAACTCTGATGCTTTTCTTTTCAACAAACTTCGCTAAATCTATACAAGAAGCATGTGAACATATCCCAAGGAGAGCGAATGTTGACCTTTTAGCCTGTCTGCCTTGAAACCATTACTTTAAATTAAAACAGAAAAGTCTACCTCTCTGTAATGAAATAAACGGACCCAAATGGCTCTTAATGTTTCTTCCATTTAACCAAATACACTTCAGGGCAAGTCTTATGTAAAGAGTTAGTCAAGAAGGGACATTAAAAAAGCTTTGTTCTATAGGCCACAGGCTGAACCTTAACAAATTATTATCAGTATGTAATGAGCATTAAAACGGACTCTGTCGGAGGAGTGCAAAACTGGGTCCTGATAACAATTAGATGCTCAGGCAGTATTTACTACATGCCCCCAGCGCATGTGACTCAAGTACTCTAGAAGGGACTTTACAAGAGGTGAAGAGCATGCACGAGAACATCAAGGACATAAGAAGCCTCCGTCTACCCCTTTCATGTGTCCACCATCCTACATGGTCTCAAGCAAATGAACACACGCATACACTTTTCCTTGTGTCCGTCCTTGTGCTTCTGATGTACAGGCCTCTGGCATCTCCTCTACGCTGCTTGTGACAGGTTGGAAATGTGACAGCTGTCCTTATGCCAGACCAAGTCTGGCCAAAGTCATAACACACAAACACACTCCTTGCGATCACTACACAAGGCCTCCACTCCAGGGCTCAAACGGAGGAGGTAAAGGCACTTTGTCCGCTTTCTTTGCTCAACTTTAAATGTCATGCCCAGCCTAATAGGGTGGCTTGACTGACAGCGGGGTTGTTGTGTGAGGACGTGTCCAGCTTCTAGGCGAGCCACTGAATTGAATGCCACTGTAAATATGCTTGATGTAGTGTTTAATCCTTGCCCAGCCAGTAGAACTTCTTTTAGACACAAGAAAATGAAAGAACTGCAATAAGTTCTGGTCAAGAGCCGCAAAGCCATATTTTCTAAATCAAGATGGGTTGAAACCCTCAACAGAGTAAAATCACGTCCCACGGGAATCATAATTAAACAGTAGGAGATATATTGCAAGCATTTACCACAACAATAAAGATATACAAGTTTTAATGAAAATACCTTAAGTCAATGATAATGTTATGGATAAATAATTAAAAATAAGGACATTTTAGAAAACAAATCAAGACTCTTACTCTGAAGGAGTGAGAACTAAGTAGCAAGTTTATCCAACAGAGCAAGAGAAAAAGCAGTTTCCCTTTTGCAGATCAGATGTAACATGTGGCAGCTATTAACAAAACAATTATACCATCAGTTTGAAGAGGAGGGCATGCCAGTGTGTGCCATCTGGAGGCTAAAACTGTAAGAACTGAAACGTTCATTTACAAGAATATTTTGTCTGGAGCTTTTAAAATGATTCTTAACATTTATATTATTAAAATGAGAGCAGAGAGTTGGAGAACGAGAGAAAAAGTGTAACTCATGATGATTACTTCAAATGTAAAAAGCAGGAACAAAAAGCACTGGTCTATTTTATTTATTTTTTTATACAAAGCTTATTTTGTGATTATATGTCACTGTACCTTCAACAAGGTGGTTAGGTTGTTAGCTCAGTTTGATTGATAGTTTAAATTACGGACACATTTTTAATTGTATTTTACTAGATTTATGTAGAAGATGACCAATGTTATAAATGATTAACTTTGATCAAGATCAATCAATCGTTTTTCATTTAATCCTTTTTGGGCCTTATAGTGGCGGTATGTTGGCTCAGTTGGTAGAGCCGTTGCCTCTCAGCAAGAAAGTCACCGGATCAAATCCCAGCCAGGGGCCATTCTGGGTGCAGTTTGCATGTTCTCTCTGAGCATGCGTGGGTTCCCACAGACCAAAAACATGCATGTTAGGCTGATGGCTAACTAAATTGTCCCTAGGTGTGAGTGAGAGAGTGAATGGTTGTCTCGTTTATCATGTGTCGTTGTAATGGAATTACGAACTGTGCAGGGTGTACCCCGCCTCTTGCACAGTGACTGCTCGATATGGGCATCAGTGACCCCCATGTCCCGAAAAGGAAGAAATGGGTTAAGATAATGGATGGATGGATGGATCTTATAGAGACAAACTTTTTATGTATGAATTAAACACTATGAACTTTTCTAAATGACAGTTTTATCAAAACCCAGGCAAAGTAAATAGTTCTTTAATGTTTGGGACCTGACAAAGACAAATACAATGTTGCAACTAAAAAGAGAGAATATTGGTACCAACAAAGTGGTGCTTTTGATCTCATGTACTCCAAATCGATGTTTGATGCACACAAAAGCAATAAAATATGCAATGCATGTCTGAGAGGACTCAAGTTTAACCTATCAGCTGGTGACCTCAGACTTGTAGATGATTAACCAAGCAGTTATGTCTATGCATGTTTGTATCCTGTGAAAGGAACTAACAGGATAATAGATAAGAGATTATTGAGCACACAAGCTCCACCTGTAACCATGTTTGTGGACCTGCACCCAAACACACCTTAACGCTACCCTGATACAATTACAGAAGGCTTCTGCATGGGGTGCATTTGCAAACTGAAGAACATGCATGTTTGCCTCTTTTTGAACAATGTACGTTTATTTTTATGATGTATATGACTGCAAATGATTTATGGGCCACACATTCACGTATGCTAATCTGGTATGAAATAGCCAGTAAAGGTAATGTTGCTGATTTAAATGATAAAGAAAGATGTGTCAAGATGGTGCATTATTTCTATGAAGTTTCCTTATAAATACATGCCATGTTTCAAAAATTTTTTTTTACAATATGTCAATCAATGTCAGGTCAAATAAATAAAACTGAATGATATGAGTGTTATTGATCATGATGAGGATATAAGTTATTCCTGCACAGTAAATTAATTCAAAGCATGAACACCTATAGTTTTACCTAAATTTTATTGAGGTACAACTAGTGCAATGGTGAAATTGGAAAAAAATATCATATGCAAAAGTACTATTTAACTCTTTTGAAGTCACTTCGAAGTATGTATCACCTTACATTATTACTCTTTTGTATAACAGTAAACGTGTGTTTCCTTTATCATGTGTATTTTTAATTTTTTTCCCCAGAAAATGATTTTCCATTTAAAACTAGATAACACATTTCTCGGCATACAAAGTGGTTTTATTAACATTCACTATGACCTTTTCTGAGTCAGTGTGATCTCATAAAAATAAATAACGTAAGAGCTGAAAAATGGTCAAAAGTGCAATGGGTTGGGAAGTAGTGACCAATGATGACTCCACCCTAAAAAGCCACAAGGAAATGAGATATGATGAGACAACTTTTACTGTCACATCCACTAAGTATACTTTAGCTGGATTTATATTGCATCAAATAACATTAAGTCAAATCAACAAATTTTACAAAATATTAATTGCTTGAGCTTCACATAATGTATTCAAAACCCTTGTAGTTTCTGTAGTGTTACATTTTAAAAGTATAACTCTGTAAAAGCTATACCTTGATTGACCTTTTTTATCACTAGTGATATTCTCTTTTATTTTAAGCCCAGCGCATGAGCTACTGAGACAATTATGCATGCTGGTGAAATTTCAGCGTAACACGAGTCACATGTGTAACTGGGGCCAAGTGATAATGATAGTGTGTCACAGCAATGATCTGGCCTGTGGTGTACAACCAGTGTGATGCTGGGGCTCAAAGCCACAAGGGCGACTCAAATATGTGACATCGAATGTGGATCACAAGAAATTAATGAATGCATATGGTATGTTCATACTGATTACATAATACAGGGTGAACCGTCAGTCAACAGGCTCCTAAATTTATACAATGTGGTCACAAGATTATGTCAAACATTTTAAATGGAGAATTTGCACAAGGTTTGATGTCAAAATATAAGTTTCCACAGAAGAAAAGGACTTATAGTGGACAGAAAATTCAATATATGGCACTTGTTTTGTTGTTGCAGTGTTTTCTGTAACTATAATGGACATTCTGATTGGAAAAGTCCCCATTTTTACTAAATGTGTTTTGTGTATGTCTGAAATCATAATAAAGAATCCAATGTGTAACTCAGGTCAAATTATACATACATGCATTATACATGTTTGTCTTGTTAGTCTCTATGTGTCTCTGTGATGGGCTGGAGATGTGTCGAAGGTGTCCCCCACCTCTCACACAGCGGCTGCTAGATATGGGCGCCAGTGACACCTTCACAACCCGGAAAGGAAGGAACGGGTAAGAGATAATGGATGGATGAATGGATGGAACAAACTTTAGAAGTCCTTTTTGTACAGAATATGCACAGTAATTCTATGCAGAGGTTGACAAGAGATATCTTGTTGCAACATTGCAAACAACAGAAGATACAAGGTTGTTTTTCTTGATGCGTTTCTTGACAAATGCACCCACATTGTTGCAATGAGTTGTAAGTGTTGCACACTGTCCAATCTGTGGCTTTTGGCCATCTTAAAATATTTATTTTTCTAAATGTTTATCATACAAAACACATCTTTTTATGTTCAATCCAGACTTCTTACGCTGGATTTCAGTTGTTTTCATAAGGTACAGCGATCCCTGGACTCTCTTTTCTTATTCTATTTAAAATACTGTAGATTTAAAATATTTTGCTGAATTTATACAGTCAAATATTAAACAATTCCTCACAAATTTACTTCTATTTTCTATGTTTTCAAGCCAGTCAAACCACATGGCGGTTGTAATCTGAAGAAGATACATATTTAATGATGTCACATACATTTCCTCAATTCAAGTCATTCAAAACAGTCAGGCTAAATTTTGAACTAAAGCCATACTGAAACCATAGAATTACAAATCATAACTATAATAATAATAATAATAATAATAATAATAATAATAATAATAATAAAAAACTGAATCTGATGAGGTATTTATATAATTGCCAAAAACAGTTGTGTAGCACTTTTATCAAGAGGAAACGTTTAACTGAACTACAATTAAGTTGTACTTTTTTAGTTAAATCAAGCAATTAAAGTACTTCACACTACAATTCACATACACATTTTTACACTGATGGTTCAACTAAAGGTTCAACGTTCCACGGAAAAACAGTTTGATGTACGGTCTGGAAGAGCCAGGGGTCGTCCCCACCATCTGCAGACCCACTTTACCATTCTGAGCCAAAGTGCACTTACATTCTGCAACAACGTCTCCAAATACCAGCTTTTATTATTAGTAATGGAATCTGACATTCTCTCAATGGACTCAAACTATCAGTGCACATTCAAATTAAATGAGCCACGCTTTGGAATAATGATCAATGCGATCAATTAATATCAAAAGCTGTTTAGATTTAAACTGAACAGTTGTATCACACTTTCTTCACTTTAAAATAAGATCATAGCAGTCACTATCTGTTACTGTTCATCAAAGATGTGAGCACAGTAAGCAGCATCAGAAAATGACTGCAGTTATTTCTGACCTGCTGAACAATTATAAAAATGAGGGTTTATGTGGTGTATCTTTAAATCTCTTGTTGTAACCACATACACTAATACTACAGAAACTGCTAAGGTGTAGCCTCTGGAAACCAGTGTGTCTCATGCAGACCGAAGAAATGTACATACCTCTGCCAATCAAGAGATACTGTATGTACCTGGATATACTTGGATTATTAAACATGCATCAGTACAATTAGAGTTGTTACGTCATATTATTTTGCATTATTAGTGTTTAGCGTATATATTAGATCTTCTCGCATACCGTTTGGCATTTGTTTAGCATATATCTTAGTGTATATCAGATCCTTATATGCTGTTTCTTTTTACACTTCATATTTTTGCTTTTTTTTGGGTGTAACTGAGACTGAGTACATAATTATAATTATTAAATTATGTATATAAATCATTGAAAAAACGCTAGAAAATTGTCTGTACACACAAACGAATCAAGAATAAACTGAACAGGTTTAATCTCTGATTTCTCACATAGCACTGCATCAAGAAGCGTTATTCTCTAGAATAAAACCACATGGACAGGAGGATGCAAAGTTATATTTCCAAATGCCACAAATAAACCTGCACTGCAAACAAATAAACCTTATGTTAACTGTATCATGAATTATATGGAATCAAAGACAAATTAGGTGGGAATCATACTAAGAAAACGTGAATTTTGGTTAAACAACTTTACAAGTCCAGTATGTTTTGGGAAGAAATAGACCAAAAACAATAAAGACTGATCAGACTTCTCTCAGCAGAAAGTTCAGGTATCTGGCTCTTTGATGGTTTGCGTCACTGTTCTTGTCAAAACTAAAACTGCATCTTTTTCAGGAACTTTCACAATATAAAGACAATGGGGAACCTCATTTGTTAGCAGAAGAAGAGGGGACAGGCACACAGGCCTGCTTACCGTCTTGACATGCCGCCAATGGAGAATCTTTAAAAATGTTAAATATCAAACCTGTGGGAAAACCTTGTGTGTTGCACAACACAAGACATGTTAACAGGAAGAATGGGAGATACAAATAATAGCAGGTGAAATACCTGGATGGATTTTCCACTCTAAAGGAACTCCTGCCAAAATAATGACTGTTAGATTTAGGCTGAAGCCAAACAGGTGAATTATATACCACACAGAAAATAGTTAAATACAATTACTTAAGGAAAACATGCTTATAATGAATGACAAATAATGGCCCAACTGTGTGACAATCCTTTGCTAGATTATGGGTAAAAAATAGCTTTGATTTACCAGAGACTTTTTTAGTGGCTGATTAGAAACCATCACCGAAGAAGAACAGCCTAAGAACATGAGAATGAAAATGTAGAGCTGTTAAAGAAAAAACAACAACAACATATAGATAGTGTACAACTTGTATGAAAGCGAGGGCGGAAAGTAGGCCATATGGAAGTAATTCCATGGAGGCGTGGAGAAGTGAGGGGGGCATGGAGAGGGAGGGGGTGGAAGGTGGAGTGGGGGGTTTATTCTCCTGAGACGGTAATGCTGAAAACCTCTGAAGCTCGGCTGGGGGTACTGGCAGGTGGGTGGGAATCTTCGTTCGTAGATGCAGTGTGGGTGGTTATGGGAGGGGGTTGGGGTGGTGGGTTGCACATTCGTAGAAGGAGACAGGAGGCGAGCGTGACCTTTGGTTTCCAGGAGTCAAACTGGGGTCACTGGAGCATCAGGGAATGGATTTGAGCTCGGTGCTCTCTAATCACCCCTCCTAAGGCTGTGATTTCTCTTTAACCGCCTTGCTCCACAGAGGATGCTGAGGTGCACTCCCTCATCTTCTTAAGTAAGATTTTTTGTTGTTGCTTGAAATAAAGGTGATGGTAGCTTCCAATGTTGTACATCTCCTGAAAGGCTTGGGCTTTTCATCATTTCCTCATATAGAAACAGGCACTTTCTCCATTTTTCTCTGCTCACAGCGATGCAAAGCGTTATATCATGCAAAAAGTGCAGTGTCGCCTAAAAGGTATTCTAACGAAAAGAGCTACACTCTTCCCGCGCATTCTCAGAATATTAAACAGGGGAAGATATTACACAATCCAACAAATGTATCACCCGTACGGGCCACCAATTATGTAGATGAACAGATGCTCAGATATATTCATCATTTAACACGGATTCCTCATTTTTCTGGACTGAATAAAACGTGCATTGAATTTAAGGAAATGCAAATGTGAGACGTCATTTATATTTGACCCATCAAAATGAATGCGGTCATTTATTTACAGAATCAAAATTTAACATCAAACATTTACATTAATTTGGCAAATTATGAAAATAACAACATAAGCAATCAATCAGGAAAAATCATACGGCCATGATTTTTCCGTTGCTTCACCACAGACATTTATGAAAACTGTACAGTTATGATCTTTTACCCACATGAATGTGGGTGAGCATTTTACACAGATATTTCTAAAATATCTGGAAGAATTTCTACTTGATAGAAAAGTTTAAAGATGGAAAGAAGTTTAGAGGGAGTAAGATGGTGTGTGAGGGGAGAAATGTGTTCACCAGAATCGACACTCTCCGGCTTTCTTCAGCTTTTCCTTACAGTACACTTAGGTGATGAAATCGGCTCCTTTACCTGGAGATGTCTCAGGTGAGATTCCGTTTAACGCACCCTTTCAGCGTCTCAGTAGGATGCTGTTACTCGTCCGAAGTAATGGCGAGGCTCTGTTCGACACATATTCACCTCAGTGGAAAATGTTATAATCCCATGGAACTCGGAAGAGCTCTGTTGTCAGGATCATCCCGTCTCTCACAGAACTGGTTGGACTGTGTATCCAGCAGAACTCCAACAGCACTCCATCAGAACTTCAACAGAACCAAGACCGAGTAGACCAGGAAGTACTGACATTTTAAAGAGCTGTTTCCCGGTTCACTTTTGGGATTTGTTCATTGGTCAGAAACGACCAGACGGGGTGTGTTTTGTGACGTAAGAGGTTAGAGACAGCGAGAATTGTTATGAAACAGATCAGAAATGTTCTCACAGACAGAGAGAGTTTTGTTTTGGCGCGTTTCAGAAACAGGTGCTAAAACTTCTCTATTTACGTCTGAGAGGATTCTAAAAACATGACAGTTCGTTCAACAACTTGTTTTTCGTTTGACTCCAACCTTGGAAACGCACACTTGCTCACTCAAAGGCAGAAATCAGAAAATGCATAATTATTCTGTTACAGCTTTGACATGAGAATAAAAATCATTACACAGTTAATAAAATTGATTAGTTCACTGCCACATCTAAAATGGTTTGAACTAAGACACTTTGATTATCAACATTTGTAAAATAGTAATGATAATAAAAAGAGAGTGTTCTTTTCACTTGAATCTTCAAGAAAGAAAGTCTCAGGATGGGTGAACCTGTATTTCTGAGTTCAAATGAATGAAATGACAGTTCCTGTCCCACAAGGTTCTTAAGGTCAAGATTTTTGACCTTAGACTTAGTTTTTGACATGGGCCTAGTCCACTACAATTACCATCAAGGTGAGATGATCTGAGAAAACATGTGCCCCGAAAGCATGTCTGCCATGACATCATGATGCAACAGATGACTCAGATACAGTGAGGAAAATGGCGTTTATCATGTGCAAACAATTATCAATTCATCAGCGTCAGAGACATTCTGTGGAATTAGTCAGCGCATATGTTCCCACACCTAGCTGTGATATGATACAACAGGACTTCATAGGACAAATGTGTGACATCAAGAGAGGTGGGAGTTTGCCAAGGTAATGAATGATGATTTCTCACTTCTGATGAGGAAGCTGAGTTTAGCCATGCTGCGCAAAAGGAAACAGATGTTATAAAAGGCACGAAAAAGAAGTAAAAAGATACTAGAAACCAATGGGAGATGGAATAAAAGCTCATATCATGGTTTCTCTACAATTTGATCATGGGCTGATAGTCCTACAAGTGGAACAACTATTAAAAAAAAGGTTCCTTCTTCCTCAAAAGTGCAACTTTTCTGATCGCACAGCACATTAGGAGCAACGGGGCAGTAGAAGGAGGTGACGTGAGGTTGAAGGGGAAACGTTTATTGGTACTTGTTTCCAAATGAAGAATAAGTTGAGGTGGAAATGAGAGTTTTTAGCCATAATAATGCAAGTTTGGACAACATAATTATACAACTTGAACACCAAAAGATATAAATAAAAAATCCTAAAGTTGTGTCAAAATATTTTAATTATCTTTTGAATTATAATCTTAAAAAAAAAAAAATCTGCATTTTATTCTATGTCCCCTGAACCCACTTCAATAGTCCTGTTTTTTGTGTGTGTTTTTTAAACATGCACTTTTCAGGGTGCCACTAAAAACATTATTATTCTTGATTTTTCATTTACAAAACAAATTCAACTGGCAAATTATTTAGTGTTCAGAAATAAAAATAGAAAGTTTTTTTTAACTGTGTTACAAGTGAAAACAGTTACACGTGTACATGAATACAGAATAAAACATACATGCAAATGTTGTATTGAGAATGTTATTATTATTAATAATAATAAATATTCAACATTTCATATGTAATTGGAAATGTACTCAGTATAAGTTCCAGTAAAATACAGATGAAATAATCCTATGTTTTAATAAATAAAATTACTTTTGTAGGGATAAAGTCAACTTTTTGACTTGACTATGAGACTTAAAAAAACATATTGGAGTTTTTAAGTATAATTAATATTTTGTGGTTGTGTTGCACAGCTGTAGATCCGTTGATAAGTCTCAAACTCTTCACTCCCACTAAAGTACAAAGAACAAACAACTTCAAGAACGTGCTTTTGGTTTTGAGATGGCTCTGACTTCAAACAGACTGAATAGCCTAAAGGTCACTGGTATTTGACCTGCACAACAACGAGTCTTCTTAATGTTCAGCCACCACTCGTTTGTTAATGAATTCAACACATTTCTTTCAAACTGCACAAGTCCAGTGCTGCCCTTCTTGATAGGTTACAATCTTTTGTAACTTAATAAAGGTAAAGAAGGGCATCTAAAAACACTAGCTTTGGGAGTAAATGCAGCTATTCCTGCATTATTTCAAGTTGGACCAGTTTCTCTCTGCCCTGCCTGAACTAGTTCAGACAAACAGGGCAGTGAAGGTGATGCATACCAACCCACACCATCCACATGCTCACAGTCAACACTTCCTGATTAGATAAAATAGTACTTCTTGTAAAAATTGTGTTTTACATGAGATTTCCAGAACAGTCTGTGCAAAAGACTAATCGACTTTTAGCTAACTTGCATTTTTTAATGGCCAAATCAAAAGCTCAAGCTTACGTGATGTTCGAGCTGTATTTGTAATAGAGACAAATTTGTAGTGCAACAAACAAACAAACAGAAAAGACAAAATGTTGCAACATGATTGAGTCAGAAAGTAGAACTAGAATCTGAGCTAAAAATATTAACTGGTCAAATACAGTAAATTATTTTAGATAAAATAATTGTGTCACAAAGTCAAAATACAATCCAAAGCTGCAAGAAATTAAATCAATCTGCTCATATATGTTTCCACAAAGTTAAATTTAAGCATTTTTTCCCCCAGAATTTTACTAGTATAAATAATTTCATATAACAAAACAAACCATACATGCTCAAAATAGTTTATTTTAGTGCCGTCGTCCCATAAAACCCGATGTTTTTGTGATAAAATGTGTTTTGTGTTGGTAAAACAAAATGCTATTTATTTATTTTAATTAATTTTTTTATTATTATTTTTTTATATCTCACAGGTCCATTAATGTTTTCTTTCTTTTTTAGTTCATTCGGTCAGACACCTAATGTTGCTCACTTTAGCGCTGCTTAAAATCATAGGCTGCACTTTTAAATACTTTGATCAAAAATTCAAATACTTCTAAAACTAAGAAAATTCAACACTATATATAAAGTACCTTTTTTTCTTCTTTCGGCTGCTCCCTTCGTCAGAGATTGCACAGTGAACTAACTCACACGAAGACTTGGCGATTGTTTTTAAGCTGGATACCCTTCCTGACACAACCAAAGACCACCGAGCTACCACAGCCCTCTGTGTGGAGCAGAGAGCTGCCATTTAGGGCACCCGGGCTAGCAGATTGTGGGGGTTAAGGGTCTTGCTCAAGGGCCCAGAATGAGGTCAATGAGGGTGGAGGCAGGTGTGGGTGTTTTAGCTTTCCCACCCATATTTTGATGTTATTAGTCTGGGGAGTTGAACCAGTGACCTTCCAATCAAAGGCCCACCTTCTCAAGCCTCTGCACTGCCACTCCCCCACTATATGTAAAGCACTTTAAGGATTTTAAAGCAAAACTCTGCTTCTGCTCAAGCTGCTGCCCCATGGCCTGACTCTGGAGCAAGCTGCAGATCCCGGATGGATGGATTGCATAAAAACTTAGTTTTGTGCACTTATTGCATGTGGAAAGTTAATGCACACAGATACAGCATGAATCATGGTTTGACATCAGATACTTCAATTTTGTTTCTCCAAGAAACCCAGAAACGTTGAATCAGCAACTGAGGACAACAGGAGTTAAACAGCAATGATTATGTCATAACTTCAAATATTTACATTTGGTTCTCTGGGTGTTTCAGGGTGTGGGCATCACCAACCACAAACACATATTTACAGGAACAGGATCAAGTGTTTTCTGGTTTCCATGGCCTTTCTTTTTTTAGGATTTAGCTGAAGGTTACAGAACATTCGGTCGACATGCACGGTCATATTTATTCCAGGTGATTCCAGTAATTTGGAATTACCTCATCTTCTTTGCAACTTCTGCATCAGTAAAGAGATTTATTATGGTGTGATTTACAGCATGCTGTAACACAGTGACAACTAGGGACTTATTTTGAGTCTTACCTCAGTTTACTATAAGTGTTTTTTGAAAAATGGAATTTCCAGAGAACTAAAACTCACCTTTCATAATGTTTTCTCAGGCACACTCCAAGGTTCACAGTAAGCACTGAACATCACAGTTACACAAAGCCTCAAACATCGCAAAACTATAAAAATAGTTCTGCAAACTAGAAAATTCCCTGCCCAGTCAAGAATGAGGCTGGCTCCACCCATAAAGCAAAAAGTGTTGTTTAATTTTTTGATGAGGATAACATTTATGTTCATTATGAAGCCGACAGGGAAACCAGCTCTATTTTAACTCAACTGGAGGACGTGACCAATATGTCTGAAAGTTTATATACCACATGTGAACACCACTTAACTGCAGAAAGACAACAAAGACGGAATAAAGACTAATCAAAATGGCCAATGCGTCTACACCATGTCCTTTATTCATAAACTGAATTGTACAGCATAAAATAAAACGTGGAGACAAGTAATTTTAAATCACGAGCCAGTTACTGGAAAAGTAAAGTTGATAGAATATTTTATTTAAAATGTTTTAATTATTCCCAGTTTTACTTTAGGGTGGCACGGTGGCACAGTTGGTAGAGCTGTTGCTCAGCAAGAAGGTCGCGGAATCAAAACTTGGCCGGGGGCCATCTGGGTGGAGTTTGCATGTTCTCTTCATGCATGTATGGGTTTTCTCCGGGTTCTCTGGTTTCCTCCCACAGAACCAAAAACATGCGTTAGGTTGATTGGTAACTCTAAATTGTCCCTAGGTGTGAGTGAGAGAGTGAATGGTTGTTTGTCTCTGTGTGTCCCTGTGATGGACTGGAGACCTGTCCAGGGTGTCCCCTGCTTCTCTCACAGTGATTGCTGGATATGGGCACCAGTGACCCAAAAAGGAAGAAGTGGGTAAAGATAATGGATGGATGGTTTTATTTTACTGACATGACTGATTACTTTTGTCTTCTTATTACAGTAGTCCCTCGTTTATCGCGGGGGATCCGTACCCCAAAGACACGCAATAAATGAAAATCCGTGAAGTAGGAATAGTAGCACAAGTAGCAAATAATAGTTTATATATATATATATATATATATATATATATATATATATATATATATTATATGTATATATATATAATATATATATATATATATATATAAATAAAGGCATAGAGCTGTAATTTCTAACCCGGAGCCCAGCCCCGCCCGACCCGGATTCAGGCTGGGCCATAATAATGTGCTTAATGTGCGGGCCGGGTCAGTGTCTGGCTTTTTATTGTGTCCGGGAAGCGTGCAGCCGACAATCCAATTATATGCCAACATGGCTTGCCATAAAATCATCAGCTGCACCCAGCCATTTGACAGCGGGCTCTGACCGGCCAGTTGAAAGAGGTAAAAAGTTCAGTTAAGCTTCAGATGGACTACTGTCAGCAACCCATCGCCCAAATGGACGTTCATTCAGCTGTGGCACTCAGCGGAAGCGTGCGGCCGATGACCCAAACAGGTGAGATCACAAAATATCCAACATGTCAGAGCATGATGCAGGTAGAATCAGGGGAAGCATTTAATGAGCTCTGACGGCTCCTCAGCTCTGATCTAACCGTTAACCGTTAAGTCAGTGGTATAAGCAGTTAAAGCTTAATTTTTTTTTTTTTGAGGGGGGGGGGGGGGGGTGGTGTCGGACCTGTAATTAACTGTTAATTCATTGGATTGGGTGGGGTTCGGAGATGATGGCTGCAGGCTGGGGCCAAGTCGGATTATTTGGGAGTGCAACTCTATTAATGTTTTTTTTTTTCATTACAGAGACACGAACAAATGAGAACGTTTTTGACCAAGTTGCAGAACAAGCAGCACCTTTGCAGCTGTACGTACATCACAGGTGCTTTTTCAAAGATACCACCAAGATTACTAATGTGCACTAATGATTAGGAACATAATTCTGTCTGCAAGAGGCAAACCAAAACATAATTTCCTTACATGCTACTACACAGGTGCCCTTTGATTTCAGCTCTTTGGACACAGCATGTCTGCTGAATTTTTGTGACAGTCTGAAATAAGAGTGAGATGAAAGCCTGTTTTAATAACAAAGACTCCCCTTAACGTTCTCACGTTCTCATTTGGTGACATTTTCTCAGAGAGCTGAGCATTGAAAAGAGCCAGATGTTACAGCACCTGGCAGTAAAAAGAGCCAGTCTGCAGAGCTCATGTATGAGACAAATCAGAAACAAAACTCTGGACAATATTAATCTGTCTACTATTAGAATAGTAGACAGGGGCCATGTTTTGTGGTTTGTGCTATGCTTTGACAAAAAGTCCCAGGTACTTCTATGTTTTCAAAATAATTTTGATAATAATTGTAAAAATATTAATTTAAAAAAAACCACTCAAATACAACAGTTTTCCTTGAAAGCAGTTTTTCAAATGTTCTTTTTTTCCCTAAAATAAATTCTTCCTGATTTATAAATTAA
>NC_056518.1:23169022-23191392 GCF_014905685.2 Nematolebias whitei
AGGCTGGACTATTCTATTTAGTTCATGCAATTCAGTTTATTTTTTTATTTTTTTTTCGTTTTAGTGGTAAACAGAGTTTTGACCGTTACAATGAAAGTAATGCCTAATTAGATATCTATAAACACAAAATATGGGTTAAAGAAAAAAAAAAAAGAGGGTAGCTCCAGTTTTCTATTTTACAATGAAATCAAACAAAAAAAATGGGCTAAAATAAATAAAAAACCTGGACCTTTAAACTTAGGATTCCTGTCTTAAAACCATTATGGCCATGTGGTATGATGCATATATACTGGAAAGTTTACTTTGTCATTAGTCTATATATTTCTGTATTAAAAATACCTTTGTTTCAAAACTAAATACAATTTGTAAAAAAAATTATAATAAAATAAATGTAAAAAAAAAATCTGCTTCCTCTACAAGTGCACAAAACAACTCTACAGTTTTGTTAACTGTTAACACAAATGTAAAAAAAATAAAAATAAACATTAGCCAGCATCAATGAGCTTGGTACAAATTTGTCATTATACTGACAGATGAAATTATAGAAAATAAGTTACAACAGAGGCCCCTGGTTCCTTCTCTGACATCAGGACGAGAACTGATGCAACGCACATGTTCGATAACAGCCAACAACCCACTGTATCCTCCATTTTTTGCAACTGCACCCAGTTTCTTGCAACAGAGTAGTTTCAGTTTGCCAGGTCAGCGAAATCAAGACAGGAGTGTGCATTTCCTGCAACCAATTCAGACTTCAAGCCGTTCTCCACATTTGGTCCTGTTTTGTAATATTACTGATTGGAAATAAGGCATTTTATCACTGGCAAAATCATTAATCATAGCTCTGCAATAAAGGCGTCATTCTTTAGGAATACAATTAAATAATAATCTTTTGACACGTTCTGCACTCTCACATCTTATTCCAGCTTCAAATGCCTGACATTTAAATTTATCTTCGAGAGCATGCTAAGCTATAATACTTCCACCATTTAAAAGCCACATAATTGTTTATCTGCATGGAAACATTGGCTGGCCTTTTCAGATTCCACTTGCAAACTACATTAGTAAAGCTCAAACTGGCAATTATTTGATGATGTCTTTTGGGCAACTTGCTTTCTGACTAAATGCCAAGCCTCAGTGCTGCACGGATACTCCATCACTCAACTACAGGCAGGGCTCTCAAAAAGACGGGGCTTTCTTTTCGTCTATTGTGCAAAAAGCTGAAGAGGAGGATAAGATTGAAAATGTAAAGACAACATTTTTAATACTAGTCTCTCGTTTATTGTGGGGGTTTCCATTCTCAGCTCCGCGGCGAAAAACTGCAAAGTATGAATAGTAGTACAAGTAGTAAGACTATAGTAGTTTATTTTAGTATTTATACATATATAAAGGCGTTTTAAACCCTTCCCACACTCTTGCAATATTCTAAACAATGTTTCTAAACTCTAAACCAGGGCTATTCAACAAAACTACTCAGGGGGCCACGCAGCTTCTGAACAACACCTCGTGAGCTGGACATCAAGTGATAAAAATCCTTATGTTAATAAACCAAAGTTTACAACGATCTGTTACCTTTTACATTTGTTTATTTTATTGCATTTTATTTCATTTTATTGCACTGAATCATCACTTTGGTTTGCTCTATAAATAAAATGGTATGCTATGGTATAAATTAAATAAACAGCCCCCCCCCCCCCCACCACCAAATGAAGTGGGCCGGATTTAAGTCACCCGCAGGCCGGGAATGGCCCGTGTGCCACAAGTTGAATAGTCTTGTTTTAAACACTTTAAAAGAGCACGGAATATCATGATCTCCGCTCTCTCAGCCATCCGCCAGCGCTCTCGGCCACGCCCATTTCTCCGTCGCGGAGATCAACATGCTGCAGGAGGGAGCTTCTCCTTGCACATGTGGGCTGCACACGGGTGCAACAGGTGCTAAATAATTTAAAATAATTTATTTTAAACAAAAAAAATAATCCATGCTGATCGTGCAACTCATCCATCAATCAGTCAATTGTGTGTCATGTCTAATCTTACTTTGAAAAATCGCAAAAGAGCGAGTCCGCGAAAGTCTAACGGCAAAGTAGTGCTGGACTACTGTACAACAATATTTACCTAAATAATTACAAGCCCGTGTGGCTTAGTATAAACTGAAAAAACAACTGAACAGCACAACAAGTAAGTTTAATAATTCATTTTATTCTTGTTCTTAATTTAAACACCACACTGGAAATGCGGTTTAACAGTAAACAAACAATATAAATACCTATTTATAAAATCACATATACATGTAGGTAATTGCATAAAACAAAAAAACATATAAAAGTGATACATTGTGACGTTACATGTTTTTTCAAGAACACCAGAGTTCTGTATAGTTGTTTTAAATAAAAAAAATGGTAGTTTTATATCAGTTTAGTTTATCTTTACATTTTTTTTTTTTACTGTTATGTTTCTGCTTACTATTTTTCACTGGCTCTTACTACTTCTAGGTAATCTGAATCTCATTTAGTGTTTATAAAGTCTAGTTTTTATGTATTTATTTATTTTTGTTACATTAACTCTCATACGATGTTTATTTTTAGCATTCTGTTATTTGATATTTCATTTCTTCTAGATTATCAACCTTTACTTTGTAACACAAAGTTTACTGAACAGCAGTCAGTGTTTGGAGTTTCCACTTTGTTGGGGTACTGTTTCCTCCCACCAGTACAGTTTCTCATAACAATTAGTATTTGCAAGTGTAAAGTAATTATCTTTTCATCACGACTGCGTACTGTATTTAACAAACAGGAGTTCAAAATCAGCAGGAAAATAAAAAGTGTTTAGGGTACCATGAGAAGATGAACAAAAACCCAAAGATGAGACAGAGCTGAGCCAAAAGAGCAGCACATTCTGAACATTATGGGAGTAACCTACAATTATTTTATAGCTCTTAAGATTCCTGAGCTCTTAGTCAGTGTTTACCATGCAAGGGTAAGGCAAGGTCACAAATTACAACCATTTGCTTTGGCGTCAAATGCTCAATAGTCACACACAAGCCTGAGCACTCTTCCAAAGTGGCACATGTGCTGATAATTTGAAAAGAATAGAATAAAGGAGTGACCCGTAGGTAATATTTTTTCTCATGCGATAATTAAAAGCAGCATCTCTATATTAAGCTGCATGTGACATGGCAAATGACACGACGACCAGCTGTAACTGGAAGTTAAATGGTGACTGATGACGCTTCAGCCACTCTCTTCTTTGTCACATCCACCTGCTCATATGGGTGACAGTGATATCTGAGTGGGTGCTCATGAATGTGTCTATATAGTGTCCAGTTGTTTTCCAGGTCTGTGCAGAGGATTGTGAAAGACCCATCATATGATGCAGTGGGCTATCTTCAGCCACGACTTCTCCAAAAGCTCAACTGCCTCGCAGAGAGGGACAGAAAACCGCAACGACGACAGGCTCAAGGGAGGTTGAGAAAAGAGCGGCAATTATGTGGCAACAGAAGAAGTAAGGTGACTGCAGCTGCTGCAGGCTTATGAGGCTTCTGGTTTATTACCTGGGAAGCTGAAGTCACCACCAAGCCTTCTAAAAAAAGGGACTGGATGAAGTGAGAATTCGGATAAACATAAATATAAGCACCAGTGGCATCCCGCGCGGTGATTCAATGGTGTAGACCGCCACATTAGTGGCTTTGTGTCACTCTCTAGCTCACCTAATCCAAGTTAGTGAGGAACAGGAGGTGTCGAAGTGATCTCTAAAGAAACCGTCAGGTGCTCTGATTGATAAGACTTTGACTAACCTGGCAGAATCAACAAAACTCTGAAGGATTTAACGAGTTCCGTTCCACTTGACCGTTTAACACTTCAGATTATTATCATGGACATTTAACATTTTAAACAAAAATGTTCAGGTTTTAGTTGATAACTTATCTATCACTTTGTCGTTTCTCAACCCAAGTGTGTTTGTTGTTATTTTGTGCATAAAATATTGGTTAAAACATAGAAACGAATCAGAAAAATATCACAATTTAGTATATAAATAAATGTTTTTCCTATATACTTAATTTTGGGCAGACATTTTCCTTGAGACGTTTCATTCACATTAAATACATCGTTTTAACATTTCTAAATAAATTAAAACAAAAGTTTCAGGTAAGCAGAATTATTCACCACTTTAATGTACACATGACAATGGTACAGACTCATGAAACAAGCTCTTTTACTGTAATGCCTCTTTAATAGGTGATATGTGACTTATCTGCACTGCTGATTACTTGTACTTGCATATGTAAATAAGTGTCTAAAAAAACAAACTTTAATATATGTAAATAGTTTAGTTTGTAGACATTTATTTTGTACAGTTACAGCTGTTGTTAATAAATGTGCCTGTGTGACAATTGGAACAAAGCTTTGACTCAGAAATATATTTTTATTTTTGTTTTTGTTGTATGGAAAGAAAAATAAAATATTGATATATATATATCGTTTATCGCAATTTATCTTAAAATATCGATATTAATTTTGGTCCACATCACCCCATGCTCTATCCATGCTGCTGATCTCGTGCTGCTGATTGTCTCATGCTACTGTATTGATTCATACCCATCTGCTCACCACAGACTCATGTTCAGGCTGCTGTTGTTACACTGTATTGTTTTACATTATTAGTTGTTACCGTACATCTTAGATCTTTTAGCGTACCGTTTGGCGTTTGTTTAGCGTATATCTTAGTGTATATCTTAGATCCTTATTTACTGTTTCTTTATACTTTATATTTTGTTATTTTTGGGTGTAACTGGGAGCCTGTGTATATAATTTCGTTCCAGCTCATGCACAACATGTGATGGAAATGACAATAAAATTGACTTGAACTTGAACTTTCCAGAGACAGATTACAGCATCAAGCCCGTTGTCAGCTCCACTGTGTCCCTGGGCAGGAGGCTGTGTTCTCACCCTCCTGCCACCGAAGTGGAAGACGGCACCATTGTTAAAAACATGCCGGAGGAGCATCGGGACATGCTAAGACAGGATAATTGAGAAAAATAAAAGTAAAAATCATGCCCTTCCCCCAGACTCATTTCTCTGTTAAGTGTTTACTGAAGCCAACTTATAGCACTTTAAACATTAGAGCAAAATATAGCATTCAAATGGTTTACATTTTGCTTTAAATGATTTGCTGTTTAAATTGGGATCGTTTAAACAACCCGATTAATACAGTTTAATCAGTCTTGGGGGATGAATTATTTGAGATTTCATTTTTGAACAAAATTAAACAAAGAACAGGAGCAACAACTGAAGTGCAGATATGATCAAGTCAGTGATGCTGGCACAGCAAACGAGAAGATAGAACAAGAGCTCATGGTTCTGCTTCCCCGTGACTCTCCCTGTCAGCAGCTGCCTGTGGAGCTTTGAAGGTTAAAACGAGAGCATGTCGCGGGGGGAAGGGGCTACGACTACGACGGTGTAGGACTGAAAATAATTAGAGTAAAAATAATTAAATGCAAGTGCTCTTGTTGAAGCATGCATGGCTTGTGCAGACAAAACAAGGATGCAGGGATGCCCGGGGCTTGATGCCAAAATCCCTCAGGTCAGTTTTGCAGGATGTGAATTGGGGAAGAAAGGGCAAGTAATAAGATCCAAACTGTTCAGAAGTGCAATGTTTCATCAAATTGTAAAGAAACACTTTAGAAAACATACATAATGGCAGGATAATACCTTTATTTTTGGCTTCGTCTAGTGCAACAAGGCACAAGCATAACATGGTCATAACTAGAACTGGTAGGTTTTATCTTGTTTGCCAGTGTAAATGTACAATTTTATTTGAGGCTACCGTATTTTTCGCTGTATAATTTGCACTTTTTTTGCATAAATCTGCAAGTCCTGCGACTTATAAACTGAAGAGGCTAATATACGCCCCCCCCCCCCCAATATTTATAACACAATTTTTTGGCTGAGATCTGACGATTTCATTCATTCTGACATGAAAAATATTAAACATTACCATTTGCAGCCACTAGAGGGCCCTGCAGCTTTATGGCAAGCCAAGTGTCTCATTAATAGTTAAAAGTGGATATTAATGAGACACTTGGCTTACCATAGTAAGCCACCTTCGTCTCGATTTTTGGCACAACACCGGCCCACGTTTCCAGGTGGTCAGTGGTGACGCATACAAAAACACGACACGCGAGTGGTGACACATAATTGATGCGACTTGTACGGCTAAGCGACTTATATACGTTTTTTTTTTTCACTTTATTAGCCATGTTTGGACTGATGCAACTTGTACAGCGGTGCGACTTGTAGGGCGGAAAATACGGTATGTGTCAAACATTCTGATTGCAAGCAACTATCATTTGCATTTAAAATAACTAAGACTTTATTGAAGCATCTACACCTTAATGTAAGTGCTGCCAAAGTTATACAGTATCTGGTTGGTTCTCATAAGAAGACTAAAAAAATATTTTAGCAGGGTATCCTGAAGTATGCTCAATAATCCAGGTAGAAAAATCTAAAAGTAAAGTCAGGTCCTCCGGATGGTTTTAACTGGGGTTCCGATTGTCTTCCTCAATCAAGTCAAAAGTCACATTTAGATCAAAATTACCAAATGGCACAAAAAAGTCTCCATCAGATTGCGAGGATCTAGCGTGGCTTAAAAGCCGAGGACTTTGTATGGATATGTTACAGCCTCACTTCATAAAGTGTAATGCAATGGGATCTATGTGCACCACTAGGAACAAACTTCAGATTGAACCCCCAAAAATCTAATAAAAAAATGTGGTTTTTATTATTTTTTTCACAGCAATAGGCTTTATTGAACACATGTTTCTTGTCAAAGCACAACCATCTAGTTTAGGTATTACAAATTTAAACTCTAATAACTGAACAGGTTAAAAAAAAATTAAATCAACCAAGTCAGAAGAGCAACAGCGTTTCAGGGAATTCCTGATTGTATTTTTCACCATAAATGTTTATTGTTTTATAAACTTGACAATATTTATTCTGATTTACATTTAAAAAGCCTTCCCAATACAACAAACTTTCAAGAAATATCAGATTTAAACTATTTACCAACTTAATCAGCAGATTATACTCATCTATTTTATTTAGACATTAATTGTGTTCTTCAATTGTGTCCATTTTCAAATGGACAAGTGTTTCTTTGCATCATAAAAAACTACCAAAATGCATCCCCTGCACATTCTTTGAAACTATTTCAGCAATTTCTTTAGGCCCTGAATCAGCTTACAAAAGCAGGGGGTCAGGATATGACCCTTCAATAGCCCCCAATCTCCAAGTAAAGCTCCTGTGGCCATTTAAAGCTAAACTAATCACCATGTTTATGTTGTAGAGCAAATACCACTATAAAACACAGCAAATGCTGAAAAAGCCAATGGCAGCTCTTTTAAAGACCTAAACCACATTAACCTTTTGCAATTTTTGCACACACACCACACCCACCCACAGAGAGACACACACTCAAACTGGTCACTTCGAAGCTGGTGACATGGGTCAGTGCTTGTGGGGGAAACAAAGCTCAAGTGAAGCGAAAGCAGAGAGCTCAGTCACGAATGTGGCATCGCTCTACGCTTATAAGCACACCAAGAAACAAACCAAGAACGGACAAAAACAGTCACACTATCAGACTGTAACTGAAAAAAAAAGCCTGTGTGTTTACTTGGATACGAACAACAGTGTGGTACAAAATTTTAGCAATAAGCACAAATACCCTTTGCTCTTTGCATTATGGTCAAACATTCCAGCTACAGACAAGTTAAACCGATTTCAAATAAGAGGACGAGCAAGAGGTCAAGGAATCAAAGAATGAGACAGTAAAATGGTGTCCAAGAGGAACACGTGGCCTTTAAAGGAGAAGAAAACTGCCAACATCCATCTGTGTGCATTTCACTTCCCTTCATTTCTGCTCTCAGCATCCTTTCTACACTTTAACGTCGAATATGACAGGTTGCCCCCACCCCTTAAAAAGAATGAAATAAATAAACTTGAATTCCTCCCTCCTCCCCGAGGCTGGCTAGTCTATGCAGGAAGGTAAACATGTCCACTGTCGTGAGCTCAGACCACGTGGATGCTTTGCTTCAGGTGGCGGTCGTCCTCCACAGCTCTGTGCCCACCAGCAACATCTCAGCGTTCACTAGCAGCGCACACAAGCTTATGTCTGAACAGATTTCTGCTTCGTTGCCAAACAGCCCTTCCTCAAGCAAGGACATCCATGGATTTGATGGGATGGTTGATTCAAATCAGGGTCAACAGTCTGACCTCTATCTACAGCACCTGGTTGATGGCTGATATGCTGTCTGAGAGGCTTCTTAATTTTATAGCCATGACTGTTTCTTTTTATATTTTTTTCAAGAACTCATCTTGAACGCTAGATAGGCATTCAGAAAAAAACAAACAAGCAAAAAAAAAAAAAAAAAAAAACCCACAACATTATATGTAGTAATGGGAAAGAAAAAGCTAAAAGCCAAAAAGTTAAAATCCAACAAAAGTCTGAATTAGTAATAGCAAAACATTCAAAAGTGTTTGGAGCATTGTAACAAATGTTGAAATAATCACCTGGATGTTGACAATTACCGAGCAGGCCAGACTTAAAAGAACTTGCATTACAGTAGGCCCTTGCTACTTCACGGTTCGATTTTCATGGACTCACTGTTTTGCAAGTTTTTAACGTAAGAATGTACACGACACACGATTGGCTGATGGAAGGCGACCAACCAGAGCATTGTGTTCTGTATCCCAGGTGCTGATTGGCTCTGTCTGCTCTCTTTCGCTGTGCTCTTTAAGGACTGTGCAGCCCAGTCCCCGGTCCGGGGAACGTACCTCCAGCGTCTGTACCTTTGGCGTCCGTATGGGCCTCTCCATCCTCCTTCCCTCCCCATCTGCACACCTCTGGGTGTGCATCCGGGGGGCAACTTCTCCCATCGAGCCTGAGGTGCTCGCGAGGCGCGGCTGCCGGTGGAGACCTTCTTCCGCTTTGCCAGTGTTCATGCACTTGCCTAGGACTGGTGGAGGAAACTCGCTCCAGCTGGGGAAGGAGGGCAAAGGCCAACATGCAGGCAACACGTCAGCCCTCCAGGTGCGTCCCTTCCACCACTGTCAGACCCCGACACCCGACTCCTTGAGCTCTTACCCGGTGCAACGTTCCCTATATCAAGTAGGACACTATATAAGGATATATTTATATAACTACTAAAATAAATATAATGTCCCTACTTCACAGATTTTCACCTATCGTGGGGGTGCCTGGAACGTAACCTCCACAATAAGTGAGGGACTACTGTACATACTACACAGGCGTTAATAAGAAGCTTCAACTATAAATGGCTTGAGAACATAATTATCATCTGTGAGTTCAGAAAAAAAGGATAAAGATCTTTATTTGGAAAAAAAAGATTAGCTGATTTTTCATGAAAACAAAAAACATCTACGCAAGTGTGTTCAATTGAACTAAACTAAATTATACACAAATAACCCTGAAAATTAATTATATTTTTGAAGGAAAAAAGTAATGAAGGAAAATGCAAAGTAATGCCAAAAATATCAAAAACAAAATAATAATAATATATATATATATATATTTTTTTTTTTAAATCAACTCATATGATATCACAGCTCAGTAGAAAATATCTTGGAGTATGAAAATGCTCCTGCAAAACTGTCTTGAAGAAACAATGCATTACCATACCTTCCTCAGTGCTTCAATCTGATACAATTTATGATGAAGTAAATATACATTCTCAATTATAATAAACAGATGGGTTTAAACTTAATCATGTCTTTATTTTGGTCTTGTGCATCATTGACACCACATTTTATTAGGTTTATTCTAGGCATTAATTGGACCTTGGAAAGATTTACTACATGTTCCCACATGCACTCAACATTCTTATTATATATGGAAAAAAATCTACATAAATCTTTCCAAGAACACTAAGACTATACAAAAACCTCTATCAATAGGTCTTTCACAAGCAGCAAATAGTGCAACAGATCTATATACCTAAATATAAGATAAAAAAACAAATTTGCAGCAAAACTATGTGTTTTAGTAAAGAGGCACACAATCCTCAAAGTAGTAACTTGTGGAATATTTTAACACATAATACTATTATGTCAAAAGTGAACACTTTATTTGTTGTTATCACTTAGTGGTGCTGAGATGTGCTTTGTTATATGAATATTAACAGGACTAGCGCTGAGCTTGACTAACACTTGTCTAGCATGTTGCAACCTGGATATGTTTTATTAACAAAATGTAACTTACTGACTCAAAGAAAGGAGACATTTCATCTGAAATGTTGATGTGATTAAAGGATCTTGTTGCAATCCTACTTGTGGTGAAACTTATGCATGCGTTTCAAACTAATTTCATATGTTTGCTAATTTGTTTTGAAGAGAAAGTACTTTATATTTCCTTTAAAAATAAATCTTAACGCTTCATTCTTCTCTAAATTTTGCCATATTACAATCACACAATAACCATCAGTACTTTAGTAACATCATTGCAGTTGCTAGTTGTTTTTATTTAGTTATTGTTTTATGTACATAGATGGATAACAAAGAAATTGTGTTTTTGATTATTTATTATTCAAAACCAGTTTGATTGATGTACAGTATTCCCTCATTTATCGCGGGGGATCCATACCCTGAAGCCCTGTGATAAGTGAAGAACCGTGAAGTAGGAATAGTAGTACAAGTAGTAAGTAGCAGAGTTGCATTCGAGCCCAAAAAATCTGATCCGACCCTGCCCCAGCCCGCAGTCATAATTTCAGAACCCCACCTGACCCAATGAATGAACAGTAATTACATGTCCAAACCCGGAAAAAAAACCTGACATTTTAAATTAATTATTAACGGTCGGGGACGCACAGCTGAATAAACGGGGCAGAAGATTCGGAGCTGAGAGGTGTTTCTCCTTTCATGGCCGTAACAAAGCATTTAAACCCTTTTTCTGCCTGCATTCTTCTGAATTACTGAGACACGCAGACAGCTCTGACAAGCACATCTGCTTTGGGATCCCACCTGTTTGTGTCGTCGACATGGGGGACGCTCGGTGTGGTTTGAGCTCTTTAGCATAGCATTTTTCATACAAAGCTTTTAATTTAAAAAAAATCAGTAAACAAGTTCTCAGCTTCTTTTTGCAGAGAAAAACAACTTTTTACACGAAGGCACAGGTTCCAACCATGAATTTTGGAGCTCTTTTCCCTGAGGTCGGCCTGTTAGCTTAGCTCGTAGCTTAGCTGCTTTCAACGATCCAAAAACACGATTTTGGACGGTTAAAACAGATTTTGAAGAGAAAAAGAGGGGTCAGTGAAGATCACCGGAGTTGAGCCGTGTCTTCAGTAGAAAGAGACACGAATAAACGATAAAGCCAATAAATGAAAATGAGGCTGATAATTTTCATTCATCCTGTGATTAATTGATTTATCGTTTATCGCGACAGGCCTATCCAGCTGTACTCTCGGCCACACCCACTTCTCCGCTGCAGAGCGGAGATATGACACGCTGCAGGAGGAAGCTTCTCCTGCAGCTGTGGGCTGCACACAGATGCAGCAGGTGCTAAATAATTTAAAATAATTTATTTTACATAAAAAACCCATGCCGATCATGTGGCTTATCCATCAACCAGCCAACTGTTTGTCATGTCCAGTCTTATTTTGAAAAACTACGATAGAGCGAGTCCACAAAAAACGAACCGCGAAGTAACGAGGGACTACTGTCGTGACAGTGGAATAACCCTTGTAAAATGTGCTTGTCCTCATGTTTCTTGTGAGTCTAAACATGTTGAACGTCAACACATACAGTACGTGAAGACCTTTATCTTGATAAGATGAGACAATTATTCCTGCTTGGTTTCAACTTTGAGCTTACCAGTTAGGTTTAACTTGTTTGGCTACGAGTATATCAGTTATACAAATCATGTGCATGAACTGTAACCTGATGAGTATGAACAGTCTTATTTGAACAAACTTGTAGCATCAAAGCTCTTTTATATAAAATTGTTATTTGCTATATTCATCTGCTCAGCTGAAGCAAGTGAGGAAATGCATTCATTACACTTCAGCTGCTCTGCAACACTATGAATTTTGTTGCAGAGCAGAAATGTGCAATGCATGAAAACAATTGACTTTGAGACTGCACACACACTGACAGAAGCAATTGCATGACAACTGTCAAAATGAAAATTCGGGTCATCGGTTTTGGGACGCAGTCCAGTCCAACCTATATACGGCACAGTCCCATTCCTCTGTAATGCGTAGGTGGACAAGGTGTGGGCTGATGATGTTCATTACTTTCCTCTCTTCAAGTCTTCAAGCATTCCCTTAGTGATACTATGTATACCCTCGCTGCCAAATGCAGCACAATACTGTGAGGGTATAAGTGTGCAGCAGAAAATAATGATGAGAGTGACAGGAATATTAATGCACTTCCAAGATTTGCTTTATATAAAATATATTTATATTTTAGTGAATTACTTTACAATGTTTTTAATGTGTTTACAACTATCACCACCCACTGGTTAAAGGTCAATCAGTATATGAATTGCTTCTGCAAGTGACAGCAAGCATGTCTGAAAAAACAAAACATAAATAAAATCTCACCACTAGAGCTCCCCTCAGGGCTCAGTTTAAATCTTTTCTTGGCTAAAAACACACAGGGACAAAAATAAATTAAATAAAATTCCCAGTATGGAAGGAAATGTAGTATGGAAGGAAATGTGTCGGTGAAATGTGACTGACTTGACGAGTCCATTCACAGCTGGCAAAAAGAGACGAGTCTCGGAGCTTCAGGTCTGACAGATAAGGCAACAAACGCTGATGATGGCTGCCGCTTCCCGTATGCTTACCATCAGCTCCCTTCACATGCCGGGACCAGGCTGCAAGTGGCCAGAGACTCAATGCCTCCAGCGCTTTTCCAGCAACAGTGGGGAAAATATATAAATCCAGAGACAGAGAGTGCACGTGCACTTTCAGGCTATGCTGCCTGCAGACACTGACACAGTTCGGAGCAGATCGACAGTGACGGCTTGCTGATTAGTCAACTCACAGACCCACAACACCGGGGTCTGTGCACACTCAGCTGCACTGGAGTTCTTTTTAATAAATCCCACTATTATTCCAGAAAATATTCAAAACACACCAACACACGTGCATGTAAACAAACAAACACTTGTAATAACTGAGGCAAGCTCACGTTATGACTAATACATCGACACAGTCCCTGGGTGTGCTGCACCGTCTGCAGAATCTGGTGAGGGTGTGTGCTTTTCTAATGACCGAGGTGTGAGACGCTGCTGCGAGGTTGGAGTTAACTACCTTAAGGAGATACACAGGGATGTTGCTGAAGTCCACAGGGAGTTTAAGAAGGAAGCGAGCTGAAAACTCTCCTGTCTGGAAAAACAGGAAATGGGATAAAAAAAATGTTAGAATATGCATAAAATATAGAACAAAAACATTTAAATACATTAAATATTAGAGTTTTTATACTGACAGTGGAGTAGTAAGGTTGGAAAACAAACATTTGACTTTAAATTTTAATATGCCAACTTTTAACTATACTGTATTTTTCAGACTATAAAGGATTACAAGGCATTAAGCAAAACAAGTTCATTTTGACAGATTTTTGAGCGCCGTGTACCATATAAAATAAGTTTGGGGTCAGTAAGCATAACCAGAATTAATATATAAGGCGCAGCAGATTATAAGACTCACTGTCAATTTTTGAGAAAATTAAAAGTATTTTAAGTGTCTTATAGTCCAATAAATACAGTAGATGCTATAGTTTTTGTTTTTTTTTCTAAACCCATTCTCTTTTAAATTATCAGAGAGCATCTTATTTGAGCACTGACCGTTTAACTTGTTTCTGTGCAACTCAAAAGTAAATTTAGCCAGTAAATCTTCTAGGAATTTTTTTTTTTTTTTTTTTAATGTCATTAAGGGGCTTTGGTTTTATTATTAAACCACATACACTGTAGAAAAAAATAAAATATTACAAAAGAAACTATGAAAAACAACAAATCTGCAAAGATCCTTTGACTAATCAAGACCGATGTTTAGACGTGCTTTAACAGTTTGGCGTTTGTGAATGTCAGCACTTTTAGAATATTCATTTTTATTCTCAACTTTTAATTTATTTACTTTTTTAAAACCCATAAACTAACATTCAGCTTTTGTATGAGTCTTTTTCCCCCCACAGTTACATTACTGTATTAGGAAGACTTTACTGTCAGCTTTTTGTCGCTGTAGATTAGAATATAATGTGAAACAGAAACACACATGAATATAATTACAAATGAGACAATATACTAAAATATATTGTGTCCTCCTAAACAATTCTAGTCATGTACTCCCCATGACAGCCATAACAAAATAATTAAAACATTCAGGAAAGCAAATAAACAGTTTTCCACTAAGTCTATGTAATAATTTAACAGACTACAAAAACAAAACACCAGAAAACACTGTGCATGCACATCTTTAACAATACATATTACTTAGCTGTTCTATAACCAGAAAACAAATAAATGTCATTAGTTATTCGAAATTTTCAGCAATTTTACTTGATTTGGACTTTTCAGAAAACGTCTTTTTGTAATGGTTTTCATAGCTCCATTAATAGGGGAGGATGTTATCACTTTAAAGCCCAATTTATTTAGAATATATTTGTTGAAATTAAATACACTGCAAAAAAATGTTTTATTTTTACTCTTGCACTGTTTATCTGTCTCTTGTCATAGGTCACATGTCTTTGTGCTGACACTAGAGCCAAGAAGTGGGGACATGTTGTGACGTGTCCAGAAATATTTGTCCAAATCAAAAACTCATGATTCTTACTTGTCAGACACCAACATTTTTAATAAAAATAAGCAGGAAGTTTGGTTTTATGTTTCCTGTGATTGTTTTTAATGTTTGTTTATTTCTGTTTCCATTTGATTTTGGTAGAATTAGATCATGTCAGTATTTTTTATAGTTAGATAGGATTTCAAATACATTGTGCAGAGCTGACAAACTATTTTTTTTTTTTTACTTGCAAGTTTGTATAAAATGTTTAAACATAAAGTCCATAAGCAGGTTTTTACCCAGCTGTTTTTCCGTCCTGCATAAATTTCTAAATTCTGTCCGTAGTTTGGATCTTCTAGCAAGCTGTCATACTCAAACAGCAGCCTGGAGCTCTCACGCAGGCGCTGGCACTGGTACTGATGGTACTGCTGGATGAGCTCCTTCACCAGCTGCAGCAAACACTCGGGGTTTCCAGCATCCCAGTGGACCAGGTGCTACAGGAGGAGAACAAGGACACAAATAAATAAGTAAAACTATTTGTATATAACCATTTCACACAAAAAACATATTCTTTATTGATAATTTGGTCAAATGGTTATTAGAGACCAAATTTTCCTTTCAGGAACAATGGACTACCTAACAGCTGCAAAAAAAAAAAAAAAAGATCCATACCAGAATTTTAAGGATTTTCTTTTACATATTTTTGAATCATGCAACTCAATAGTATAATAACTATAACAAACTTTAAGAGATAACTGCAAATATAAACAAACTGAGCTAAAGGTTTTGAATTCCTATATTGTTTTACTGATGATGCACAAATGGCACCAGCGAAATACGGTATGTAAATATTATTCATGGCAACATTTCGTCCATCATTGTACATAATTCCAGGATAACTGAAAATAAAGTCATCCAACACAAAGCATGAATAAAGAAGAATAGTTATAAATGGTAATCAAATAGCATATCAATCTTAACAATCTGGCGCCAATAATGAAAACAAGTTCAAAAGGTATACACATATCGAAAAAAGCATTAGTAAAAAAAAAAGCCCATAGCAGTGCTGTACCATTCGGAAAGAATGTCCTAACGGAAAATGATTTTGTCTTTAAAAAAAGTCAGTAAAAACTTAAACGTGACAAACAGCTGTAATTAAAAAAAAGAAGGAAACGGGTTGTACTGAAGGATGTCCTGTAAAACACAATGATTCAAAGAGATGAACTCTTCTGGCTTGTTTCAAGCTACTGCTGCCTCGTGTACTGACAGCTAAAGATTTTCAAAAAGAATCAAGTTTGTCAGGTTGTCAGTTTACTTAGGATTTTTTAAATGGGGTTCAATTTTCTGAGCATCTGTATGTCATAGCCTGTATAATAAAATAATTATTATTGAGCTTTTCAAACACCAGTCTAAATGTGAGCTACAACAGAACTCTTATGATTAATGTGTCAACATTTTTTTTTAATGCCTACATGCATTTGAAAATTTTAGCCAAGTTTTCATACAAGTGAATGGAACCAACTAAACAAGAAAAACGGGACTTGTTTTCTACCATTTATAAGTTTTTGTTGTGGTTATTATTATTGAGGAAAACCTTTTATTTCAGTAAAAACAAAATAATAATAATAATTAAAACATTTATTTATTTTATTTTTTATTAACCTTTATTTAACCAGGCAAAACCCACTGAAATCACAGATCTGTTTTGCAAGGGAGGCCTGGGCCTGAAGGCAGCCTACCTAACATGCATGTTTTTGGTTTGTGGGAGGAAACCGGAGAATCTGGAGAAAACCCATGCAAGCACGAGAAGAACATGCAAACTCCACACAGAAAGACCCCAGGTCCAACTGGGGTTTGAACCCAGGACCTTCTTGCTGTGAGGCAGCAGTGCTAAAACCACTGAGTCACTGAGAGCATTATTGTGCAAAAGAAAAACTGAAGTATAATCAAGTCAAATTAATAATAAAGCATTTAAGATGTAATGCTGTAACTGCAAATTAAGATAAAAATTAAAAAAAGAAACAAGGATGTAATTGCATTGCTGCCCTCCTTGAGATGACTTGTTTTAAGCTGCTTGTGTTTTCACAGGCTGAGAAAATGGAGAGTTTTCATACAAACTCCATTTTCACATAGGTGAAGAATCACTTTAGGAAGAAACTAACTTTGCCAAGGGGGAACATTTTTCTTTCTTGGCACCTTTTTATGAAGATCTAACAATGATGGCTGAAGTTCCTGTTTTAGGGAAAGATGCTGTTCTGTTATTACAGAGATCCCCAACCCTGGTCCTAGTGGCCTACTGTCCTGTATGTTTTAGCCATTTCCCTGCTTCATCAAACCTGATTCAGGGTTGGGGGGGGGGGGGGGGGCTATTTGAGCTGCTGTAAAAGTGAAAGTGTTTTCAGTTTAAAATTCATTTTGAAAGTAAAAGACTGCCGGCACACTCAAACCACAAACTGACAAACAACAAACTATGCAGCCTAACAACATTGTTAGAAAGCCAAAGTGAATGTGTAACATTGCTGTTTTCAAGCAAGAGAGATGCAGGCCAGCCTAACTAGGTCAAAACATGGAAAACGGAGACATTTCACATTTAAATGAACATTAAACAAGATGGAAGATTAATTAGTGATGGAATCAACCGTTGATACTGGTTACATTTATAAAACAAAAGCAGGATGTCTCTGACACGCAAACGCTTGCCTCCACTCTGTCTGTCCGTCCGTCCGTCTGTCTGCACAATAAAAGCCTAAAGGAGAAAGATTCCATTGTATCAGAAGGGTTGGGTTTGGGTTGGGTTTGGGAAGGGGGGAGCAGTGACAGTGGCAAGGGCAGGCCAAACCGAGACAGTGACCTCATCATCCTGATCCACCAGTGGTTACCAGCCATGCCTGGATTCCCAAATTGAGAGGGAGATGCAAACAAAGATGGGCATTGTCCAAAAGAAGCAGTCAGAGCCCCAGGCAGGAGCGAGCCGAGACTGAGGAAGTGCTGTGTCAGGATTGTGACAGAGAATATCAGTGAAACTCCCACTGAGGAGAACAGGAGGAGGCAAGGGAGACAGAACAACACTGCAGAGTTCAGGCAAGTAGGCCAAGGCCAAAAGAAAACTGGACTGAGACTCTGCACGCTCGCTTGCTGTCGCTCATGGGTAATAAGGAAGTTGTAACTGAGCTTCCACAGAAAAGCGTGTGAAGTACAGTTTAAGCTTACGATCCTCATGTTTCTTCTAAGATAAAAACTGTTCAGATGTGGGGACAATGGTGCAGGATAAACACTGAGTAATTACAGTCATCTTAAAGGTTCGTTATCACAGCTAGTAGTTCCAACTCAGCTGCATCAGGGAATCAGTAAATGAGAGAAGGGCTGAGCTTGTTGACAGACTCCCAGTTTCATGTTTAAAGTTTAAAGAAAAGCTCCTAAAATTGTGCTTAAAGCAAGCTAAAGTGATACTAAATATTTTTGGAACCGACAAAGTAAAGTAACCCAGACAATATAAAAAAATAATAATACTTTAGTTAAACAACTTTTATAAAGCATCATGTTAGCTTTTATTCCAAACTAATTTGCAATAACAGGGAGTAGAGCCAACCCAAATTATTGAGGCACTAACAGCCTTAATCACATTAATCTGTGTCTAGTTTCTTCATGGAAATATTTGAACTTATTTTGTCATAAAGAACAAGTGTTGCTTACTGCCAAAACTCTGGGTGCTGTGGTTTATTTTCCCATCAAAGTGTTCATATCTGTACAAGCAATGAGTCAAACTAAAGACCAGGTAAGGCACTCTGTGGGTAAAATCAGTGGAGTAGCCATTACAAGCAATCTGTGGAGCTCTGTGAAGACTGACTTTTATGTGTCATGCAGTTTGTGGAATACAAAGATGAGTCACTGAGACAGCGAGTAAAAAGACCATTTCAATAAATACAGCTATTTGATCTCCTCCTTGAATCGCCATCTTATCGTGGTAGAGGAGTTTGTGTGCCTGAAGGATCCTAGGAGCTATGCTGTTGAGGGCAACAGTAATTGCCCCTGATGAGGTTTCCCTGGGGGAGGGTCTTGTTGGCGAGTGCCTGGTGACCGGGTCTCTACTCATGGGGCCCGGTCAGTCTCAGCCCAAATGGGCAACAGGGGTTTGCCTTCCTATAAGCCCACCACCTGCAGGATGGACCATACGAGTTGGGTGCATGACTCCATGGGCAGTGGCTGAAGGCTTGGGCCTTGGCGCTCTGACCCTGGCTTACCAAATCTGGCTCTTGGGACATGTATCGTAACCTCCCTGGTGGGGAAGGAGCTTGAGCTTGTGTGTGAGTTTGAGAAGTACCAACTAGATATAGTTGGGCTCACCTTGATGCACAGCATGGGCTCCGGAACTAATCTCCTTGAGAGTGGTGAAACCTCATTTCACTCGGGAGTTGCCCATGATGAGAGAAGCTGGTGTGGGTCTACTCTTAGCCCACTGACTTGGTGCCTGTGTGTGTCAGGCGTTTTCTCTAGTAGATGAAACGGTAGCTTCCCTACACCTTCCGGGGGGTGGGGGGGGGGGGGTTTCTCTGATGATTGTTTGTACATATGCCCTAAACAGCAGTTCAGAGTATCCAGCCTTCTTGGAGTCCATAGCGGGGGTGCTGGACTCCTTTATTCTGCCGGGGCACTTCAATGCCCACGCAGGTAACAACAGCGCAACTTAGAGGGGCGTGATTTGAAGGAACGGCCTCTCTGATCAGAACCCGATCAGTGTTGTTGGACTTCTGTGCTACTCATTGTTTGTCCAGCACAAACACAAGGTTGGAACATAAGGGGGTACATAAGTGAATTTGGACAAATTTGGACTGAACCATGATGCCATGACAACCATAGGCCATGAGTGCTATTTTAAATGAAATTTATAAGTAAATGTTCCAACATTAAATAAACTTGTTCAATCTAATGCATGTCAAGATAATTTTCTTCACTGCAATACTGGAAGAAACGAAAAGGACAGTGCCCTAAATATGTGATGCTACTTCCTTCTCCTTTAAAATGTCAATATTATTGCCAAAAATAAGCTAAGACTTGTTTTATCTCATACTGTACCAAATGTTCTGACTAAATATTGACAAGGTAATGTTTGAGTTCCAAAGCAAAACATTGGTCAAACGTAAGCAGAGGGAGAGTATGCGATGCACTGAGCCAAAGAGCAATACTCATGCGTTGCAGTGTGAGCGCGATGGTGTGCAGACATGTGCATCTGCACAGACTCTTCATTGAATTGATTTTGCACGCTCTGCTGAAGGCTGTGTGTGCCAAAACAAATCTATGCGTTGTTTTTATTTTATTTTTTCATGAATAAGATAAGCCCTGCGGAAAATGTACAGATTTGATACATAAAAAAACATAAAAGATGCTATAGTCACTATCAAAGCACTTTGAAAGCAGAGATTTTATGTTTGATGAAATGAAGTGAAAAGAAAAATCCGTGTATATGGCTTCTAGATTAGTTTGTTTGGAAGCAACAGCTTCTTTAGGGCTTTAACCACAGGGGGTAAGGATCACAGGCCTCAACAATAGTTCCCAGTTCAATCTGGACCTTATAATCCAATTATTTTGACACAACAAACTGGTTAAATCTGAGTCAGATTATTTAAGCACCACCTTGGCTGGTGATAAAACCTGTCACTTGAAAAAAATAAACCACTGACACCTTCCATTTTTCCAACAGAATGCATATCTGTATGGGCAATTTCTAATCGTGTTACCATGAGATATTAGGATTTGATTCAATATCACTGTTAAAAACTGCATATTAAAAATATAGTGGATTAGCATTAGCAGGATTTTGTGTTTTGGGTATTCATAGAGCAATGAGTCGAAGTTGACGCTGAAAGCACAGTTATTGAGCCAACACAGAGATAAATATTATAAAAACACCATGACATTTGAAAAGAAAATGCTTGCTCTTTTTGCCTATTACTTTTTGCGATTTACTCAGTTTACAATTCAACAGATTAGAATGACTTTGATGTAGCACGTATTAGAAAAATAAACAAAAATACTTCAAAGAAAATTACATATTTAGTTAAATAGACTTATGAGCTACTTAAAGGTTCAAACTTCCAAAGTTTCTTTCATTCTAACTTGGATTTGGAATGAACCATCATTTGCTTCTTGGGCTTTGTTACGTTTTGAAAAAATATACAAAAACACTGAAATAAAATAATAATCGTAATTTGGGGAGTACAAGAAATGCGCAAACAAGATAGTCTATGCTATTTCATCAAGGTAATTCACTAGCAAAAAGTACACATGAAAACATTGTTTGACTTTAATCAAAAATGCAAGTTGTGTATTTGCATGCAGGATCAGGTAGGCCAGTCGACAACAACTGGATAAAACTGGGGAGTAGCATTTTGTGTAATACAAAAAATACAATAATATAAAACTAAGAAGAAGATTAAATTTTTTTTTAAAAATCAGTTCCTTAGCAAGTCTTACACAAACTGTAAATAAATAAATTTTCAGAAGAAGAACATACAGAATACCGGTAATTATCAAAACATAATTAAAAATGCAATAGAAGTAATTTAGTAGCTTTAAAATCATATTTATCAGAAACAGCTCACATTAATTGTCTTCTTTATGACCTTATCAGTCTCTGTCATAGTTGTTGGGGATTTTTGGCCCCTATCTTTTCTAGCATTGCTGTGCATGTGTCAAACTCAAGGCCTGGGTGCCAAATGTGGCCCTCGTTGACATCTTATCTGGCTCCCAAGATATTATTTTAAATGTAAAATAATTTAATCACTTTTTTTTTTCAGTAATCTTTGATTATGGTGTCAAAAGTGCAACAGAGAACATCAAATGAGACCAAACTATTGTTGAGGACCCTGAAACCAAGAAAAGGTGTTGGGGTATCTGATTTGAGTTAATGTTGATTCTGAAACCGGTCCTTAGTTTGAAGGTTTTAATTTTGGCCCCCTTTTGTAAGTGGGTTTGACACCCCTGCTGTAGTGCATCAAACTTTGCAGACATCTGCTCTTTGATTGTCTCACAAGGTTTTAACCAGGTTGAGGATATTGACACTGACTGGGCATTTGCTACACCTTGATACTTTTCGTTTCTTCAGCCATCCTGCTGTAGATTTCCTGCTGTGTTTGGAATCATTGTTCTGTTGCACGACCCATTTTGGGCCAAGCTCCCTAGAAAAATGAGCAGCATCATTTGTTCTCCAAGACCTTCACTGAGGGTTTTCTTCTCGGAATCAAGTTAGTTCACACCTGAATGCCTCAAAGCAGCCAAATGGCAACACGTCAACATTCACAGAGATGCTTAAACTTGATAATGGCCAGATAATCAATAAATTTGATCAGCAGGACCTGTCTTCTGCTTGCATTTTTATTTTAAAATAAAGCAATAAACTCCTTTAATAATGATGTTGTGTTATTGTTAAGCTAAAGTTTTTTATCTCATTTTCAGATTTGGCACAGACCAAAAACTATTTTAATTTTGCTCTGCTACATATAACACTAAAACCAAATGTATGTGCATAACCATGATTTTAAGAATACAACACTCTTAAAGAGTGTGTATATATAATATATATATATAT